>NC_134417.1:30659461-30959755 GCF_030867145.1 Opisthocomus hoazin
GCTGTGAAAATGCGAATGTCTGCAGATAGCTGGCAGCCAGAAAGAGCTAGCCTGGAAAGCTGTTGCTCAGCCTCATGTGCCCATGGCACTGCGCGCAGAGAGGCACAGAGACTGGGGCAGCTTACTTGTCTTGCCACCTCAAACTTCAAACGTAGCTTTGGAGGGGTCCGTGGTGGTCACCACCGGCAGCCCTGCTCTGACAATGCGAATGTCTGCAGATAGGTGGCAGCCAGAAAGAGCTAGCCTGGAAAGCTGTTGCTCAGCCTCATGTGCCCATGGCACTGCTCGCACAGAGGCACAGAGACTGGGGCTGCTTGCTTGTCTTGCCACCTCAAACTTCAAACGTAACTTTGGGGAGGTCCGTGCTGGGATCCTCAGGCAGCCGTTCTCCGAAAATGCGAATGTCGGCAGATAGCTGGCAGCCAGAAAGAGCTAGCCTGGAAAGCTGTTGCTCAGCCTCATGTGCCTATGGCACTGCTCGCACAGAGGCACAGAGACTGGGGCTGCTTGCTTGTCTTGCAACCTCAAACTTCAAACGTAGCTTCGGGGATTTCCTTGATGGGAGCCTCAGGCAGCGCTTCTCCGAAAATGAGAACGTCGGCAGACAGCTGGCAGCCAGAAAGAGCTAGCCTGGAAAGCTGTTGCTCAGCCTCATGTGCCCATGGCACTGCTCGCACAGAGGCACAGAGAATGGGGCTGCTTGCTTGTCTTGCCACCTCAAACTTCAAACGTAGCTTTGGGGAGGTCCGTGCTGGGAGCCTCATGCAGCCAAGCTCCGAAAATGCGAACGTCGGCAGATAGCTGGCAGCCAGAAAGAGCTAGCCTGGAAAGCTGTTGCTCAGTCTCATGTGCCGATGGCACTGCTCGCACAGAGGAACAGAGACTTGGGGCTGCTTGCTTGTGTTGCCACCTCAAAATTCAAACGCAGCCTGGGAAAGGGGGGTTTCCTTCCAAGCTCCTTCTGGCAGCCCTGCTCCGAAAATGCGAACGTCTGCAGATAGCTGGCAGCCAGAAGGGGCTAGCCTGGAAAGCTGTTGCTCAGCCTCATGTGCCCATGGCACTGCTCGCACAGAGGCACAAGAGACTGGGGCTGATTGCTTGTCTTGCCACCTCAAACTTCAAAAGTAGCTTTGGGTGGTCCGTGTTGGTCACTTCCGGCAGCCCTTCTCCGAAAATACGAATGTCTGCAGATAGCTGGCAGCCAGAAAGAGCTAGCCTGGAAAGCTGTTGCTCAGCCTCATGTGCCCATGGCACTGCTCGCACAGAGGCACAGAGACTGGGGCTGCTTGCTTGTCTTGTCACCTCAAACTTCAAACGTAGCTTTGGGAAGGTCCGTGCTGGGAGCCTCAGGCAGCCCTTCTCCGAAAATGCGAACGTCGGCAGATAGCTGGCAGCCAGAAAGAGCTAGCCTGGAAAGCTGTTGCTCAGCCTCATCTGCCCATGGCACTGCTCGCACAGAGGCACAAGAGACTGGGTGTCTTGCCACCTCAAACTTCAAACGAACCTTAGAGGTTGTCCGTGCTGGTAACCTCCGGCAGCCCTGCTCTGAAAATGCGAATGTCTGCAGATAGCTGGCAGCCAGAAAGAGCTAGCCTGGAAAGCTGTTGCTCAGTCTCATCTGCCCATGGCACTGCTCGCACAGAGGCACAGAGACTGGGGCTGCTTGCTTGTCTTGCCACCTCAAACTTCAAAAGTATATTTGAGGGTCCGTGGCGGAAGCAACCGGCAGCACTGCTCCGAAAGTCCGAACGTCTGCAGATAGGTGGCAGCCAGAAAGAGCTAGCCTGGAAAGCTGTTGCTCAGCTATATCTGCCCATGGCACTGCTCGCACAGAGGCACAGAGACTGGGGCTGCTTGCTTGTCTTGCCACCTCAAACTTCAAAAGTATCTTTGGGGGATCCGTGCCGGGAGAATCCGCCAGCCCTTCTCCGAACATGCGAACGTTGGCAGATAGGTGGCAGCCAGAAAGAGTTAGCCTGGAAAGCTTTTGCTCAGCCTCATCTGTCCATGGCACAGCTCACACAGAGGCACAAGAGACTGGGGCAGATTGCTTGTCTTGCCACCTCAAACTTCAAAAGTAGCTTTGGGGAGGTCCGTGGTGGTCACTTCCGGCAGCCCTGCTCTGAAAATGTGAATGTCTGCAGATAGGTGGCAGCCAGAAAGAGCTAGCCTGGAAAGCTGTTGCTAAGCCTCATGTGCCCATGGCACTGCTCGCACAGAGGCACAGAGACTTGGGCTGATTGCTTGTCTTGTCACCTCAAATTTCCAACATAGGATAGTGGGTCTGTGCCTTGTGCATCCAGCAGCAAGCCCCAAAAATGCGAACGTCTGCAGATAGCTGGCAGCCATAAGGGACTAGCCTGGAAAGCTTTGCTCAGCCTCATCTGCCCATGGCACTGCTCGCACAGAGGCACAGAGACTGGGGCTGCTTGCTTGTCTTGCCACCTCAATCTTCAAACGTATCTTTGGGGGGTCCGTGGTGGTCACCTCCGGCAGCCCTGCTCTGAAAATGTGAATGTCTGCAGATAGGTGGCAGCCAGAAAGAGCTAGCCTGGAAAGCTGTTGCTCAGTCTGATCTGCCCATGGCACTGCTCGCACAGAGGCACAGAGACTGGGGCAGCTTACTTGTCTTGCCACCTCAAACTTCAAACGTAGCTTTGGAGGGGTCCGTGGTGGTCACCACCGGCAGCCCTGCTCTGACAATGCGAATGTCTGCAGATAGGTGGCAGCCAGAAAGAGCTAGCCTGGAAAGCTGTTGCTCAGCCTCATGTGCCCATGGCACTGCTCGCACAGAGGCACAGAGACTGGGGCTGCTTGCTTGTCTTGCCACCTCAAACTTCAAACGTAACTTTGGGGAGGTCCGTGCTGGGATCCTCAGGCAGCCGTTCTCCGAAAATGCGAATGTCGGCAGATAGCTGGCAGCCAGAAAGAGCTAGCCTGGAAAGCTGTTGCTCAGCCTCATGTGCCTATGGCACTGCTCGCACAGAGGCACAGAGACTGGGGCTGCTTGCTTGTCTTGCAACCTCAAACTTCAAACGTAGCTTCGGGGATTTCCTTGATGGGAGCCTCAGGCAGCGCTTCTCCGAAAATGAGAACGTCGGCAGACAGCTGGCAGCCAGAAAGAGCTAGCCTGGAAAGCTGTTGCTCAGCCTCATGTGCCCATGGCACTGCTCGCACAGAGGCACAGAGAATGGGGCTGCTTGCTTGTCTTGCCACCTCAAACTTCAAACGTAGCTTTGGGGAGGTCCGTGCTGGGAGCCTCATGCAGCCAAGCTCCGAAAATGCGAACGTCGGCAGATAGCTGGCAGCCAGAAAGAGCTAGCCTGGAAAGCTGTTGCTCAGTCTCATGTGCCGATGGCACTGCTCGCACAGAGGAACAGAGACTTGGGGCTGCTTGCTTGTCTTGCCACCTCAAAATTCAAACGCAGCCTGGGAAAGGGGGGGTTCCCTGCCAAGTTCCTTCTGGCAGCCCTGCTCCGAAAATGCGAACGTCTGCAGATAGCTGGCAGCCAGAAGGGGCTAGCCTGGAAAGCTGTTGCTCAGCCTCATGTGCCCATGGCACTGCTCGCACAGAGGCACAAGAGACTGGGGCTGATTGCTTGTCTTGCCACCTCAAACTTCAAAAGTAGCTTTGGGTGGTCCGTGTTGGTCACTTCCGGCAGCCCTTCTCCGAAAATACGAATGTCTGCAGATAGCTGGCAGCCAGAAAGAGCTAGCCTGGAAAGCTGTTGCTCAGCCTCATGTGCCCATGGCACTGCTCGCACAGAGGCACAGAGACTGGGGCTGCTTGCTTGTCTTGTCACCTCAAACTTCAAACGTAGCTTTGGGAAGGTCCGTGCTGGGAGCCTCAGGCAGCCCTTCTCCGAAAATGCGAACGTCGGCAGATAGCTGGCAGCCAGAAAGAGCTAGCCTGGAAAGCTGTTGCTCAGCCTCATCTGCCCATGGCACTGCTCGCACAGAGGCACAAGAGACTGGGTGTCTTGCCACCTCAAACTTCAAACGAACCTTAGAGGTTGTCCGTGCTGGTAACCTCTGGCAGCCCTGCTCTGAAAATGCGAATGTCTGCAGATAGCTGGCAGCCAGAAAGAGCTAGCCTGGAAAGCTGTTGCTCAGTCTCATCTGCCCATGGCACTGCTCGCACAGAGGCACAGAGACTGGGGCTGCTTGCTTGTCTTGCCACCTCAAACTTCAAAAGTATATTTGAGGGTCCGTGGCGGAAGCAACCGGCAGCACTGCTCCGAAAGTCCGAACGTCTGCAGATAGGTGGCAGCCAGAAAGAGCTAGCCTGGAAAGCTGTTGCTCAGCTATATCTGCCCATGGCACTGCTCGCACAGAGGCACAGAGACTGGGGCTGCTTGCTTGTCTTGCCACCTCAAACTTCAAAAGTATCTTTGGGGGATCCGTGCCGGGAGAATCCGCCAGCCCTTCTCCGAACATGCGAACGTTGGCAGATAGGTGGCAGCCAGAAAGAGTTAGCCTGGAAAGCTTTTGCTCAGCCTCATCTGTCCATGGCACAGCTCGCACAGAGGCACAAGAGACTGGGGCTGATTGCTTGTCTTGCCACCTCAAACTTCAAAAGTAGCTTTGGGGAGGTCCGTGGTGGTCACTTCCGGCAGCCCTGCTCTGAAAATACGAATGTCTGCAGATAGCTGGCAGCCAGAAAGAGCTAGCCTGGAAAGCTGTTGCTAAGCCTCATGTGCCCATGGCACTGCTCGCACAGAGGCACAGAGACTTGGGCTGATTGCTTGTCTTGTCACCTCAAATTTCCAACATAGCATAGTGGGTCTGTGCCTTGTGCATCCAGCAGCAAGCCCCAAAAATGCGAACGTCTGCAGATAGCTGGCAGCCATAAGGGACTAGCCTGGAAAGCTTTGCTCAGCCTCATCTGCCCATGGCACTGCTCGCACAGAGGCACAGAGACTGGGGCTGCTTGCTTGTCTTGCCACCTCAATCTTCAAACGTAGCTTTGGGGGGTCCGTGGTGGTTACCTCCGGCAGCCCTGCTCTGAAAATGTGAATGTCTGCAGATAGGTGGCAGCCAGAAAGAGCTAGCCTGGAAAGCTGTTGCTCAGTCTGATCTGCCCATGGCACTGCTCGCACAGAGGCACAGAGACTGGGGCTGCTTGCTTGTCTTGCCACCTCAAACTTCAAAAGTATATTTGAGGGTCCGTGGCGGAAGCAACCGGCAGCCCTGCTCCGAAAGTCCGAACGTCTGCAGATAGGTGGCAGCCAGAAAGAGCTAGCCTGGAAAGCTGTTGCTCAGGTATATCTGCCCATGGCACTGCTCGCACAGAGGCACAGACACTGGGGCTGGGTGCTTGTCTTGTCACCTCAAACTTCCAACATAGCATAGTGGGTCTGTGCCGTGTGCATCCAGCAGCCAAGCTCCAAAAGTGCGAACGTCTGCAGATAGCTGGCAGCCATAAGGAACTAGCCTGGAAAGCTGTTGCTCAGCCTGATCTGCCCATGGCACTGCTCGCACAGAGGCACAGAGACTGGGGCTGCTTTCTTGTCTTGCCACCTCAAACTTCAAAAGTATCTTTGGGGGATCCGTGCCGGGAGAATCCGCCAGCCCTTCTCCGAACATGCGAACGTTGGCAGATAGGTGGCAGCCAGAAAGAGTTAGCCTGGAAAGCTTTTGCTCAGCCTCATCTGCCCATGGCACAGCTCGCACAGAGGCACAGAGACTGGGGCTGCTTGCTTGTCTTGCCACCTCAATCTTCAAACGTATCTTTGGGGGGGGTCCGTGGTGGTCACCTGTGGCAGCCCTGCTCTGAAAATGCGAATGTCTGCAGATAGCTGGCAGCCAGAAAGAGCTAGCCTGGAAAGCTGTTGCTCAGCCTCATGTGCCCATGGCACTGCGCGCAGAGAGGCACAGAGACTGGGGCAGCTTACTTGCCTTGCCACCTCAAACTTCAAACGTAGCTTTGGAGGGGTCCGTGGTGGTCACCACCGGCAGCCCTGCTCTGACAATGCGAATGTCTGCAGATAGGTGGCAGCCAGAAAGAGCTAGCCTGGAAAGCTGTTGCTCAGCCTCATCTGGCCATGGCACTGCTCGCACAGAGGCACAGAGACTTGGGCTGCTTTCTTGTCTTGCCACCTCAAACTTCAAAAGTATCTTTGGGGGATCCGTGCCGGGAGAAACCGCCAGCCCTTCTCCGAACATGCGAACGTTGGCAGATAGGTGGCAGCCAGAAAGAGTTAGCCTGGAAAGCTTTTGCTCAGCCTCATCTGCCCATGGCACTGCTCGCACAGAGGCACAGAGACTGGGTCTGATTGCTTGTCTTGTCACCTCAAACTTCCAATATAGGATAGTGGGTCTGTGCCGTGTGCATCCAGCAGCAAGCCCCAAAAATGCGAACCTCTGCAGATAGCTGGCAGCCAGAAGGGGCTAGCTTGAAAAGCTGTTGCTCAGCCTCATCTGCCCATGGCACTGCTCGCACAGAGGCACAGAGACTGGGGCTGCTTGCTTGTCTTGCCACCTCAATCTTCAAACGTATCTTTGGGGGGGGGTCCGTGGTGGTCACCTTTGGCAGCCCTGCTGTGAAAATGCGAATGTCTGCAGATAGCTGGCAGCCAGAAAGAGCTAGCCTGGAAAGCTGTTGCTCAGCCTCATGTGCCCATGGCACTGCGCGCAGAGAGGCACAGAGACTGGGGCAGCTTACTTGTCTTGCCACCTCAAACTTCAAACGTAGCTTTGGAGGGGTCCGTGGTGGTCACCACCGGCAGCCCTGCTCTGACAATGCGAATGTCTGCAGATAGGTGGCAGCCAGAAAGAGCTAGCCTGGAAAGCTGTTGCTCAGCCTCATGTGCCCATGGCACTGCTCGCACAGAGGCACAGAGACTGGGGCTGCTTGCTTGTCTTGCCACCTCAAACTTCAAACGTAACTTTGGGGAGGTCCGTGCTGGGATCCTCAGGCAGCCGTTCTCCGAAAATGCGAATGTCGGCAGATAGCTGGCAGCCAGAAAGAGCTAGCCTGGAAAGCTGTTGCTCAGCCTCATGTGCCTATGGCACTGCTCGCACAGAGGCACAGAGACTGGGGCTGCTTGCTTGTCTTGCAACCTCAAACTTCAAACGTAGCTTCGGGGATTTCCTTGATGGGAGCCTCAGGCAGCGCTTCTCCGAAAATGAGAACGTCGGCAGACAGCTGGCAGCCAGAAAGAGTTAGCCTGGAAAGCTGTTGCTCAGCCTCATGTGCCCATGGCACTGCTCGCACAGAGGCACAGAGAATGGGGCTGCTTGCTTGTCTTGCCACCTCAAACTTCAAACGTAGCTTTGGGGAGGTCCGTGCTGGGAGCCTCATGCAGCCAAGCTCCGAAAATGCGAACGTCGGCAGATAGCTGGCAGCCAGAAAGAGCTAGCCTGGAAAGCTGTTGCTCAGTCTCATGTGCCGATGGCACTGCTCGCACAGAGGAACAGAGACTTGGGGCTGCTTGCTTGTCTTGCCACCTCAAAATTCAAACGCAGCCTGGGAAAGGGGGGTTTCCTTCCAAGCTCCTTCTGGCAGCCCTGCTCCGAAAATGCGAACGTCTGCAGATAGCTGGCAGCCAGAAGGGGCTAGCCTGGAAAGCTGTTGCTCAGCCTCATGTGCCCATGGCACTGCTCGCACAGAGGCACAAGAGACTGGGGCTGATTGCTTGTCTTGCCACCTCAAACTTCAAAAGTAGCTTTGGGTGGTCCGTGTTGGTCACTTCCGGCAGCCCTTCTCCGAAAATACGAATGTCTGCAGATAGCTGGCAGCCAGAAAGAGCTAGCCTGGAAAGCTGTTGCTCAGCCTCATGTGCGCATGGCACTGCTCGCACAGAGGCACAGAGACTGGGGCTGCTTGCTTGTCTTGTCACCTCAAACTTCAAACGTAGCTTTGGGAAGGTCCGTGCTGGGAGCCTCAGGCAGCCCTTCTCCGAAAATGCGAACGTCGGCAGATAGCTGGCAGCCAGAAAGAGCTAGCCTGGAAAGCTGTTGCTCAGCCTCATCTGCCCATGGCACTGCTCGCACAGAGGCACAAGAGACTGGGTGTCTTGCCACCTCAAACTTCAAACGAACCTTAGAGGTTGTCCGTGCTGGTAACCTCCGGCAGCCCTGCTCTGAAAATGCGAATGTCTGCAGATAGCTGGCAGCCAGAAAGAGCTAGCCTGGAAAGCTGTTGCTCAGTCTCATCTGCCCATGGCACTGCTCGCACAGAGGCACAGAGACTGGGGCTGCTTGCTTGTCTTGCCACCTCAAACTTCAAAAGTATATTTGAGGGTCCGTGGCGGAAGCAACCGGCAGCACTGCTCCGAAAGTCCGAACGTCTGCAGATAGGTGGCAGCCAGAAAGAGCTAGCCTGGAAAGCTGTTGCTCAGCTATATCTGCCCATGGCACTGCTCGCACAGAGGCACAGAGACTGGGGCTGCTTGCTTGTCTTGCCACCTCAAACTTCAAAAGTATCTTTGGGGGATCCGTGCCGGGAGAATCCGCCAGCCCTTCTCCGAACATGCGAACGTTGGCAGATAGGTGGCAGCCAGAAAGAGTTAGCCTGGAAAGCTTTTGCTCAGCCTCATCTGTCCATGGCACAGCTCACACAGAGGCACAAGAGACTGGGGCTGATTGCTTGTCTTGCCACCTCAAACTTCAAAAGTAGCTTTGGGGAGGTCCGTGGTGGTCACTTCCGGCAGCCCTGCTCTGAAAATACGAATGTCTGCAGATAGCTGGCAGCCAGAAAGAGCTAGCCTGGAAAGCTGTTGCTAAGCCTCATGTGCCCATGGCACTGCTCGCACAGAGGCACAGAGACTTGGGCTGATTGCTTGTCTTGTCACCTCAAATTTCCAACATAGGATAGTGGGTCTGTGCCTTGTGCATCCAGCAGCAAGCCCCAAAAATGCGAACGTCTGCAGATAGCTGGCAGCCATAAGGGACTAGCCTGGAAAGCTTTGCTCAGCCTCATCTGCCCATGGCACTGCTCGCACAGAGGCACAGAGACTGGGGCTGCTTGCTTGTCTTGCCACCTCAATCTTCAAACGTAGCTTTGGGGGGTCCGTGGTGGTCACCTCCGGCAGCCCTGCTCTGAAAATGTGAATGTCTGCAGATAGGTGGCAGCCAGAAAGAGCTAGCCTGGAAAGCTGTTGCTCAGTCTGATCTGCCCATGGCACTGCTCGCACAGAGGCACAGAGACTGGGGCAGCTTACTTGTCTTGCCACCTCAAACTTCAAACGTAGCTTTGGAGGGGTCCGTGGTGGTCACCACCGGCAGCCCTGCTCTGACAATGCGAATGTCTGCAGATAGGTGGCAGCCAGAAAGAGCTAGCCTGGAAAGCTGTTGCTCAGCCTCATGTGCCCATGGCACTGCTCGCACAGAGGCACAGAGACTGGGGCTGCTTGCTTGTCTTGCCACCTCAAACTTCAAACGTAACTTTGGGGAGGTCCGTGCTGGGATCCTCAGGCAGCCGTTCTCCGAAAATGCGAATGTCGGCAGATAGCTGGCAGCCAGAAAGAGCTAGCCTGGAAAGCTGTTGCTCAGCCTCATGTGCCTATGGCACTGCTCGCACAGAGGCACAGAGACTGGGGCTGCTTGCTTGTCTTGCAACCTCAAACTTCAAACGTAGCTTCGGGGATTTCCTTGATGGGAGCCTCAGGCAGCGCTTCTCCGAAAATGAGAACGTCGGCAGACAGCTGGCAGCCAGAAAGAGCTAGCCTGGAAAGCTGTTGCTCAGCCTCATGTGCCCATGGCACTGCTCGCACAGAGGCACAGAGAATGGGGCTGCTTGCTTGTCTTGCCACCTCAAACTTCAAACGTAGCTTTGGGGAGGTCCGTGCTGGGAGCCTCATGCAGCCAAGCTCCGAAAATGCGAACGTCGGCAGATAGCTGGCAGCCAGAAAGAGCTAGCCTGGAAAGCTGTTGCTCAGTCTCATGTGCCGATGGCACTGCTCGCACAGAGGAACAGAGACTTGGGGCTGCTTGCTTGTCTTGCCACCTCAAAATTCAAACGCAGCCTGGGAAAGGGGGGGTTCCCTGCCAAGCTCCTTCTGGCAGCCCTGCTCCGAAAATGCGAACGTCTGCAGATAGCTGGCAGCCAGAAGGGGCTAGCCTGGAAAGCTGTTGCTCAGCCTCATGTGCCCATGGCACTGCTCGCACAGAGGCACAAGAGACTGGGGCTGATTGCTTGTCTTGCCACCTCAAACTTCAAAAGTAGCTTTGGGTGGTCCGTGTTGGTCACTTCCGGCAGCCCTTCTCCGAAAATACGAATGTCTGCAGATAGCTGGCAGCCAGAAAGAGCTAGCCTGGAAAGCTGTTGCTCAGCCTCATGTGCCCATGGCACTGCTCGCACAGAGGCACAGAGACTGGGGCTGCTTGCTTGTCTTGTCACCTCAAACTTCAAACGTAGCTTTGGGAAGGTCCGTGCTGGGAGCCTCAGGCAGCCCTTCTCCGAAAATGCGAACGTCGGCAGATAGCTGGCAGCCAGAAAGAGCTAGCCTGGAAAGCTGTTGCTCAGCCTCATCTGCCCATGGCACTGCTCGCACAGAGGCACAAGAGACTGGGTGTCTTGCCACCTCAAACTTCAAACGAACCTTAGAGGTTGTCCGTGCTGGTAACCTCCGGCAGCCCTGCTCTGAAAATGCGAATGTCTGCAGATAGCTGGCAGCCAGAAAGAGCTAGCCTGGAAAGCTGTTGCTCAGTCTCATCTGCCCATGGCACTGCTCGCACAGAGGCACAGAGACTGGGGCTGCTTGCTTGTCTTGCCACCTCAAACTTCAAAAGTATATTTGAGGGTCCGTGGCGGAAGCAACCGGCAGCACTGCTCCGAAAGTCCGAACGTCTGCAGATAGGTGGCAGCCAGAAAGAGCTAGCCTGGAAAGCTGTTGCTCAGCTATATCTGCCCATGGCACTGCTCGCACAGAGGCACAGAGACTGGGGCTGCTTGCTTGTCTTGCCACCTCAAACTTCAAAAGTATCTTTGGGGGATCCGTGCCGGGAGAATCCGCCAGCCCTTCTCCGAACATGCGAACGTTGGCAGATAGGTGGCAGCCAGAAAGAGTTAGCCTGGAAAGCTTTTGCTCAGCCTCATCTGTCCATGGCACAGCTCACACAGAGGCACAAGAGACTGGGGCTGATTGCTTGTCTTGCCACCTCAAACTTCAAAAGTAGCTTTGGGGAGGTCCGTGGTGGTCACTTCCGGCAGCCCTGCTCTGAAAATACGAATGTCTGCAGATAGCTGGCAGCCAGAAAGAGCTAGCCTGGAAAGCTGTTGCTAAGCCTCATGTGCCCATGGCACTGCTCGCACAGAGGCACAGAGACTTGGGCTGATTGCTTGTCTTGTCACCTCAAATTTCCAACATAGCATAGTGGGTCTGTGCCTTGTGCATCCAGCAGCAAGCCCCAAAAATGCGAACGTCTGCAGATAGCTGGCAGCCATAAGGGACTAGCCTGGAAAGCTTTGCTCAGCCTCATCTGCCCATGGCACTGCTCGCACAGAGGCACAGAGACTGGGGCTGCTTGCTTGTCTTGCCACCTCAATCTTCAAACGTAGCTTTGGGGGGTCCGTGGTGGTCACCTCCGGCAGCCCTGCTCTGAAAATGTGAATGTCTGCAGATAGGTGGCAGCCAGAAAGAGCTAGCCTGGAAAGCTGTTGCTCAGTCTGATCTGCCCATGGCACTGCTCGCACAGAGGCACAGAGACTGGGGCAGCTTACTTGTCTTGCCACCTCAAACTTCAAACGTAGCTTTGGAGGGGTCCGTGGTGGTCACCACCGGCAGCCCTGCTCTGACAATGCGAATGTCTGCAGATAGGTGGCAGCCAGAAAGAGCTAGCCTGGAAAGCTGTTGCTCAGCCTCATGTGCCCATGGCACTGCTCGCACAGAGGCACAGAGACTGGGGCTGCTTGCTTGTCTTGCCACCTCAAACTTCAAACGTAACTTTGGGGAGGTCCGTGCTGGGATCCTCAGGCAGCCGTTCTCCGAAAATGCGAATGTCGGCAGATAGCTGGCAGCCAGAAAGAGCTAGCCTGGAAAGCTGTTGCTCAGCCTCATGTGCCTATGGCACTGCTCGCACAGAGGCACAGAGACTGGGGCTGCTTGCTTGTCTTGCAACCTCAAACTTCAAACGTAGCTTTGGGGAGGTCCGTGCTGGGAGCCTCATGCAGCCAAGCTCCGAAAATGCGAACGTCGGCAGATAGCTGGCAGCCAGAAAGAGCTAGCCTGGAAAGCTGTTGCTCAGTCTCATGTGCCGATGGCACTGCTCGCACAGAGGAACAGAGACTTGGGGCTGCTTGCTTGTCTTGCCACCTCAAAATTCAAACGCAGCCTGGGAAAGGGGGGGTTCCCTGCCAAGCTCCTTCT
Source organism: Opisthocomus hoazin (assembly GCF_030867145.1). Taxonomy (NCBI): domain Eukaryota; kingdom Metazoa; phylum Chordata; class Aves; order Opisthocomiformes; family Opisthocomidae; genus Opisthocomus; species Opisthocomus hoazin. The sequence goes on from NC_134417.1 coordinate 30,671,773, forward strand.
GGCAGCCCTGCTCCGAAAATGCGAACGTCTGCAGATAGCTGGCAGCCAGAAGGGGCTAGCCTGGAAAGCTGTTGCTCAGCCTCATGTGCCCATGGCACTGCTCGCACAGAGGCACAAGAGACTGGGGCTGATTGCTTGTCTTGCCACCTCAAACTTCAAAAGTAGCTTTGGGTGGTCCGTGTTGGTCACTTCCGGCAGCCCTTCTCCGAAAATACGAATGTCTGCAGATAGCTGGCAGCCAGAAAGAGCTAGCCTGGAAAGCTGTTGCTCAGCCTCATGTGCCCATGGCACTGCTCGCACAGAGGCACAGAGACTGGGGCTGCTTGCTTGTCTTGTCACCTCAAACTTCAAACGTAGCTTTGGGAAGGTCCGTGCTGGGAGCCTCAGGCAGCCCTTCTCCGAAAATGCGAACGTCGGCAGATAGCTGGCAGCCAGAAAGAGCTAGCCTGGATAGCTGTTGCTCAGCCTCATCTGCCCATGGCACTGCTCGCACAGAGGCACAAGAGACTGGGTGTCTTGCCACCTCAAACTTCAAACGAACCTTAGAGGTTGTCCGTGCTGGTAACCTCCGGCAGCCCTGCTCTGAAAATGCGAATGTCTGCAGATAGCTGGCAGCCAGAAAGAGCTAGCCTGGAAAGCTGTTGCTCAGTCTCATCTGCCCATGGCACTGCTCGCACAGAGGCACAGAGACTGGGGCTGCTTGCTTGTCTTGCCACCTCAAACTTCAAAAGTATATTTGAGGGTCCGTGGCGGAAGCAACCGGCAGCACTGCTCCGAAAGTCCGAACGTCTGCAGATAGGTGGCAGCCAGAAAGAGCTAGCCTGGAAAGCTGTTGCTCAGCTATATCTGCCCATGGCACTGCTCGCACAGAGGCACAGAGACTGGGGCTGCTTGCTTGTCTTGCCACCTCAAACTTCAAAAGTATCTTTGGGGGATCCGTGCCGGGAGAATCCGCCAGCCCTTCTCCGAACATGCGAACGTTGGCAGATAGGTGGCAGCCAGAAAGAGTTAGCCTGGAAAGCTTTTGCTCAGCCTCATCTGTCCATGGCACAGCTCGCACAGAGGCACAAGAGACTGGGGCTGATTGCTTGTCTTGCCACCTCAAACTTCAAAAGTAGCTTTGGGGAGGTCCGTGGTGGTCACTTCCGGCAGCCCTGCTCTGAAAATACGAATGTCTGCAGATAGCTGGCAGCCAGAAAGAGCTAGCCTGGAAAGCTGTTGCTAAGCCTCATGTGCCCATGGCACTGCTCGCACAGAGGCACAGAGACTTGGGCTGATTGCTTGTCTTGTCACCTCAAATTTCCAACATAGGATAGTGGGTCTGTGCCTTGTGCATCCAGCAGCAAGCCCCAAAAATGCCAACGTCTGCAGATAGCTGGCAGCCATAAGGGACTAGCCTGGAAAGCTTTGCTCAGCCTCATCTGCCCATGGCACTGCTCGCACAGAGGCACAGAGACTGGGGCTGCTTGCTTGTCTTGCCACCTCAATCTTCAAACGTAGCTTTGGGGGGTCCGTGGTGGTCACCTCCGGCAGCCCTGCTCTGAAAATGTGAATGTCTGCAGATAGGTGGCAGCCAGAAAGAGCTAGCCTGGAAAGCTGTTGCTCAGTCTGATCTGCCCATGGCACTGCTCGCACAGAGGCACAGAGACTGGGGCTGCTTGCTTGTCTTGCCACCTCAAACTTCAAAAGTATATTTGAGGGTCCGTGGCGGAAGCAACCGGCAGCCCTGCTCCGAAAGTCCGAACGTCTGCAGATAGGTGGCAGCCAGAAAGAGCTAGCCTGGAAAGCTGTTGCTCAGGTATATCTGCCCATGGCACTGCTCGCACAGAGGCACAGACACTGGGGCTGGGTGCTTGTCTTGTCACCTCAAACTTCCAACATAGCATAGTGGGTCTGTGCCGTGTGCATCCAGCAGCCAAGCTCCAAAAGTGCGAACGTCTGCAGATAGCTGGCAGCCATAAGGAACTAGCCTGGAAAGCTGTTGCTCAGCCTGATCTGCCCATGGCACTGCTCGCACAGAGGCACAGAGACTGGGGCTGCTTTCTTGTCTTGCCACCTCAAACTTCAAAAGTATCTTTGGGGGATCCGTGCCGGGAGAAACCGCCAGCCCTTCTCCGAACATGCGAACGTTGGCAGATAGGTGGCAGCCAGAAAGAGTTAGCCTGGAAAGCTTTTGCTCAGCCTCATCTGCCCATGGCACAGCTCGCACAGAGGCACAGAGACTGGGGCTGCTTGCTTGTCTTGCCACCTCAATCTTCAAACGTATCTTTGGGGGGGGTCCGTGGTGGTCACCTGTGGCAGCCCTGCTCTGAAAATGCGAATGTCTGCAGATAGCTGGCAGCCAGAAAGAGCTAGCCTGGAAAGCTGTTGCTCAGCCTCATGTGCCCATGGCACTGCGCGCAGAGAGGCACAGAGACTGGGGCAGCTTACTTGCCTTGCCACCTCAAACTTCAAACGTAGCTTTGGAGGGGTCCGTGGTGGTCACCACCGGCAGCCCTGCTCTGACAATGCGAATGTCTGCAGATAGGTGGCAGCCAGAAAGAGCTAGCCTGGAAAGCTGTTGCTCAGCCTCATCTGGCCATGGCACTGCTCGCACAGAGGCACAGAGACTGTGGCTGCTTGCTTGTCTTGCCACCTCAAACTTCAAACGTAACTTTGGGTAGGTCCGTGCTGGGATCGTCAGGCAGCCGTTTTCCGAAAATGCGAACGTCGGCAGATAGCTGGCAGCCAGAAAGAGCTAGCCTGGAAAGCTGTTGCTCAGCCTCATGTGCCTATGGCACTGCTCGCACAGAGGCACAGAGACTGGGGCTGCTTGCTTGTCTTGCCACCTCAAACTTCAAACGTAGCTTTGGGGAGGTCCGTGCAGGAAGGCTCAGGCAGGCCTTCTACGAAAATGCGAACGTCGGCAGACAGTTGGCAGCCAGAAAGAGCTAGCCTGGAAAGCTGTTGCTCAGCCTCATCTGCCCATGGCACTGCTCGCACAGAGGCACCGAGACTGGGGCTGCTTGCTTGTCTTGCCACCTCAAACTTCAAACGTAGCTTCGGGGAGGTCCGTGCAGGGAGCAACCGGCAGCCCTTCTCCGAAAATGCGAACGTCGGCAGACAGTTGGCAGCCAGAAAGAGCTAGTCTGGAAAGCTGTTGCTCAGCCTCATCTGCCCATGGCACTGCTCGCACAGAGGCGCAGAGACTGGGCCTGCTTGCTTGTCTTGCCACCTCAATCTTCAAACGTAAGTTTGGGGGGGGTCCGTGGTGGTCACCTCCGGCAGTCCTGCTCTGAAAAAGCGAATGTCTGCAGATAGCTGGCAGCCAGAAAGAGCTAGCCTGGAAAGCTGTTGCTCAGCCTCATCTGCCCATGGCACTGCGCGCAGAGAGGCACAGAGACTGGGGCTGCTTGCTTGTCTTGCCACCTCAAACTTCAAACGTAGCTTTGGGGAGGTCCGTGCAGGAAGGCTCAGGCAGGCCTTCTCCGAAAATGCGAACGTCGGCAGACAGTTGGCAGCCAGAAAGAGCTAGTCTGGAAAGCTGTTGCTCAGCCTCATCTGCCCATGGCACTGCTCGCACAGAGGCGCAGAGACTGGGGCTGCTTGCTTGTCTTGTCACCTCAATCTTCAAACGTAACTTTGGGGGGGGTCCGTGGTGGTCAGCTCCGGCAGCCCTGCTCTGAAAAAGCGAATGTCTGCAGATAGCTGGCAGCCAGAAAGAGCTAGCCTGGAAAGCTGTTGCTCAGCCTCATGTGCCCATGGCACTGCGCGCAGAGAGGCACAGAGACTGGGGCTGCTTGCTTGTCTTGCCACCTCAAACTTCAAACGTAGCTTTGGGGAGGTCCGTGCAGGAAGGCTCAGGCAGGCCTTCTCCGAAAATGCGAACGTCGGCAGACAGTTGGCAGCCAGAAAGAGCTAGCCTGGAAAGCTGTTGCTCAGCCTCATCTGCCCATGGCACTGCTCGCACAGAGGCACCGAGACTGGGGCTGCTTGCTTGTCTTGCCACCTCAAACTTCAAATGTAGCTTTGGGGAGGTCCGTGCAGGGAGCAACCGGCAGCCCTTCTCCGAAAATGCGAACGTCGGCAGACAGTTGGCAGCCAGAAAGAGCTAGCCTGGAAAGCTGTTGCTCAGCCTCATCTGCCCATGGCACTGCTCGCACAGAGGCGCAGAGACTGGGGCTGCTTGCTTGTCTTGCCACCTCAATCTTCAAACGTAGCTTCGTGGATTTCCTTGCTGGGAGGCTCAGGCAGCCCTTCTCCGAAAATGCGAACGTCGGCAGACAGCTGGCAGCCAGAAAGAGCTAGCCTGGAAAGCTGTTGCTCAGCCTCATCTGCCCATAACACAGCTCGCACAGAGGTGCAGAGACTGGGGCTGCTTGATTGTCTTGCAACCTCAAACTTCAAACGTAGCTTCGTGGATTTCCTTGCTGGGAGGCTCAGGCAGCCCTTCTCCGAAAATGCGAACGTCGGCAGATAGCTGGCAGCCAGAAAGATCTAGCCTGGAAAGCTGTTGATCAGTCTCATGTGCCCATGGCACTGCTCGCACAGAGGCACAGAGACTGGGGCTGCTTTCTTGTCTTGCCACCTCAAACTTCAAAAGTATCTTTGGGGGATCCGTGCCGGGAGAAACCGCCAGCCCTTCTCCGAACATGCGAACGTTGGCAGATAGGTGGCAGCCAGAAAGAGTTAGCCTGGAAAGCTTTTGCTCAGCCTCATCTGCCCATGGCACTGCTCGCACAGAGGCACAGAGACTGGGTCTGATTGCTTGTCTTGTCACCTCAAACTTCCAATATAGGATAGTGGGTCTGTGCCGTGTGCATCCAGCAGCAAGCCCCAAAAATGCGAACCTCTGCAGATAGCTGGCAGCCAGAAGGGGCTAGCTTGAAAAGCTGTTGCTCAGCCTCATCTGCCCATGGCACTGCTCGCACAGAGGCACAGAGACTGGGGCTGCTTGCTTGTCTTGCCACCTCAATCTTCAAACGTATCTTTGGGGGGGGGTCCGTGGTGGTCACCTTTGGCAGCCCTGCTGTGAAAATGCGAATGTCTGCAGATAGCTGGCAGCCAGAAAGAGCTAGCCTGGAAAGCTGTTGCTCAGCCTCATGTGCCCATGGCACTGCGCGCAGAGAGGCACAGAGACTGGGGCAGCTTACTTGTCTTGCCACCTCAAACTTCAAACGTAGCTTTGGAGGGGTCCGTGGTGGTCACCACCGGCAGCCCTGCTCTGACAATGCGAATGTCTGCAGATAGGTGGCAGCCAGAAAGAGCTAGCCTGGAAAGCTGTTGCTCAGCCTCATGTGCCCATGGCACTGCTCGCACAGAGGCACAGAGACTGGGGCTGCTTGCTTGTCTTGCCACCTCAAACTTCAAACGTAACTTTGGGGAGGTCCGTGCTGGGATCCTCAGGCAGCCGTTCTCCGAAAATGCGAATGTCGGCAGATAGCTGGCAGCCAGAAAGAGCTAGCCTGGAAAGCTGTTGCTCAGCCTCATGTGCCTATGGCACTGCTCGCACAGAGGCACAGAGACTGGGGCTGCTTGCTTGTCTTGCAACCTCAAACTTCAAACGTAGCTTCGGGGATTTCCTTGATGGGAGCCTCAGGCAGCGCTTCTCCGAAAATGAGAACGTCGGCAGACAGCTGGCAGCCAGAAAGAGCTAGCCTGGAAAGCTGTTGCTCAGCCTCATGTGCCCATGGCACTGCTCGCACAGAGGCACAGAGAATGGGGCTGCTTGCTTGTCTTGCCACCTCAAACTTCAAACGTAGCTTTGGGGAGGTCCGTGCTGGGAGCCTCATGCAGCCAAGCTCCGAAAATGCGAACGTCGGCAGATAGCTGGCAGCCAGAAAGAGCTAGCCTGGAAAGCTGTTGCTCAGTCTCATGTGCCGATGGCACTGCTCGCACAGAGGAACAGAGACTTGGGGCTGCTTGCTTGTCTTGCCACCTCAAAATTCAAACGCAGCCTGGGAAAGGGGGGTTTCCTTCCAAGCTCCTTCTGGCAGCCCTGCTCCGAAAATGCGAACGTCTGCAGATAGCTGGCAGCCAGAAGGGGCTAGCCTGGAAAGCTGTTGCTCAGCCTCATGTGCCCATGGCACTGCTCGCACAGAGGCACAAGAGACTGGGGCTGATTGCTTGTCTTGCCACCTCAAACTTCAAAAGTAGCTTTGGGTGGTCCGTGTTGGTCACTTCCGGCAGCCCTTCTCCGAAAATACGAATGTCTGCAGATAGCTGGCAGCCAGAAAGAGCTAGCCTGGAAAGCTGTTGCTCAGCCTCATGTGCCCATGGCACTGCTCGCACAGAGGCACAGAGACTGGGGCTGCTTGCTTGTCTTGTCACCTCAAACTTCAAACGTAGCTTTGGGAAGGTCCGTGCTGGGAGCCTCAGGCAGCCCTTCTCCGAAAATGCGAACGTCGGCAGATAGCTGGCAGCCAGAAAGAGCTAGCCTGGAAAGCTGTTGCTCAGCCTCATCTGCCCATGGCACTGCTCGCACAGAGGCACAAGAGACTGGGTGTCTTGCCACCTCAAACTTCAAACGAACCTTAGAGGTTGTCCGTGCTGGTAACCTCCGGCAGCCCTGCTCTGAAAATGCGAATGTCTGCAGATAGCTGGCAGCCAGAAAGAGCTAGCCTGGAAAGCTGTTGCTCAGTCTCATCTGCCCATGGCACTGCTCGCACAGAGGCACAGAGACTGGGGCTGCTTGCTTGTCTTGCCACCTCAAACTTCAAAAGTATATTTGAGGGTCCGTGGCGGAAGCAACCGGCAGCACTGCTCCGAAAGTCCGAACGTCTGCAGATAGGTGGCAGCCAGAAAGAGCTAGCCTGGAAAGCTGTTGCTCAGCTATATCTGCCCATGGCACTGCTCGCACAGAGGCACAGAGACTGGGGCTGCTTGCTTGTCTTGCCACCTCAAACTTCAAAAGTATCTTTGGGGGATCCGTGCCGGGAGAATCCGCCAGCCCTTCTCCGAACATGCGAACGTTGGCAGATAGGTGGCAGCCAGAAAGAGTTAGCCTGGAAAGCTTTTGCTCAGCCTCATCTGTCCATGGCACAGCTCACACAGAGGCACAAGAGACTGGGGCTGATTGCTTGTCTTGCCACCTCAAACTTCAAAAGTAGCTTTGGGGAGGTCCGTGGTGGTCACTTCCGGCAGCCCTGCTCTGAAAATACGAATGTCTGCAGATAGCTGGCAGCCAGAAAGAGCTAGCCTGGAAAGCTGTTGCTAAGCCTCATGTGCCCATGGCACTGCTCGCACAGAGGCACAGAGACTTGGGCTGATTGCTTGTCTTGTCACCTCAAATTTCCAACATAGGATAGTGGGTCTGTGCCTTGTGCATCCAGCAGCAAGCCCCAAAAATGCGAACGTCTGCAGATAGCTGGCAGCCATAAGGGACTAGCCTGGAAAGCTTTGCTCAGCCTCATCTGCCCATGGCACTGCTCGCACAGAGGCACAGAGACTGGGGCTGCTTGCTTGTCTTGCCACCTCAATCTTCAAACGTAGCTTTGGGGGGTCCGTGGTGGTCACCTCCGGCAGCCCTGCTCTGAAAATGTGAATGTCTGCAGATAGGTGGCAGCCAGAAAGAGCTAGCCTGGAAAGCTGTTGCTCAGTCTGATCTGCCCATGGCACTGCTCGCACAGAGGCACAGAGACTGGGGCAGCTTACTTGTCTTGCCACCTCAAACTTCAAACGTAGCTTTGGAGGGGTCCGTGGTGGTCACCACCGGCAGCCCTGCTCTGACAATGCGAATGTCTGCAGATAGGTGGCAGCCAGAAAGAGCTAGCCTGGAAAGCTGTTGCTCAGCCTCATGTGCCCATGGCACTGCTCGCACAGAGGCACAGAGACTGGGGCTGCTTGCTTGTCTTGCCACCTCAAACTTCAAACGTAACTTTGGGGAGGTCCGTGCTGGGATCCTCAGGCAGCCGTTCTCCGAAAATGCGAATGTCGGCAGATAGCTGGCAGCCAGAAAGAGCTAGCCTGGAAAGCTGTTGCTCAGCCTCATGTGCCTATGGCACTGCTCGCACAGAGGCACAGAGACTGGGGCTGCTTGCTTGTCTTGCAACCTCAAACTTCAAACGTAGCTTCGGGGATTTCCTTGATGGGAGCCTCAGGCAGCGCTTCTCCGAAAATGAGAACGTCGGCAGACAGCTGGCAGCCAGAAAGAGCTAGCCTGGAAAGCTGTTGCTCAGCCTCATGTGCCCATGGCACTGCTCGCACAGAGGCACAGAGAGTGGGGCTGCTTGCTTGTCTTGCCACCTCAAACTTCAAACGTAGCTTTGGGGAGGTCCGTGCTGGGAGCCTCATGCAGCCAAGCTCCGAAAATGCGAACGTCGGCAGATAGCTGGCAGCCAGAAAGAGCTAGCCTCGAAAGCTGTTGCTCAGTCTCATGTGCCGATGGCACTGCTCGCACAGAGGAACAGAGACTTGGGGCTGCTTGCTTGTCTTGCCACCTCAAAATTCAAACGCAGCCTGGGAAAGGGGGGGTTCCCTGCCAAGCTCCTTCTGGCAGCCCTGCTCCGAAAATGCGAACGTCTGCAGATAGCTGGCAGCCAGAAGGGGCTAGCCTGGAAAGCTGTTGCTCAGCCTCATGTGCCCATGGCACTGCTCGCACAGAGGCACAAGAGACTGGGGCTGATTGCTTGTCTTGCCACCTCAAACTTCAAAAGTAGCTTTGGGTGGTCCGTGTTGGTCACTTCCGGCAGCCCTTCTCCGAAAATACGAATGTCTGCAGATAGCTGGCAGCCAGAAAGAGCTAGCCTGGAAAGCTGTTGCTCAGCCTCATGTGCCCATGGCACTGCTCGCACAGAGGCACAGAGACTGGGGCTGCTTGCTTGTCTTGTCACCTCAAACTTCAAACGTAGCTTTGGGAAGGTCCGTGCTGGGAGCCTCAGGCAGCCCTTCTCCGAAAATGCGAACGTCGGCAGATAGCTGGCAGCCAGAAAGAGCTAGCCTGGAAAGCTGTTGCTCAGCCTCATCTGCCCATGGCACTGCTCGCACAGAGGCACAAGAGACTGGGTGTCTTGCCACCTCAAACTTCAAACGAACCTTAGAGGTTGTCCGTGCTGGTAACCTCCGGCAGCCCTGCTCTGAAAATGCGAATGTCTGCAGATAGCTGGCAGCCAGAAAGAGCTAGCCTGGAAAGCTGTTGCTCAGTCTCATCTGCCCATGGCACTGCTCGCACAGAGGCACAGAGACTGGGGCTGCTTGCTTGTCTTGCCACCTCAAACTTCAAAAGTATATTTGAGGGTCCGTGGCGGAAGCAACCGGCAGCACTGCTCCGAAAGTCCGAACGTCTGCAGATAGGTGGCAGCCAGAAAGAGCTAGCCTGGAAAGCTGTTGCTCAGCTATATCTGCCCATGGCACTGCTCGCACAGAGGCACAGAGACTGGGGCTGCTTGCTTGTCTTGCCACCTCAAACTTCAAAAGTATCTTTGGGGGATCCGTGCCGGGAGAATCCGCCAGCCCTTCTCCGAACATGCGAACGTTGGCAGATAGGTGGCAGCCAGAAAGAGTTAGCCTGGAAAGCTTTTGCTCAGCCTCATCTGTCCATGGCACAGCTCGCACAGAGGCACAAGAGACTGGGGCTGATTGCTTGTCTTGCCACCTCAAACTTCAAAAGTAGCTTTGGGGAGGTCCGTGGTGGTCACTTCCGGCAGCCCTGCTCTGAAAATACGAATGTCTGCAGATAGCTGGCAGCCAGAAAGAGCTAGCCTGGAAAGCTGTTGCTAAGCCTCATGTGCCCATGGCACTGCTCGCACAGAGGCACAGAGACTTGGGCTGATTGCTTGTCTTGTCACCTCAAATTTCCAACATAGGATAGTGGGTCTGTGCCTTGTGCATCCAGCAGCAAGCCCCAAAAATGCGAACGTCTGCAGATAGCTGGCAGCCATAAGGGACTAGCCTGGAAAGCTTTGCTCAGCCTCATCTGCCCATGGCACTGCTCGCACAGAGGCACAGAGACTGGGGCTGCTTGCTTGTCTTGCCACCTCAATCTTCAAACGTAGCTTTGGGGGGTCCGTGGTGGTCACCTCCGGCAGCCCTGCTCTGAAAATGTGAATGTCTGCAGATAGGTGGCAGCCAGAAAGAGCTAGCCTGGAAAGCTGTTGCTCAGTCTGATCTGCCCATGGCACTGCTCGCACAGAGGCACAGAGACTGGGGCTGCTTGCTTGTCTTGCCACCTCAAACTTCAAAAGTATATTTGAGGGTCCGTGGCGGAAGCAACCGGCAGCCCTGCTCCGAAAGTCCGAACGTCTGCAGATAGGTGGCAGCCAGAAAGAGCTAGCCTGGAAAGCTGTTGCTCAGGTATATCTGCCCATGGCACTGCTCGCACAGAGGCACAGACACTGGGGCTGGGTGCTTGTCTTGTCACCTCAAACTTCCAACATAGCATAGTGGGTCTGTGCCGTGTGCATCCAGCAGCCAAGCTCCAAAAGTGCGAACGTCTGCAGATAGCTGGCAGCCATAAGGAACTAGCCTGGAAAGCTGTTGCTCAGCCTGATCTGCCCATGGCACTGCTCGCACAGAGGCACAGAGACTGGGGCTGCTTTCTTGTCTTGCCACCTCAAACTTCAAAAGTATCTTTGGGGGATCCGTGCCGGGAGAAACCGCCAGCCCTTCTCCGAACATGCGAACGTTGGCAGATAGGTGGCAGCCAGAAAGAGTTAGCCTGGAAAGCTTTTGCTCAGCCTCATCTGCCCATGGCACAGCTCGCACAGAGGCACAGAGACTGGGGCTGCTTGCTTGTCTTGCCACCTCAATCTTCAAACGTATCTTTGGGGGGGGTCCGTGGTGGTCACCTGTGGCAGCCCTGCTCTGAAAATGCGAATGTCTGCAGATAGCTGGCAGCCAGAAAGAGCTAGCCTGGAAAGCTGTTGCTCAGCCTCATGTGCCCATGGCACTGCGCGCAGAGAGGCACAGAGACTGGGGCAGCTTACTTGCCTTGCCACCTCAAACTTCAAACGTAGCTTTGGAGGGGTCCGTGGTGGTCACCACCGGCAGCCCTGCTCTGACAATGCGAATGTCTGCAGATAGGTGGCAGCCAGAAAGAGCTAGCCTGGAAAGCTGTTGCTCAGCCTCATCTGGCCATGGCACTGCTCGCACAGAGGCACAGAGACTGTGGCTGCTTGCTTGTCTTGCCACCTCAAACTTCAAACGTAACTTTGGGTAGGTCCGTGCTGGGATCGTCAGGCAGCCGTTTTCCGAAAATGCGAACGTCGGCAGATAGCTGGCAGCCAGAAAGAGCTAGCCTGGAAAGCTGTTGCTAAGCCTCATGTGCCTATGGCACTGCTCGCACAGAGGCACAGAGACTGGGGCTGCTTGCTTGTCTTGCAACCTCAAACTTCAAACGTAGCTTCGGGGATTTCCTTGATGGGAGCCTCAGGCAGCGCTTCTCCGAAAATGCGAACGTCGGCAGACAGCTGGCAGCCAGAAAGAGCTAGCCTGGAAAGCTGTTGCTCAGTCTCATGTGCCGATGGCACTGCTCGCACAGAGGCACAGAGACTGGGGCTGCTTGCTTGTCTTGCCACCTCAAACTTGACACGCAGCCTGGGAAAGGGGGGGTTCCCTGCCAAGCTCCTTCTGGCAGCCCTGCTCCGAAAATGCGAACGTCTGCAGATAGGTGGCAGCCAGAAAGAGCTAGCCTGGAAAGCTGTTGCTTAGCTATATCTGCCCATGGCACTGCTCGCACAGAGGCACAGACACTGGGGCTGGGTGCTTGTCTTGTCACCTCAAACTTCCAACATAGCATAGTGGGTCTGTGCCGTGTGCATCCAGCAGCCAAGCTCCAAAAGTGCGAACGTCTGCAGATAGCTGGCAGCCATAAGGGACTAGCCTGGAAAGCTGTTGCTCAGCCTGATCTGCCCATGGCACTGCTCGCACAGAGGCACAGAGACTGGGGCTGCTTGCTTGTCTTGCCACCTCAAACTTCAAACGCACTTTTGGGGATGTCCGTGCTGGGAGCCTCAGGCAGCCCTTCTAAGAAAATGCGAACGTCGGCAGATAGCTGGCAGCCAGAAAGAGCTATCCTGGAAAGCTGTTGCTCAGTCTCATGTGCCCATGGCACTGCTCACACAGAGGCACAGAGACTGGGGCTGCTTGCTTGTCTTGCCACCTCAAACTTCAAACGTAGCTTTGGGAAGGTCCGTGCTGGGAGCCTCAGGCAGCCCTTCTCTGATAATGCGAACGTCGGCAGATAGCTGGCAGCCAGAAAGAGCTAGCCTGGAAAGCTGTTGCTCAGCCTCATGTGCCCATGGCACTGCTCGCACAGAGGCACAGAGACTGGGGCTGCTTGCTTGTCTTGCCACCTCAAACTTCAAAAGTATCTTTGCGGGTCCGTGGCAGGAGCAACCGGCAGCCCTGCTCCGAAAATCCGGACGTCGGAAGATAGCTGGCAGCCAGAAAGAGCTAGCCTGGGAAGCTGTTGCTCAGCCTCATCTGCCCATGGGTCTGCTCGCACAGAGGCACACAGACTGGGGCTGCTTTCTTGTCTTTCCACCTCAAACTTCAAAAGTATCTTTGGAGGATCCATGCCGGGAGAAACCGCCAGCCCTTCTCCGAACATGCGAACGTTGACAGATAGGTGGCAGCCAGAAAGAGTTAGCCTGGAAAGCTGTTGCTCAGCCTCATCTGCCCATGGCACAGCTCGCACAGAGGCACAGAGACTGGGGCTGCTTGCTTGTCTTGCAACCTCAAACTTCCAACATAGCATAGTGGGTCTGTGCCGTGTAAATACAGCAGCCAACCTCCAAAAATGCGAACGTCTGCAGATAGCTGGCAGCCATAAGGGACTAGCCTGGAAAGCTGTTGCTCAGCCTGATCTGCCCATGGCACTGCTCGCACAGAGGCACAAGAGACTGGGGCTGATTGCTTGTCTTGCCACCTCATGCTTCAAAAGTATCTTTGGGGAGGTCCGTGGTGGTCACTTCCGGCAGCCCTGCTCTGAAAATACGAATGTCTGCAGATAGCTGGCAGCCAGAAAGAGCTAGCCTGGGAAGCTGTTGCTAAGCCTCATGTGCCCATGGCACAGCTCGCACAGAGGCACAGAGACTGGGCCTGATTGCTTGTCTTGTCACCTCAAATTTCCAACATAGGATAGTGGGTCTGTGCTTTGTGCATCCAGCAGCAACCCCCAAAAATGCGAACGTCTGCAGATAGCTGGCAGCCATAAGGGACTAGCCTGGAAAGCTTTTGCTCAGCCTCATCTGCCCATGGCACTGCTCGCACAGAGGCACAGAGACTGGGGCTGCTTGCTTGTCTTGCCACCTCAGACTTCAAAAGTATATTTGAGGGTCCGTGGCGGAAGCAACCGGCAGCCCTTCTCCGAAAGTCCGAACGTCTGCAGATAGGTGGCAGCCAGAAAGAGCTACCCTGGAAAGCTGTTGCTCAGCTATATCTGCCCATGGCACTGCTCGCACAGAGGCACAGACACTGGGGCTGGGTGCTTGTCTTGTCACCTCAAACTTCCAACATAGCATAGTGGGTCTGTGCCGTGTGCATCCAGCAGCCAAGCTCCAAAAGTGCGAACGTCTGCAGATAGCTGGCAGCCATAAGGGACTAGCCTGGAAAGCTGTTGCTCAGCCTGATCTGCCCATGGCACTGCTCGCACAGAGGCACAGAGACTGGGGCTGCTTACTTGTCTTGCCACCTCAAACTTCAAACGCAGCTTTGGGGACGTCCTTGCTGGGAGACTCAGGCAGCCCTTCTCCGAAAAAGCGAACGTCGGCAGATAGCTGGCAGCCAGAAAGAGCTAGCCTGGAAAGCTGTTGCTCAGTCTCATGTGCCCATGGCACTGCTCGCACAGAGGCACAGAGACTGGGGCTGCTTGCTTGTCTTGCCACCTCAAACTTCAAACGCAGCCTGGGAAAGGGGAGGTTCCCTGCCAAGCTTCTGCTGGCAGCCCTGCTCCAAAAATTCGAACGTCTGCAGATAGCTGGCAGCCAGAAGGGGCTAGCTTGAAAAGCTGTTGCTCAGCCTCATCTGCCCATGGCACTGCTCGCACAGAGGCACAGAGACTGGGGCTGCTTTCTTGTCTTTCCACCTCAAACTTCAAAAGTATCTTTGGGGGACCCGTGCCGGGAGAAACCGCCAGCCCTTCTCCGAACATGCGAACGTTGGCAGATAGGTGGCAGCCAGAAAGAGTTAGCCTGGAAAGCTGTTGCTCAGCCTGATCTGCCCATGGCACTGCTCGCACAGAGGCACAGAGACTGGGGCTGATTACTTGTCTTGTCACCTCAAACTTCCAATATAGGTTAGTGGGTCTGTGCCGTGTGCATCCAGCAGCAAGCCCCAAAAATGCAAACGTCTGCAGATAGCTGGCAGCCATAAGGGACTAGCCTGGAAAGCTGTTGCTCAGCCTCATCTGCCCATGGCACTGCTCGCACAGAGGCACAGAGACTGGGGCTGCTTGCTTGTCTTGCCACCTCAATGTTCAAACGTAGCTTTGGGAGGGAGTCCGTGGTGGTCACCTCCGGCAGCCCTGCTCTGAAAATGCGAATGTCTGCAGATAGCTGGCAGCCAGAAAGAGCTAGCCTGTAAAGCTGTTGCTCAGCCTCATGTGCCCATGGCACTGCGCGCAGAGAGGCACAGAGACTGGGGCTGCTTGCTTGTCTTGCCACCTCAAACTTCAAAAGTAGCTTTGGGTGGTCCGTGTTGGTCACTTACGGCAGCCCTGCTCTGGAAATACGAATGTCTGCAGATAGGTGGCAGCCAGAAAGAGCTAGCCTGGAAAGCTGTTGCTCAGCCTCATGTGCCCATGGCACTGCTCGCACAGAGGCACAGAGACTTGGGCTGCTTGCTTGTCTTGCAACCTCAAACTTCAAACGTAGCTTCGGGGATTTCCTTGCTGGGAGCCTCAGGCAGTGCTTCTCCGAAAATGCGAACGTCGGCAGACAGCTGGCAGCCAGAAAGAGCTAGCCTGGAAAGCTGTTGCTCAGCCTCATCAGCCCATGGCACTGCTCGCACAGAGGCACAGAGACTGGGGCTGCTTGCTTGTCTTGCCACCTCAAACTTCAAAAGTAGCTTTGGGTGGTCCGTGTTGGTCACTTACGGCAGCCCTGCTCTGGAAATACGAATGTCTGCAGATAGGTGGCAGCCAGAAAGAGCTAGCCTGGAAAGCTGTTGCTCAGCCTCATGTGCCCATGGCACTGCTCGCACAGAGGCACAGAGACTTGGGCTGCTTGCTTGTCTTGCCACCTCAAACTTCAAACGTAGCTTTGGGAAGGTCCGTGCTGGGAGCCTCAGGCAGCCCTTCTCCGAAAATGCGAACGTCGGCAGATAGCTGGCAGCCAGAAAGAGCTAGCCTGGAAAGCTGTTGCTCAGCCTCATCTGCCCATGGAACTGCTCGCACAGAGGCACAGAGGCTGGGGCTGCTTGCTTGTCTTGCCACCTCAAACTTCAAAAGTATCTTTGCATGTCCGTGGCAGGAGCAACCGGCAGCCCTGCTCCGAAAGTCCGAACGTCTGCAGATAGGTGGCAGCCAGAAAGAGCTAGCCTGGAAAGCTGTTGCTCAGGTATATCTGCCCATGGCACTGCTCGCACAGAGGCACAGACACTGGGGCTGGGTGCTTGTCTTGTCACCTCAAACTTCCAACATAGCATAGTGGGTCTGTGCCGTGTGCATCCAGCAGCCAAGCTCCAAAAGTGCGAACGTCTGCAGATAGCTGGCAGCCATAAGGAACTAGCCTGGAAAGCTGTTGCTCAGCCTGATCTGCCCATGGCACTGCTCGCACAGAGGCACAGAGACTGGGGCTGCTTTCTTGTCTTGCCACCTCAAACTTCAAAAGTATCTTTGGGGGATCCGTGCCGGGAGAAACCGCCAGCCCTTCTCCGAACATGCGAACGTTGGCAGATAGGTGGCAGCCAGAAAGAGTTAGCCTGGAAAGCTTTTGCTCAGCCTCATCTGCCCATGGCACAGCTCGCACAGAGGCACAGAGACTGGGGCTGCTTGCTTGTCTTGCCACCTCAATCTTCAAACGTATCTTTGGGGGGGGTCCGTGGTGGTCACCTGTGGCAGCCCTGCTCTGAAAATGCGAATGTCTGCAGATAGCTGGCAGCCAGAAAGAGCTAGCCTGGAAAGCTGTTGCTCAGCCTCATGTGCCCATGGCACTGCGCGCAGAGAGGCACAGAGACTGGGGCAGCTTACTTGCCTTGCCACCTCAAACTTCAAACGTAGCTTTGGAGGGGTCCGTGGTGGTCACCACCGGCAGCCCTGCTCTGACAATGCGAATGTCTGCAGATAGGTGGCAGCCAGAAAGAGCTAGCCTGGAAAGCTGTTGCTCAGCCTCATCTGGCCATGGCACTGCTCGCATAGAGGCACAGAGACTGTGGCTGCTTGCTTGTCTTGCCACCTCAAACTTCAAACGTAACTTTGGGTAGGTCCGTGCTGGGATCGTCAGGCAGCCGTTTTCCTAAAATGCGAACGTCGGCAGATAGCTGGCAGCCAGAAAGAGCTAGCCTGGAAAGCTGTTGCTAAGCCTCATGTGCCTATGGCACTGCTCGCACAGAGGCACAGAGACTGGGGCTGCTTGCTTGTCTTGCAACCTCAAACTTCAAACGTAGCTTCGGGGATTTCCTTGATGGGAGCCTCAGGCAGCGCTTCTCCGAAAATGCGAACGTCGGCAGACAGCTGGCAGCCAGAAAGAGCTAGCCTGGAAAGCTGTTGCTCAGTCTCATGTGCCGATGGCACTGCTCGCACAGAGGCACAGAGACTGGGGCTGCTTGCTTGTCTTGCCACCTCAAACTTCACACGCAGCCTGGGAAAGGGGGGGTTCCCTGCCAAGCTCCTTCTGGCAGCCCTGCTCCGAAAATGCGAACGTCTGCAGATAGGTGGCAGCCAGAAAGAGCTAGCCTGGAAAGCTGTTGCTTAGCTATATCTGCCCATGGCACTGCTCGCACAGAGGCACAGACACTGGGGCTGGGTGCTTGTCTTGTCACCTCAAACTTCCAACATAGCATAGTGGGTCTGTGCCGTGTGCATCCAGCAGCCAAGCTCCAAAAGTGCGAACGTCTGCAGATAGCTGGCAGCCATAAGGGACTAGCCTGGAAAGCTGTTGCTCAGCCTGATCTGCCCATGGCACTGCTCGCACAGAGGCACAGAGACTGGGGCTGCTTGCTTGTCTTGCCACCTCAAACTTCAAACGCACTTTTGGGGATGTCCGTGTTGGGAGCCTCAGGCAGCCCTTCTAAGAAAATGCGAACGTCGGCAGATAGCTGGCAGCCAGAAAGAGCTAGCCTGGAAAGCTGTTGCTCAGTCTCATGTGCCCATGGCACTGCTCACACAGAGGCACAGAGACTGGGGCTGCTTGCTTGTCTTGCCACCTCAAACTTCAAACGTAGCTTTGGGAAGGTCCGTGCTGGGAGCCTCAGGCAGCCCTTCTCCGATAATGCGAACGTCGGCAGATAGCTGGCAGCCAGAAAGAGCTAGCCTGGAAAGCTGTTGCTCAGCCTCATGTGCCCATGGCACTGCTCGCACAGAGGCACAGAGACTGGGGCTGCTTGCTTGTCTTGCCACCTCAAACTTCAAAAGTATCTTTGCGGGTCCGTGGCAGGAGCAACCGGCAGCCCTGCTCCGAAAATCCGGACGTCGGAAGATAGCTGGCAGCCAGAAAGAGCTAGCCTGGGAAGCTGTTGCTCAGCCTCATCTGCCCATGGGTCTGCTCGCACAGAGGCACACAGACTGGGGCTGCTTTCTTGTCTTTCCACCTCAAACTTCAAAAGTATCTTTGGAGGATCCATGCCGGGAGAAACCGCCAGCCCTTCTCCGAACATGCGAACGTTGACAGATAGGTGGCAGCCAGAAAGAGTTAGCCTGGAAAGCTGTTGCTCAGCCTCATCTGCCCATGGCACAGCTCGCACAGAGGCACAGAGACTGGGGCTGCTTGCTTGTCTTGCAACCTCAAACTTCCAACATAGCATAGTGGGTCTGTGCCGTGTAAATCCAGCAGCCAACCTCCAAAAATGCGAACGTCTGCAGATAGCTGGCAGCCATAAGGGACTAGCCTGGAAAGCTGTTGCTCAGCCTGATCTGCCCATGGCACTGCTCGCACAGAGGCACAAGAGACTGCGGCTGATTGCTTGTCTTGCCACCTCATACTTCAAAAGTATCTTTGGGGAGGTCCGTGGTGGTCACTTCCGGCAGCCCTGCTCTGAAAATACGAATGTCTGCAGATAGCTGGCAGCCAGAAAGAGCTAGCCTGGGAAGCTGTTGCTAAGCCTCATGTGCCCATGGCACAGCTCGCACAGAGGCACAGAGACTGGGCCTGATTGCTTGTCTTGTCACCTCAAATTTCCAACATAGGATAGTGGGTCTGTGCTTTGTGCATCCAGCAGCAACCCCCAAAAATGCGAACGTCTGCAGATAGCTGGCAGCCATAAGGGACTAGCCTGGAAAGCTTTTGCTCAGCCTGATCTGCCCACGGCACTGCTCGCACAGAGGCACAGAGACTGGGGCTGCTTGCTTGTCTTGCCACCTCAGACTTCAAAAGTATATTTGAGGGTCCGTGGCGGAAGCAACCGGCAGCCCTTCTCCGAAAGTCCGAACGTCTGCAGATAGGTGGCAGCCAGAAAGAGCTAGCCTGGAAAGCTGTTGCTCAGCTATATCTGCCCATGGCACTGCTCGCACAGAGGCACAGACACTGGGGCTGGGTGCTTGTCTTGTCACCTCAAACTTCCAACATAGCATAGTGGGTCTGTGCCGTGTGCATCCAGCAGCCAAGCTCCAAAAGTGCGAACGTCTGCAGATAGCTGGCAGCCATAAGGGACTAGCCTGGAAAGCTGTTGCTCAGCCTGATCTGCCCATGGCACTGCTCGCACAGAGGCACAGAGACTGGGGCTGCTTACTTGTCTTGCCACCTCAAACTTCAAACGCAGCTTTGGGGACGTCCTTGCTGGGAGACTCAGGCAGCCCTTCTCCGAAAAAGCGAACGTCGGCAGATAGCTGGCAGCCAGAAAGAGCTAGCCTGGAAAGCTGTTGCTCAGTCTCATGTGCCCATGGCACTGCTCGCACAGAGGCACAGAGACTGGGGCTGCTTGCTTGTCTTGCCACCTCAAACTTCAAACGCAGCCTGGGAAAGGGGAGGTTCCCTGCCAAGCTTCTGCTGGCAGCCCTGCTCCAAAAATTCGAACGTCTGCAGATAGCTGGCAGCCAGAAGGGGCTAGCTTGAAAAGCTGTTGCTCAGCCTCATCTGCCCATGGCACTGCTCGCACAGAGGCACAGAGACTGGGGCTGCTTTCTTGTCTTTCCACCTCAAACTTCAAAAGTATCTTTGGGGGTCCCGTGCCGGGAGAAACCGCCAGCCCTTCTCCGAACATGCGAACGTTGGCAGATAGGTGGCAGCCAGAAAGAGTTAGCCTGGAAAGCTGTTGCTCAGCCTGATCTGCCCATGGCACTGCTCGCACAGAGGCACAGAGACTGGGGCTGATTACTTGTCTTGTCACCTCAAACTTCCAATATAGGTTAGTGGGTCTGTGCCGTGTGCATCCAGCAGCAAGCCCCAAAAATGCAAACGTCTGCAGATAGCTGGCAGCCATAAGGGACTAGCCTGGAAAGCTGTTGCTCAGCCTCATCTGCCCATGGCACTGCTCGCACAGAGGCACAGAGACTGGGGCTGCTTGCTTGTCTTGCCACCTCAATGTTCAAACGTAGCTTTGGGAGGGAGTCCGTGGTGGTCACCTCCGGCAGCCCTGCTCTGAAAATGCGAATGTCTGCAGATAGCTGGCAGCCAGAAAGAGCTAGCCTGTAAAGCTGTTGCTCAGCCTCATGTGCCCATGGCACTGCGCAGAGAGGCACAGAGACTGGGGCTGCTTGCTTGTCTTGCCACCTCAAACTTCAAAAGTAGCTTTGGGTGGTCCGTGTTGGTCACTTACGGCAGCCCTGCTCTGGAAATACGAATGTCTGCAGATAGGTGGCAGCCAGAAAGAGCTAGCCTGGAAAGCTGTTGCTCAGCCTCATGTGCCCATGGCACTGCTCGCACAGAGGCACAGAGACTGGGGCTGCTTGCTTGTCTTGCAACCTCAAACTTCAAACGTAGCTTCGGGGATTTCCTTGCTGGGAGCCTCAGGCAGTGCTTCTCCGAAAATGCGAACGTCGGCAGACAGCTGGCAGCCAGAAAGAGCTAGCCTGGAAAGCTGTTGCTCAGCCTCATCAGCCCATGGCACTGCTCGCACAGAGGCACAGAGACTGGGGCTGCTTGCTTGTCTTGCCACCTCAAACTTCAAAAGTAGCTTTGGGTGGTCCGTGTTGGTCACTTACGGCAGCCCTGCTCTGGAAATACGAATGTCTGCAGATAGGTGGCAGCCAGAAAGAGCTAGCCTGGAAAGCTGTTGCTCAGCCTCATGTGCCCATGGCACTGCTCGCACAGAGGCACAGAGACTTGGGCTGCTTGCTTGTCTTGCCACCTCAAACTTCAAACGTAGCTTTGGGAAGGTCCGTGCTGGGAGCCTCAGTCAGCCCTTCTCCGAAAATGCGAACGTCGGCAGATAGCTGGCAGCCAGAAAGAGCTAGCCTGGAAAGCTGTTGCTCAGCCTCATCTGCCCATGGAACTGCTCGCACAGAGGCACAGAGACTGGGGCTGCTTGCTTGTCTTGCCACCTCAAACTTCAAAAGTATCTTTGCATGTCCGTGGCAGGAGCAACCGGCAGCCCTGCTCCGAAAATCCGGACGTCTGAAGATAGCTGGCAGCCAGAAAGAGCTAGCCTGGAAAGCTGTTGCTCAGCCTCATCTGCCCATGGAACTGCTCGCACAGAGGCACAGAGACTGGGGCTGCTTGCTTGTCTTGCCACCTCAAACTTCAAAAGTATCTTTGCATGTCCGTGGCAGGAGCAACCGGCAGCCCTGCTCCGAAAATCCGGACGTCTGAAGATAGCTGGCAGCCAGAAAGAGCTAGCCTGGGAAGCTGTTGCTCAGCCTGATCTGCCCATGGCTCTGCTCGCACAGAGGCACACAGACTGGGGCTGCTTTCTTGTCTTTCCACCTCAAACTTCAAACGTAGCTTTGGGGGATCCGTGCTGGGAGAAACCGCCAGCCCTTCTCCGAACATGCGAACGTTGGCACATAGGTGGCAGCCAGAAAGAGTTAGCCTGGAAAGCTGTTGCTCAGCCTCATCTGCCCATGGCACAGCTCGCACAGAGGCACAGAGACTGGGGCTGATTGCTTGTCTTGTCACCTCAAACTTCCAACATAGCATAGTGGGTCTGTGCCGTGTGCATCCAGCAGCCAAGCTCCAAAAATGCGAACGTCTGCAGATAGCTGGCAGCCATAAGGGACTAGCCTGGAACGCTGTTGCTCAGCCTCATCTGCCCATGGCACTGCTCGCACAGAGGCACAAGAGACTGGGGCTGATTGCTTCTCTTGCCACCTCAATCTTCAAACGTAGGTTTGGGGAGGTCCGTGGTGGTCACTTCCGGCAGCCCTGCTCTGAAAATACGAATGTCTGCAGATAGCTGGCAGCCAGAAAGAGCTAGCCTGGAAAGCTGTTGCTAAGCCTCATCTGCCCATGGCACTGCTCGCACAGAGGCACAGAGACTGGGGCTGATTGCTTGTCTTGTCACCTCAAATTTCCAACATAGGATAGTGGGTCTGTGCCTTGTGCATCCAGCAGCAACCCCCAAAAATGCGAACGTCTGCAGATAGCTGGCAGCCATAAGGGACTAGCCTGGAAAGCTTTTGCTCAGCCTCATCTGCCCATGGCACTGCTCGCACAGAGGCACAGAGACTGGGGCTGCTTGCTTGTCTTGCAACCTCAAACTTCAAAAGTAGCTTCGTGGATTTCCTTGCTGGGAGGCTCAGGCAGCCCTTCTCCGAAAATGCGAACGTCGGCAGACAGCTGGCAGCCAGAAAGAGCTAGCCTGGAAAGCTGTTGCTCAGCCTCATGTGCCCATGGCACTGCTCGCACAGAGGCACAGTGACTGGGGGTGCTTGCTTGTCTTGCCACCTCAAACTTCAAACGTAGCTTCGGGGAGGTCCGTGCTGGGAGCCTCAGGCAGCCCTTCTCAGAAAATGCGAATGTCTGCATATAGCTGGCAGCCAGAAAGAGCTAGCCTGGAAAGCTGTTGCTCAGCCTCATCTGCCCATGACACTGCTCTCACAGAGGCACAGAGACTGGGGCTGCTTGCTTGTCTTGCCACCTCAAACTTCAAATTCAGCCTGGGAAAGGGGGGGTTCCCTGCCAAGCTCCTTCTGGCAGCCCTGCTCCGAAAATGCGAACGTCTGCAGATAGCTGGCAGCCAGAAGGGGCTAGCTTGAAAAGCTGTTGCTCAGCCTCATCTGCCCATGGCACTGCTCGCACAGAGGCACAGAGACTGGGTCTGATTGCTTGTCTTGTCACCTCAAACTTCCAATATAGGATAGTGGTTCTGTGCCGTGTGCATCCAGCAGCAAGCCCCAAAAATGCGAACGTCTGCAGATAGCTGGCAGCCATAAGGGACTAGCCTGGAAAGCTGTTGCTCAGCCTCATCTGCCCATGGCACTGCTCGCACAGAGGCACAGAGACTGGGGCTGCATGCTTGTCTTGCCACCTCAATCTTCAAACGTAGCTTTGGAGGGGGTCCGTGGTGGTCACCTCCGGCAGCCCTGCTCTGAAAATGCGAATGTCTGCAGATAGCTGGCAGCCAGAAAGACCTAGCCCTGGAAAGCTGTTGCTCAGCCTCATGTGCCCATGGCACTGCGCGCAGAGAGGCACAGAGACTGGGGCTGCATGCTTGTCTTGCCACCTCAAACTTCAAATGTAGCTTTGGGAAGGTCCGTGCTGGGAGCCTCAGGCAGTCCTTCTCCGAAAATGCGAACGTCGGCAGATAGCTGGCAGCCAGAAAGAGCTAGCCTGGAAAGCTGTTGCTCAGCCTCATCTGCCCATGGAACTGCTCGCACAGAGGCACAGAGACTGGGGCTGCTTGCTTGTCTTGCCACCTCAAACTTCAAAAGTATCTTTGCATGTCCGTGGCAGGAGCAACCGGCAGCCCTGCTCCGAAAATCCGGACGTCTGAAGATAGCTGGCAGCCAGAAAGAGCTAGCCTGGGAAGCTGTTGCTCAGCCTGATCTGCCCATGGCTCTGCTCGCACAGAGGCACACAGACTGGGGCTGCTTTCTTGTCTTTCCACCTCAAACTTCAAACGTAGCTTTGGGGGATCCGTGCTGGGAGAAACCGCCAGCCCTTCTCCGAACATGCGAACGTTGGCACATAGGTGGCAGCCAGAAAGAGTTAGCCTGGAAAGCTGTTGCTCAGCCTCATCTGCCCATGGCACAGCTCGCACAGAGGCACAGAGACTGGGGCTGATTGCTTGTCTTGTCACCTCAAACTTCCAACATAGCACAGTGGGTCTGTGCCGTGTGCATCCAGCAGCCAAGCTCCAAAAATGCGAACGTCTGCAGATAGCTGGCAGCCATAAGGGACTAGCCTGGAACGCTGTTGCTCAGCCTCATCTGCCCATGGCACTGCTCGCACAGAGGCACAAGAGACTGGGGCTGATTGCTTCTCTTGCCACCTCAATCTTCAAACGTAGGTTTGGGGAGGTCCGTGGTGGTCACTTCCGGCAGCCCTGCTCTGAAAATACGAATGTCTGCAGATAGCTGGCAGCCAGAAAGAGCTAGCCTGGAAAGCTTTTGCTCAGCCTCATCTGCCCATGGCACTGCTCGCACAGAGGCACAGAGACTGGGGCTGCTTGCTTGTCTTGCAACCTCAAACTTCAAAAGTAGCTTCGTGGATTTCCTTGCTGGGAGGCTCAGGCAGCCCTTCTCCGAAAATGCGAACGTCGGCAGACAGCTGGCAGCCAGAAAGAGCTAGCCGGGAAAGCTGTTGCTCAGCCTCATGTGTCCATGGCACTGCTCGCACAGAGGCACAGTGACTGGGGCTGCTTGCTTGTCTTGCCACCTCAAACTTCAAATTCAGCCTGGGAAAGGGGGGGTTCCCTGCCAAGCTCCTTCTGGCAGCCCTGCTCCGAAAATGCGAACGTCTGCAGATAGCTGGCAGCCAGAAGGGGCTAGCTTGAAAAGCTGTTGCTCAGCCTCATCTGCCCATGGCACTGCTCGCACAGAGGCACAGAGACTGGGTCTGATTGCTTGTCTTGTCACCTCAAACTTCCAATATAGGATAGTGGTTCTGTGCCGTGTGCATCCAGCAGCAAGCCCCAAAAATGCGAACGTCTGCAGATAGCTGGCAGCCATAAGGGACTAGCCTGGAAAGCTGTTGCTCAGCCTCATCTGCCCATGGCACTGCTCGCACAGAGGCACAGAGACTGGGACTGCTTGCTTGTCTTGCCACCTCAATCTTCAAACGTAGCTTTGGAGGGGGTCCGTGGTGGTCACCTCCGGCAGCCCTGCTCTGAAAATGCGAATGTCTGCAGATAGCTGGCAGCCAGAAAGACCTAGCCTGGAAAGCTGTTGCTCAGCCTCATGTGCCCATGGCACTGCGCGCAGAGAGGCACAGAGACTGGGGCTGCATGCTTGTCTTGCCACCTCAAACTTCAAATGTAGCTTTGGGAAGGTCCGTGCTGGGAGCCTCAGGCAGCCCTTCTCCGAAAATGCGAACGTCGGCAGATAGCTGGCAGCCAGAAAGAGCTAGCCTGCAAAGCTGTTGCTCAGCCTCATCTGCCCATGGAACTGCTCGCACAGAGGCACAGAGACTGGGGCTGCTTGCTTGTCTTGCCACCTCAAACTTCAAAAGTATCTTTGCATGTCCGTGGCAGGAGCAACCGGCAGCCCTGCTCCGAAAATCCGGACGTCTGAAGATAGCTGGCAGCCAGAAAGAGCTAGCCTGGGAAGCTGTTGCTCAGCCTGATCTGCCCATGGCTCTGCTCGCACAGAGGCACACAGACTGGGGCTGCTTTCTTGTCTTTCCACCTCAAACTTCAAACGTAGCTTTGGGGGATCCGTGCTGGGAGAAACCGCCAGCCCTTCTCCGAACATGCGAACGTTGGCACATAGGTGGCAGCCAGAAAGAGTTAGCCTGGAAAGCTGTTGCTCAGCCTCATCTGCCCATGGCACAGCTCGCACAGAGGCACAGAGACTGGGGCTGATTGCTTGTCTTGTCACCTCAAACTTCCAACATAGCATAGTGGGTCTGTGCCGTGTGCATCCAGCAGCCAAGCTCCAAAAATGCGAACGTCTGCAGATAGCTGGCAGCCATAAGGGACTAGCCTGGAACGCTGTTGCTCAGCCTCATCTGCCCATGGCACTGCTCGCACAGAGGCACAAGAGACTGGGGCTGATTGCTTCTCTTGCCACCTCAATCTTCAAACGTAGGTTTGGGGAGGTCCGTGGTGGTCACTTCCGGCAGCCCTGCTCTGAAAATACGAATGTCTGCAGATAGATGGCAGCCAGAAAGAGCTAGCCTGGAAAGCTGTTGCTAAGCCTCATCTGCCCATGGCACTGCTCGCACAGAGGCACAGAGACTGGGGCTGATTGCTTGTCTTGTCACCTCAAATTTCCAACATAGGATAGTGGGTCTGTGCCTTGTGCATCCAGCAGCAACCCCCAAAAATGCGAACGTCTGCAGATAGCTGGCAGCCATAAGGGACTAGCCTGGAAAGCTTTTGCTCAGCCTCATCTGCCCATGGCACTGCTCGCACAGAGGCACAGAGACTGGGGCTGCTTGCTTGTCTTGCAACCTCAAACTTCAAAAGTAGCTTCGTGGATTTCCTTGCTGGGAGCCTCAGGCAGCCCTTCTCAGAAAATGCGAATGTCTGCATATAGCTGGCAGCCAGAAAGAGCTAGCCTGGAAAGCTGTTGCTCAACCTCATGTGCCCATGGCACTGCTCGCACAGAGGCACAGTGACTGGGGCTGCTTGCTTGTCTTGCCACCTCAAACTTCAAACGTAGCTTCGGGGAGGTCCGTGCTGGGAGCCTCAGGCAGCCCTTCTCACAAAATGCGAATGTCTGCATATAGCTGGCAGCGAGAAAGAGCTAGCCTGGAAAGCTGTTGCTCAGCCTCATCTGCCCATGACACTGCTCTCACAGAGGCACAGAGACTGGGGCTGCTTGCTTGTCTTGTCACCTCAAACTTCCAACATAGCATAGTGGGTCTGTGCCGTGTGAATCCAGCAGCCAAGCTCCAAAAATGCGATCGTCTGCAGATAGCTGGCAGCCATAAGGGACTAGCCTGGAAAGCTGTTGCTCAGCCTCATCTGCCCATGGCACTGCTCGCACAGAGGCACAAGAGACTGGGGCTGATTGCTTGTCTTGCCACCTCAAACTTCAAACGTATCTTTGGGGAGGTCCGTGGTCGTCACTTTCGGCAGCCCTGCTCTGAAAATACGAATGTCTGCAGATAGCTGGCAGCCAGAAAGATCTAGCCTGGAAAGCTTTTGCTCAGTCTCATCTGCCCATGGCACTGCTCGCACAGAGGCACAGAGACTGGGGCTGCTTCCTTGTCGTGCCACCTCAAACTTCAAACGAAGCTTTGAGGTTGTCTGTGGTGGTCACCTCCGGCAGCCCTGCTCTGAAAATGCGAATGTCTGCAGATAGCTGGCAGCCAGAAAGAGCTAGCCTGGAAAGCTTTTGCTCAGTCTCATGTGCCCATGGCACTGCTCGCACAGAGGCACAGAGACTTGGGCTGCTTGCTTGTCCTGCCACCTCAAACTTCAAACGCAGCCTGGGAAAGGGGGGTTCCCTGCCAAGCTCCTTCTGGCAGCCCTGCTCCGAAAATGCGAACGTCTGCAGATAGCTGGCAACCAGAAGGGGCTAGCTTGCAAAGCTGTTGCTCAGCCTCATGTGCCCATGGCACTGCTCGCACAGAGGCACAAAGACTGGGACTGCTTTCTTGTCTTGCCACCTCAAACTTCAAAAGTATCTTTGGGGGATCCGTGCCGGGAGAAACCGCCAGCCCTTCTCCGAAAATGCGAACGTTGACAGATAGGTGGCAGCCAGAAAGAGTTAGCCTGGAAAGCTGTTGCTCAGCCTCATCTGCCCATGGCACGGCTCGCACAGAGGCACAGAGACTGAGACATATTGCTTGCCTTGTCTCATCAAACTTCCAACATAGTCTAGTGGGTCTGTGCCGTGTGTATCTAGCAGCCAAGCTCAGAAAATGCAAACGTCTGCAGATAGCTGGCAGCCATAAGAGACTAGCCTGGAAAGCTGTTGCTCAGCCTCATCTGCCCATGGCACTGCTCGCACAGAGGCACAAGAGACTGGGGCTGCTTGCTTGTCTTGTCACTTCAAACTTCCAACATAGCATAGTGGGTCTGTGCCGTGTGAATCCAGCAGCAAGCTCCAAAAATGCGAGCGTCTGCAGATAGCTGGCAGCCATAAGAGACTAGCCTGGAAAGCTTTTGCTCAGCCTCAGCTGCCCATGGCACTGCTCGCATAGAGGCACAGAGGCTGGGGCTGCTTGCTTGTCTTGCCACCTCAAACTTCAAACGTAGCTTTGGGGCTGTCCGTGCTGGGAGCCTCAGGCAGCCCTTCTCCGAAAATGCGAACGTTGGCAGATAGCTGGCAGCCAGAAAGAGCTAGCCTGGAAAGCTCTTGCTCAGCCTCATGTGCCGATGGCACTGCTCGCACAGAGGCACAGAGACTGGGACTGCTTGCTTGTCTTGCCACCTCAAACTTCAAACGTAGCTTTGAGGTTGTCTGTAGTGGTCACCACCGGCAGCCCTGCTCTGAAAATGCGAATGTCTGCAGATAGCTGGCAGGCAGAAAGAGCTAGTCTGGAAATCTTTTGCTCAGTCTCATGTGCCCATGGCACTGCTCGCACAGAGGCACAGAGACTGGGGCTGCTTGCTTGTCTTGCCACCTCAAACTTCAAACGCAGCCTGGGAAATGGGTTTTCCCTGCCAAGCTCCTTCTGGCAGCCCTGCTCTGAAAATGCGAACGTCTTCAGATAGCTGGCAGCCAGAAGGGGATAGCTTGCAAAGCTGTTGCTCAGCCTCATGTGCCCATGGCACTGCTCGCACAGAGGCACAGAGACTGGGGCTGCTTGCTTGTCTTGTCACATCAATATTCCAACATAGCACAGTGGGTTTGTGCCGTGTGCATCCAGCAGCCAAGCTCCAAAAATGCGAACTTCTGCAGATAGCTGGCAGCCATAAGGGACTAGCCTGGAAAGCTGTTGCTCAGCCTGATCTGCCCATGGCACTGCTCGCACAGAGGCACAGAGACTGGGGCTGCTTGCTTGTCTTGCCACCTCAAACTTCAAAAGTAGCTTTGGGGGGTCCGTGGTGGTCACTTCCGGCAGCCCTGCTCTGAAAATACGAATGTCTGCAGATAGCTGGCAGCCAGAAAGAACTAGCCTGGGAAGCTGTTGCTCAGCCTCATCTGCCCATGGCACTGCTCGCACAGAGGCACAGAGACTGGGGCTGATTGCTTGTCTTGTCACCTCAAACTTCAATCGTATCTTTGGGGGGGGGGTCCGTGGTGGTCACCACCGGCAGCCCTGCTCTGACAATGCGAATGTCTGCAGATAGCTGGCAGCCAGAAAGAGCTAGCCTGGAAAGCTCTTGCTCAGCCTCATGTGCTCATGGCACTGCTCGCACAGAGGCACAGAGACTGGGACTTATTGCTTGTCTTGTCACATCAAACTTCCAACATAGCATAGTGGGTCTGTGCCGTGTGCATCTAGCAGCCAAGCTCAAAAAATGCAAACGTCTGCATATTGCTGGCCGCAATCAGAGACTAGCCTGGAAAGCTGTTGCTCAGCCTCATCTGCCCATGGCACTGCTCGCACAGAGGCACAAGAGACTGGGGCTGCTTGCATGTCTTGCCACCTCAAACGTCAAACGAAGCTTTGAGGTTGTCCGTGCTGGTAACCTCCGGCAGCCCTGCTCTGAAAATGCGAATGTCTGCAGATAGCTGGCAGCCAGAAAGAGCTAGCCTGGAAAGCTGTTGCTCAGTCTCATGTGCCCATGGCACTGCTCGCACAGAGGCACAGAGACTGGGGCTGATTGCTTGTCTTGTCACCTCAAATTTCCAACATAGGATAGTGGGTCTGTGCCGTGTGCATCCAGCAGCCAAGCTCCAAAAATGCGAACTTCTGCAGATAGCTGGCAGCCATAAGGGACTAGCCTGGAAAGCTGTTGCTCAGCCTCATCTCCCATGGCACTGCTCGCACAGAGGCACAGAGACTGGGGCTGATTGCTTGTCTTGTCACCTCAAACTTCAAACGTATCTTTGGGGGGGGTCCGTGGTGGTCACCACCGGCAGCCCTGCTCAGAAAATGCGAATGTCTGCAGATAGCTGGCAGCCAGAAAGAGCTAGCCTGGAAAGCTGTTGCTCAGTCTCATGTGC
The DNA here is from genome assembly GCF_030867145.1 of Opisthocomus hoazin. NCBI lineage: Eukaryota > Metazoa > Chordata > Aves > Opisthocomiformes > Opisthocomidae > Opisthocomus > Opisthocomus hoazin. Next base: position 30,700,946 of record NC_134417.1, read on the forward strand.
CCATGGCACTGCTCGCACAGAGGCAAAGAGACTGGGGCTGTTTTCTTGTCTTGCCACCTCAAACTTCAAAAGCAGCCTGGGAAAGGGGGGTTCCCTGCAAAGCTCCTTCTGGCAGCCCTGCTCCGAAAATTCGAACGTCTGCAGATAGCTGGCAGCCAGAAGGGGCTAGCTTGAAAAGCTGTTGCTCAGCCTCATCTGCCCATGGCACTGCTCGCACAGAGGCACAGAGACTGGGGCTGCTTTCTTGTCTTTCCACCTCAAACTTCAAAAGTATCTTTGGGGGATCCGTGCTGGGAGAAACCGCCAGCCCTTCTCCGAACATGCGAACGTTGGCAGATAGGTGGTAGTCAGAAAGAGTTAGCCTGGAAAGCTGTTGCTCAGCCTCATCTGCCCATGGCACTGCTCGCACAGAGGCACAAGAGACTGGGGCTGATTGCTTGTCTTGCCACCTCAAACTTCAAAAGTAGCTTTGGGGAGGTCAGTGGTGGTCACTTCCGGCAGCCCTGCTCTGAAAATACGAATGTCTGCAGATAGCTGGCAGCCAGAAAGAGCTAGCCTGGAAAGCTGTTGCTAAGCCTCATGTGCCCATGGCACTGCTCGCACAGAGGCACAGAGACTGGGGCGGCTTGATTGTCTTGCCACCTCAAACTTCAAAAGCAGCCTGGGAAAGGGGAGGTTCCCTGCCAAGCTTCTTCTGGCAGCCCTGCTCCGAAAATTCGAACGTCTGCAGATAGCTGGCAGCCAGAAGGGGCTAGCTTGAAAAGCTGTTGCTCAGCCTCATCTGCCCATGGCACTGCTCGCACAGAGGCACAGAGACTGGGGCTGCTTTCTTGTCTTTCCACCTCAAACTTCAAAAGTATCTTTGGGGGATCCGTGCCGGGAGAAACCGCCAGCCCTTCTCCGAACATGCGAACGTTGGCAGATAGGTGGCAGCCAGAAAGAGTTAGCCTGGAAAGCTGTTGCTCAGCCTCATCTGCCCATGGCACTGCTCGCACAGAGGCACAGAGACTTGGGCTGATTGCTTGTCTTGCCACCTCAAACTTCAAAAGTATCTTTGGGTGGTCCGTGTTGGTCACTGCCGGCAGCCCTTCTCCGAAAATGCGAACGTCGGCAGATAACTTGCAGCCAGAAGGGGCTAGCCTGGAAAGCTGTTGCTCAGCCTCATCTGCCCATGGCACTGCTCGCACAGAGGCACAAGAGACTGGGGCTGCTTGCATGTCTTGCCACCTCAAACTTCAAACGAACCTTAGAGGTTGGCCGTGGTGGTAACCTCCGGCAGCCCTGGTCTGAAAATGCGAATGTCTGCAGATAGCTGGCAGCCAGAAAGAGCTAGCCTGGAAAACTGTTGCTCAGCCTCATCTGCCCAAGGCACAGCTCGCACAGAGGCAGAGAGACTGGGGCTGATTGCTTGTCTTGTCACCTCAAAATTCCAACATATCATAGTGGGTCTGTGCCGTGTGCATCCAGCAGCCAAGCTCCAAAAATGCGAACTTCTGCAGATAGCTGGCAGCCATAAGGGACTAGCCTGGAAAGCTGTTGCTCAGCCTCATCTCCCATGGCACTGCTCGCACAGAGGCACAGAGACTGGGGCTGCTTCCTTGTCGTGCCACCTCAAACTTCAAACGAAGCTTTGAGGTTGTCTATGGTGGTCACCTCCGGCAGCCCTGCTCTGAAAATGCGAATGCCTGCAGATAGCTGGCAGCCAGAAAGAGCTAGCCTGGAAAGCTGTTGCTCAGTCTCATGTGCCCATGGCACTGCTCGCACAGAGGCACAGAGACTTGGGCTGCTTGCTTGTCCTGCCACCTCAAACTTCAAACGCAGCCTGGGAAAGGGGGGTTCCCTGCCAAGCTCCTTCTGGCAGCCCTGCTCCGAAAATGCGAACGTCTGCAGATAGCTGGCAGCCAGAAGGGGCTAGCTTGCAAAGCTGTTGCTCAGCCTCATGTGCCCATGGCACTGCTCGCACAGAGGCACAAAGACTGGGACTGCTTTCTTGTCTTGCCACCTCAAACTTCAAAAGTATCTTTGGCGGATCCGTGCCGGGAGAAACCACCAGCCCTTCTCCGAAAATGCGAACGTTGGCAGATAGGTGGCAGCCAGAAAGAGTTAGCCTGGAAAGCTGTTGCTCAGCCTCATCTGCCCATGGCACTGCTCGCACAGAGGCACAGAGACTGAGACATATTGCTTGCCTTGTGTCATCAAACTTCCAACATAGTATAGTGGGTCTGTGCCGTGTGTATCTAGCAGCCAAGCTCAGAAAATGCAAACGTCTGCAGATAGCTGGCAGCCATAAGAGACTAGTCTGGAAAGCTGTTGTTCAGCCTCATCTGCCCATGGCACTGCTCGCACAGAGGCACAAGAGACTGGGGCTGCTTGCTTGTCTTGTCACTTCAAACTTCCAACATAGCATAGTGGGTCTGTGCCGTGTGCATCCAGCAGCAAGCTCCAAAAATGCGAGCGTCTGAAGATAGCTGGCAGCCATAAGAGACTAGCCTGGAAAGATTTTGCTCAGCCTCATCTGCCCATGGCACTGCTCGCATAGAGGCACAGAGACTGGGGCTGATTGTTTGTCTTGCCACCTCAAACTTCAAACGTAGCTTTGGGGAGGTCCGTGCTGGGAGCCTCAGGCAGCTCTTCTCCGAAAATGCGAACGTTGGCAGATAGCTGGCAGCCAGAAAGAGCTAGCCTGGAAAGCTGTTGCTAAGCCTCATCTGCCCATGGCACTGCTCGCACAGAGGCACAGACACTGGGGCTGATTGCTTGTCTTGTCACATCAAACTTCCAACATGGCATAGTGGGTCTGTGCCGTGTGCATCTAGCAGCCAAGCTCAAAAAATGCAAACGTCTGCAGATTGCTGGCAGCCATAAGAGACTAGCCTGGAAAGCTGTTGCTCAGCCTCATGTGTCCATGGCACTGCTCGCACAGAAGCACAAGAAACTGGGGCTGCTTGCTTGTCTTGCCACCTCAAACTTCAAACGAAGCTTTGAGGTTGTCTGTAGTGGTCACCTCCGGCAGCTCTACTCTGAAAATGCGAATGTCTGCAGATAGCTGGCAGCCAGAAAGAGCTAGCCTGGAAAGCTTTTGCTCAGTCTCATGTGCCCACGGCACTGCTCGCACAGAGGCACAGAGACTGGGGCTGCTTGCTTGTCTTGCCACCTCAAACTTCAAACGCAGCCTGGGAAATGGGGGTTCCCTGCCAAGCTCCTTCTGGCAGCCCTGCTCCGAAAATGCGAACGTCTGCAGATAGGTGGCAGCCAGAAGGGGATAGCTTGCAAAGCTGTTGCTCAGCCTCATGTGCCCATGGCACTGCTCGCACAGAGGCACAGAGACTGGGGCTGCTTGCTTGTCTTGCCACCTCAAACTTCAAACGTAGCTTTGGGGGGTGTCCGTGGTGGTCGACTCCGGCACCCTGCTGTGAAAATGCGAACGTCGGCAGATAGCTGGCAGCCAGAAAGAGTTAGAATGGAAAGCTGTTGCTCAGCCTCATGTGCCCATGGCACTGCTCGCACAGAGGCACAGAGACTGGGGCTGCTTGCTTGTCTTGTCACCTCAAAATTCCAACATAGCATAGTGGGTTTGTGCCGTGTGCATCCAGCAGCCAAGCTCCAAAAATGCGAACTTCTGCAGATAGCTGACAGCCAGAAGGGACTACCCTGGAAAGCTGTTGCTCAGTCTCATCTGCCCATGGCACTGCTCGCACAGAGGCACAGAGACTGGGGCTGATTGCTTGTCTTGTCACCTCAAACTTCAAACGTATCTTTGGGGGGGCGGTCCGTGGTGGTCACCACCGGCAGCCCTTCTCTGACAATGCGAACGTCGGCAGATAGCTGGCAGCCAGAAAGAGCTAGCCTGGAAAGGTGTTGCTCAGTCTCATGTGCCCATGGCACTGCTCGCACAGAGGCACAGTAACTGGGGCTGATTGCTTGTCTTGCCACCTCAAACTTCAAACGCAGCCTGGGAAAGGGGGGGTTCCCTGCCAAGCTCCTTCTGGCAGCCCTGCTCCGAAAATTCGAACGTCTGCAGATAGCTGGCAGCCAGAAGGGGCTAGCTTGAAAAGCTGTTGCTCAGCCTCATCTGCCCATGGCACTGCTCGCACAGAGGCACACAGACTGGGGCTGCTTTCTTGTCTTTCCACCTCAAACTTCAAAAGTATCTTTGGGGGATCCGTGCTGGGAGAAACCGCCAGCCCTTCTCCGAACATGCGAACGTTGGCAGATAGCTGGCAGCCAGAGAGAGCTAGCCTGGAAAGCTGTTGCTCAGTCTCATGTGCCCATGGCACTGCTCGCACAGAGGCACAGAGACTGGGGCTGCTTGCTTGTCTTGTCACCTCAAATTTCCAACATAGGATAGTGGGTCTGTGCCTTGTGCATCCAGCAGCAACCCCCAAAAATGCGAACGTCTGCAGATAGCTGGCAGCCATAAGGTACTAGCCTGGAAAGCTTTTGCTCAACCTCATCTGCCCATGGCACTGCTCGCACAGAGGCACAGAGACTGGGGCTGCTTGCTTGTCTTGCCACCTCAATCTTCAAACGTAGCTTTGGGGGGTACGTGGTGGTCACCTCCGGCAGCCCTGCTCTGAAAATGCGAATGTCTGCAGATAGCTGGCAGCCAGAAAGAGCTAGCCTGGAAAGCTGTTGCTCAGTCTCATCTGCCCATGGCACTGCTCGCACAGAGGCACAGAGACTGGGGCGGCTTGATTGTCTTGCCACCTCAAACTTGTAAAGTATATTTGAGGGTCCGTGGCGGAAGCAACCGGCAGCCCTGCTCCGAAAGTCCGAACGTCTGCAGATAGGTGGCAGCCAGAAAGAGCTAGCCTGGAAAGCTGTTGCTCAGCTATATCTGCCCATGGCACTTCTCGCACAGAGGCACAGACACTGGGGCTTGGTGCTTGTCTTGTCACCTCAAACTTCCAACATAGCATAGTGGGTCTGTGCCGTGTGCATCCAGCAGCCAAGCTGCAAAAGTGCGAACGTCTGCAGATAGCTGGCAGCCAGAAAGAGCTAGCCTGGAAAGCTGTTGCTCAGTCTCATGTGCCCATGGCACTGCTCGCACAGAGGCACAGAGACTGGGGCTGCTTGCTTGTCTTGCCACCTCAAACTTCAAACGCAGCCTGGGAAAGGGGAGGTTCCCTGCCAAGCTTCTTCTGGCAGCCCTGCTCCGAAAATTCGAACGTCTGCAGATAGCTGGCAGCCAGAAGGGGCTAGCTTGAAAAGCTGTTGCTCAGCCTCATCTGCCCATGGCACTGCTCGCACAGAGGCACACAGACAGGGGCTGCTTTCTTGTCTTTCCACCTCAAACTTCAAAAGTATCTTTGGGGGATCCGTGCCGGGAGAAACCGCCAGCCCTTCTCCGAACATGCGAACGTTGGCAGATAGGTGGCAGCCAGAAAGAGTTAGCCTGGAAAGCTGTTGCTCAGCCTCATCTGCCCATGGCACTGCTCGCACAGAGGCAAAGAGACTGGGGCAGATTGCTTGTCTTGCCACCTCAAACTTCAAACGAACCTTAGAGGTTGTCGTGCTGGTAACCTCCGGCAGCCCTGCTCTGAAAATGCGAATGTCTGCAGATAGGTGGCAGCCAGAAAGAGCTAGCCTGGAAAACTGTTGCTCAGCCTCATCTGCCCATGGCACAGCTCGCACAGAGGCAGAGAGACTGGGGCTGATTGCTTGTCTTGTCACCTCAAAATTCCAACATAGCATAGTGGGTCTGTGCCGTGTGCATCCAGCAGCCAAGCTCCAAAAATACGAACTTCTGCAGATAGCTGGCAGCCATAAGGGACTAGCCTGGAAAGATGTTGCTCAGCCTCATCTCCCATGGCACTGCTCGCACAGAGGCACACAGACTGGGGCTGCTTTCTTGTCTTGCCACCTCAAACTTCAAAAGTATCTTTGGGGGATCCGTGCTGGGAGAAACCGCCAGCCCTTCTCCGAACATGCGAACGTTGGCAGATAGGTGGCAGCCAGAAAGAGTTAGCCTGGAAAGCTGTTGCTCAGCCTCATCTGCCCATGGCACAGCTCGCACAGAGGCACAGAGACTGGGGCTGATTGCTTGTCTTGTCACCTCAAACTTCCAACATAGCATAGTGGGTCTGTGCCGTGTGAATCCAGCAGCCAAGCTCCAAAAATGCAAACGTCTGCAGATAGCTGGCAGCCATAAGGGACTAGCCTGGAAAGCTGTTGCTCAGCCTCATCTGCCCATGGCACTGCTCGCACAGAGGCACAAGAGACTGGGGCTGCTTGCTTGTCTTGCCACCTCAAACTTCAAAAGTAGCTTTGGGGAGGTCCGTGGTGGTCACTTCCGGCAGCCCTGCTCTGAAAATACGAATGTCTGCAGATAGCTGGCAGCCAGAAAGAGCTAGCCTGGAAAGCTGTTGCTAAGCCTCATGTGCCCATGGCACTGCTTGCACAGAGGCACAGAGACTGGGGGGGCTTGCTTGTCTTGCCACCTCAAACTTCAAAAGTATATTTGAGGGTCCGTGGCGGAAGCAACCGGCAGCCCTGCTCCGAAAGTCCGAACGTCTGCAGATAGGTGGCAGCCAGAAAGAGCTAGCCTGGAAAGCTGTTGCTGAGCTATATCTGCCCATGGCACTGCTCGCACAGAGGCACAGACACTGGGGCTGGGTGTCTGTCTTGTCACCTCAAACTTCCAACATAGCATAGTGGGTCTGTGCCGTGTGCATCCAGCAGCCAAGCTCCAAAAGTGCGAACGTCTGCAGATAGCTGGCAGCCATAAGGGACTAGCCTGGAAAGCTGTTGCTCAACCTCATCTGCCCATGGCACTGCTCGCACAGAGGCACAGAGACTGGGGCTGCTTGCTTGTCTTGCCACCTCAAACTTCAAACGCAGCTTTGGGGAGGTCCGTGCTGGGAGCCTCAGGCAGCCCTTCTCCGAAAATGCGAACGTCGGCAGATAGCTGGCAGCCAGAAAGAGCTAGCCTGGAAAGCTGTTGCTCTGTCTCATGTGCCCATGGCACTGCTCGCACAGAGGCACAGAGACTGGGGCTGCTTGCTTGTCTTGCCACCTCAAACTTCAAAAGCAGCCTGGGAAAGGGGAGGTTCCCTGCCAAGCTTCTTCTGGCAGCCCTGCTCCGAAAATTCGAATGTCTGCAGATAGCTGGCAGCCAGAAGGGGCTAGCTTGAAAAGCTGTTGCTCAGCCTCATCTGCCCATGTCACTGCTCGCACAGAGGCACAGAGACTGGGGCTGCTTTCTTGTCTTTCCACCTCAAACTTCAAAAGTATCTTTGGGGGATCCGTGCCGGGAGAAACCGCCAGCCCTTCTCCGAACATGCGAACGTTGGCAGATAGGTGGCAGCCAGAAAGAGTTAGCCTGGAAAGCTGTTGCTCAGCCTCATCTGCCCATGGCACTGCTCGCACAGAGGCACACAGACTGGGGCAGATTGCTTGTCTTGCCACCTCAAACTTCAAAAGTAGCTTTGGGTGGTCCGTGTTGGTCACTGCCGGCAGCCCTTCTCCGAAAATGCGAACGTCGGCAGATAACTTGCAGCCAGAAGGGGCTAGCCTGGAAAGCTGTTGCTCAGCCTCATCTGCCCATGGCACTGCTCGCACAGAGGCACAAGAGACTGGGGCTGCTTGCATGTCTTGCCACCTTAAACTTCAAACGAACCTTAGAGGTTGTCCGTGCTGGTAACCTCCGGCAGCCCTGCTCTGAAAATGCGAATGTCTGCAGATAGCTGGCAGCCAGAAAGAGCTAGCCTGGAAAACTGTTGCTCAGCCTCATCTGCCCATGGCACAGCTCGCACAGAGGCAGAGAGACTGGGGCTGATTGCTTGTCTTGTCACCTCAAAATTCCAACATAGCATAGTGGGTCTGTGCCGTGTGAATCCAGCAGCCAAGCTCCAAAAATTCGAACTTCTGCAGATAGCTGGCAGCCATAAGGGACTAGCCTGGAAAGCTGTTGCTCAGCCTCATCTCCCATGGCACTGCTCGCACAGAGGCACAGAGACTGGGGCTGCTTGCTTGTCTTGCCACCTCAAACTTCAAAAGGAGCCTGGGAAAGGGGAGGTTCCCTGCCAAGCTTCTTCTGGCAGCCCTGCTCCGAAAATTCGAACGTCTGCAGATAGCTGGCAGCCAGAAGGGGCTAGCTTGAAAAGCTGTTGCTCAGCCTCATCTGCCCATGGCACTGCTCGCACAGAGGCACAGAGACTGGGGCTGTTTTCTTGTCTTTCCACCTCAAACTTCAAAAGTATCTTTGGGGGATCCGTGCCGGGAGAAACCGCCAGCCCTTCTCCGAACATGCGAACGTTGGCAGATAGGTGGCAGCCAGAAAGAGTTAGCCTGGAAAGCTGTTGCTCAGCCTCATCTGCCCATGGCACTGCTCGCACAGAGGCACAGAGACTGGGGCAGATTGCTTGTCTTGCCACCTCAAACTTCAAAAGTAGCTTTGGGTGGTCCGTGTTGGTCACTGCCGGCAGCCCTTCTCCGAAAATGCGAACGTCGGCAGATAACTTGCAGCCAAAAGGGGCTAGCCTGGAAAGCTGTTGCTCAGCCTCATCTGCCCATGGCACTGCTCGCACAGAGGCACAAGAGACTGGGGCTGCTTGCATGTCTTGCCACCTCAAACTTCAAACGAACCTTAGAGGTTGTCCGTGCTGGTAACCTCCGGCAGCCCTGCCCTGAAAATGCGAATGTCTGCAGATAGCTGGCAGCCAGAAAGAGCTAGCCTGGAAAACTGTTGCTCAGCCTCATCTGGCCATGGCACAGCTCGCACAGAGGCACAGAGACTGGGGCTGATTGCTTGTCTTGTCACCTCAAAATTCCAACATAGCATAGTGGGTCTGTGCCGTGTGCATCCAGCAGCCAAGCTCTAAAAATGCAAACGTCTGCAGATAGCTGGCAGCCATAAGGGACTAGCCTGGAAAGCTGTTGCTCAGCCTCATCTCCCATGGCACTGCTCGCACAGAGGCACAGAGACTGGGGCTGCTTGCTTGTCTTGCCACCTCAAACTTCAAAAGTAGCTTTGGGGAGGTCCGTGGTGGTCACTTCCGGCAGCCCTGCTCTGAAAATACGAATGTCTGCAGATAGCTGGCAGCCAGAAAGAGCTAGCCTGGGAAGCTGTTGCTCAGCCTCATCTGCCCATGGCGCTGCTCGCACAGAGGCACAAGAGACTGGGGCTGCTTGCATGTCTTGCCACCTCAAACTTCAAATGAAGCTTTGAGGTTGTCCGTGCTGGTAACCTCCGACAGCCCTGCTCTGAAAATGCGACTGTCTGCAGATAGGTGTCAGCCAGAATGAGCTAGCCTAGAAAGCTGTTGCTCAGTCTCATGTGCCCTTGGCACTGCTCGCACAGAGGCACAGAGACTGGGGCTGATTGCTTGTCTTGCCACCTCAAACTTCAAACGCAGCCTGGGAAAGGGGGGGTTCCCTGCCAAGCTCCTTCTGGCAGCCCTGCTCCGAAAATTTGAACGTCTGCAGATAGCTGGCAGCCAGAAGGGGCTAGCTTGAAAAGCTGTTGCTCAGCCTCATCTGCCCATGGCACTGCTCGCACAGAGGCACACAGACTGGGGATGCTTTCTTGTCTTTCCACCTCAAACTTCAAAAGTATCTTTGGGGGATCCGTGCCAGGAGAAACCGCCAGCCCTTCTCCGAACATGCGAACGTTGGCAGATAGGTGGCAGTCAGAAAGAGTTAGCCTGGAAAGCTGTTGCTCAGCCTCATCTGCCCATGGCACAGCTCGCACAGAGGCACAGAGACTGGGGCTGATTGCTTGTCTTGTCACCTCAAACTTCCAACATAGCATAGTGGGTCTGTGCCGTGTGAATCCAGCAGCCAAGCTCCAAAAATGCAAACGTCTGCAGATAGCTGGCAGCCATAAGGGACTAGCCTGGAAAGCTGTTGCTCAGCCTCATCTGCCCATGGCACTGCTCGCAGAGAGGCACAAGAGACTGGGGCTGCTTGCTTGTCTTGCCACCTCAAACTTCAAAAGTAGCTTTGGGGAGGTCCGTGGTGGTCACCTCCGGCAGCCCTGCTCTGAAAATACGAATGTCTGCAGATAGCTGGCAGCCAGAAAGAGCTAGCCTGGAAAGCTGTTGCTAAGCCTCATGTGCCCATGGCACTGCTCGCACAGAGGCACAGAGACTGGGGCGGCTTGCTTGTCTTGCCACCTCAAACTTCAAAAGTATATTTGAGGGTCCGTGGCGGAAGCAACCGGCAGCCCTGCTCCGAAAGTCCGAACGTCTGCAGATAGGTGGCAGCCAGAAAGAGCTAGCCTGGAAAGCTGTTGCTCAGCTATATCTGCCCATGGCACTGCTCGCACAGAGCCACAGACACTGGGGCTGGGTGCCTGTCTTGTCACCTCAAACTTCCAACATAGCATAGTGGGTCTGTGCCGTGTGCATCCAGCAGCTAAGCTCCAAAAGTTCGAACGTCTGCATATTGCTGGCAGCAATAAGAGACTAGCCTGGAAAGCTGTTGCTCAGCCTCATCTGCCCATGGCACTGCTCGCACAGAGGCACAAGAGACTGGGGCTGCTTGCATGTCTTGCCACCTCAAACTGTAAACGAAGCATTGAGGTTGTCCGTGCTGGTAACCTCCGGCAGCCCTGCTCTGAAAATGCGAATGTCTGCAGATAGCTGGCAGCCAGAAAGAGCTAGCCTGGAAAACTGTTGCTCAGTCTCATGTGCCCATGGCACTGCTCGCACAGAGGCACAGAGACTGGGGCTGATTGCTTGTCTTGCCAAATCAAACTTGCAAAATAGCATAGTGGGTCTGTGCCGTGTGAATCCAGCAGCCAAGCTCCAAAAATGCGAACGTCTGCAGATAGCTGGCAGCCATAAGGGACTAGCCTGGAAAGCTGTTGCTCAGCCTCATCTGCCCATGGCACTGCTCGCACAGAGGCACAAGAGACTGGGGCTGATTGCTTGTCTTGCCACCTCAAACTTCAAAACTAGCTTTGGGGAGGTCCGTGGTGGTCACTTCCGGCAGCCCTGCTCTGAAAATACGAATGTCTGGAGATAGCTGGCAGCCAGAAAGAGCTAGCCTGGAAAGCTGTTGCTAAGCCTCATGTGCCCATGGCACTGCTCGCACAGAGGCACAGAGACTGGGGCTGCTTGCTTGTCTTGTCACCTCAAATTTCCAACATAGGATAGTGGGTCTGTGCCTTGTGCATCCAGCAGCAACCCCCAAAAATGCGAACGTCTGCAGATAGCTGGCAGCCATAAGGGACTAGCCTGGAAAGCTTTTGCTCAGCCTCATCTGCCCATGGCACTGCTCGCACAGAGGCACAGAGACTGGGGCTGCTTGCTTGTCTTGCCACCTCAATGTTCAAACGTAGCTTTGGGGGGTCCGTGGTGGTCACCTCCGGCAGCCCTGCTCTGAAAATGCGAATGTCTGCAGATAGCTGGCAGCCAGAAAGAGCTAGCCTGGAAAGCTGTTGCTCAGTCTCATCTGCCCATGGCACTGCTCGCACAGAGGCACACAGACTGGGGCTGCTTTCTTGTCTTTCCACCTCAAACTTCAAAAGTATCTTTGGGGGATCCGTGCCAGGAGAAACCGCCAGCCCTTCTCCGAACATGCGAACGTTGGCAGATAGGTGGCAGTCAGAAAGAGTTAGCCTGGAAAGCTGTTGCTCAGCCTCATCTGCCCATGGCACAGCTCGCACAGAGGCACAGAGACTGGGGCTGATTGCTTGTCTTGTCACCTCAAACTTCCAACATAGCATAGTGGGTCTGTGCCGTGTGAATCCAGCAGCCAAGCTCCAAAAATGCAAACGTCTGCAGATAGCTGGCAGCCATAAGGGACTAGCCTGGAAAGCTGTTGCTCAGCCTCATCTGCCCATGGCACTGCTCGCAGAGAGGCACAAGAGACTGGGGCTGCTTGCTTGTCTTGCCACCTCAAACTTCAAAAGTAGCTTTGGGGAGGTCCGTGGTGGTCACCTCCGGCAGCCCTGCTCTGAAAATACGAATGTCTGCAGATAGCTGGCAGCCAGAAAGAGCTAGCCTGGGAAGCTGTTGCTAAGCCTCATGTGCCCATGGCACTGCTCGCACAGAGGCACAGAGACTGGGGCGGCTTGCTTGTCTTGCCACCTCAAACTTCAAAAGTATATTTGAGGGTCCGTGGCGGAAGCAACCGGCAGCCCTGCTCCGAAAGTCCGAACGTCTGCAGATAGGTGGCAGCCAGAAAGAGCTAGCCTGGAAAGCTGTTGCTCAGCTATATCTGCCCATGGCACTGCTCGCACAGAGCCACAGACACTGGGGCTGGGTGCCTGTCTTGTCACCTCAAACTTCCAACATAGCATAGTGGGTCTGTGCCGTGTGCATCCAGCAGCTAAGCTCCAAAAGTTCGAACGTCTGCATATTGCTGGCAGCAATAAGAGACTAGCCTGGAAAGCTGTTGCTCAGCCTCATCTGCCCATGGCACTGCTCGCACAGAGGCACAAGAGACTGGGGCTGCTTGCATGTCTTGCCACCTCAAACTGTAAACGAAGCATTGAGGTTGTCCGTGCTGGTAACCTCCGGCAGCCCTGCTCTGAAAATGCGAATGTCTGCAGATAGCTGGCAGCCAGAAAGAGCTAGCCTGGAAAACTGTTGCTCAGTCTCATGTGCCCATGGCACTGCTCGCACAGAGGCACAGAGACTGGGGCTGATTGCTTGTCTTGCCAAATCAAACTTGCAAAATAGCATAGTGGGTCTGTGCCGTGTGAATCCAGCAGCCAAGCTCCAAAAATGCGAACGTCTGCAGATAGCTGGCAGCCATAAGGGACTAGCCTGGAAAGCTGTTGCTCAGCCTCATCTGCCCATGGCACTGCTCGCACAGAGGCACAAGAGACTGGGGCTGATTGCTTGTCTTGCCACCTCAAACTTCAAAACTAGCTTTGGGGAGGTCCGTGGTGGTCACTTCCGGCAGCCCTGCTCTGAAAATACGAATGTCTGGAGATAGCTGGCAGCCAGAAAGAGCTAGCCTGGAAAGCTGTTGCTAAGCCTCATGTGCCCATGGCACTGCTCGCACAGAGGCACAGAGACTGGGGCTGCTTGCTTGTCTTGTCACCTCAAATTTCCAACATAGGATAGTGGGTCTGTGCCTTGTGCATCCAGCAGCAACCCCCAAAAATGCGAACGTCTGCAGATAGCTGGCAGCCATAAGGGACTAGCCTGGAAAGCTTTTGCTCAGCCTCATCTGCCCATGGCACTGCTCGCACAGAGGCACAGAGACTGGGGCTGCTTGCTTGTCTTGCCACCTCAATGTTCAAACGTAGCTTTGGGGGGTCCGTGGTGGTCACCTCCGGCAGCCCTGCTCTGAAAATGCGAATGTCTGCAGATAGCTGGCAGCCAGAAAGAGCTAGCCTGGAAAGCTGTTGCTCAGTCTCATCTGCCCATGGCACTGCTCACACAGAGGCACAGAGACTGGGGCGGCTTGCTTGTCTTGCCACCTCAAACTTCAAACGCAGCTTTGGGGAGGTCCGTGCTGGGAGACTCAGGCAGCCCTTCTCCGAAAATGCGAACGTCGGCAGATAGCTGGCAGCCAGAAAGAGCTAGCCTGGAAAGGTGTTGCTCAGTCTCATCTGCCCATGGCACTGCTCGCACAGAGGCACAGAGACTGGGGCTGCTTGCTTGTCTTGCCACCTCAAACTTCAAAAGCATCCTGGGAAAGGGGAGGTTCCCTGCCAAGCTTCTTCTGGCAGCCCTGCTCCGAAAATTCGAACGTCTGCAGATAGCTGGCAGCCAGAAGGGGCTAGCTTGAAAAGCTGTTGCTCAGCCTCATCTGCCCATGGCACTGCTCGCACAGAGGCACACAGACTGGGGCTGCTTTCTTGTCTTTCCACCTCAAACTTCAAAAGTATCTTTGGGGGATCCGTGCCGGGAGAAACCGCCAGCCCTTCTCCGAACATGCGAACGTTGGCAGATAGGTGGCAGCCAGAAGAGGCTAGCTTGAAAAGCTGTTGCTCAGCCTCATCTGCCCATGGCACTGCTCGCACAGAGGCACAGAGACTGGGGCAGATTGCTTGTCTTGCCACCTCAAACTTCAAAAGTAGCTTTGGGTGGTCCGTGTTGGTCACTGCCGGCAGCCCTTCTCCGAAAATGCGAACGTCGGAGGATAACTTGCAGCCAGAAGGGGCTAGCCTGGAAAGCTGTTGCTCAGCCTCATCTGCCCATGGCACTGCTCGCACAGAGGCACAAGAGACTGGGGATGCTTGCATGTCTTGCCACCTCAAACTTCAAACGAACCTTAGAGGTTGTCCGTGCTGGTAACCTCCGGCAGCCCTGCTCTGAAAATGCGAATGTCTGCAGATAGCTGGCAGCCAGAAAGAGCTAGCCTGGAAAACTGTTGCTCAGCCTCATCTGCCCATGGCACAGCTCGCACAGAGGCAGAGAGACTGGGGCTGATTGCTTGTCTTGTCACCTCAAAATTCCAACATAGCATAGTGGGTCTGTGCCGTGTGCATCCAGCAGCCAAGCTCCAAAAATGCGAACTTCTGCAGATAGCTGGCAGCCATAAGGGACTAGCCTGGAAAGCTGTTGCTCAGCCTCATCTCCCATGGCACTGCTCGCACAGAGGCACAGAGACTGGGGCTGCTTGCTTGTCTTGCCACCTCAAACTTCAAAACTAGCTTTGGGGTGTCCGTGGTGGTCACTTCCGGCAGCCCTGCTCTGAAAATACGAATGTCTGCAGATAGCTGGCAGCCAGAAAGAGCTAGCCTGGAAAGCTGTTGCTCAGCCTCATCTGCCCATGGCACTGCTCGCACAGAGGCACAGAGACTGGGGCTGATTGCTTGTCTTGTCACCTCAAACTTCAAACGTATCTTTGGGGGGGGGTCCGTGGTGGTCACCACCGGCAGCCCTGCTCTGACAATGCGAATGTCTGCAGATAGGTGGCAGCCAGAAAGAGCTAGCCTGGAAAGCTCTTGCTCAGCCTCATGTGCCCATGGCACTGCTCGCACAGAGGCACAGAGACTTGGGCTGATTGCTTGTCTTGCCACCTCAAACTTCAAAAGTAGCTTTGGGTGGTCCGTGTTGGTCACTGCCGGCAGCCCTTCTCCGAAAATGCGAACGTCGGAGGATAACTTGCAGCCAGAAGGGGCTAGCCTGGAAAGCTGTTGCTCAGCCTCATCTGCCCATGGCACTGCTCGCACAGAGGCACAAGAGACTGGGGATGCTTGCATGTCTTGCCACCTCAAACTTCAAACGAACCTTAGAGGTTGTCCGTGCTGGTAACCTCCGGCAGCCCTGCTCTGAAAATGCGAATGTCTGCAGATAGCTGGCAGCCAGAAAGAGCTAGCCTGGAAAACTGTTGCTCAGCCTCATCTGCCCATGGCACAGCTCGCACAGAGGCAGAGAGACTGGGGCTGATTGCTTGTCTTGTCACCTCAAAATTCCAACATAGCATAGTGGGTCTGTGCCGTGTGCATCCAGCAGCCAAGCTCCAAAAATGCGAACTTCTGCAGATAGCTGGCAGCCATAAGGGACTAGCCTGGAAAGCTGTTGCTCAGCCTCATCTCCCATGGCACTGCTCGCACAGAGGCACAGAGACTGGGGCTGCTTGCTTGTCTTGCCACCTCAAACTTCAAAACTAGCTTTGGGGTGTCCGTGGTGGTCACTTCCGGCAGCCCTGCTCTGAAAATACGAATGTCTGCAGATAGCTGGCAGCCAGAAAGAGCTAGCCTGGAAAGCTGTTGCTCAGCCTCATCTGCCCATGGCACTGCTCGCACAGAGGCACAGAGACTGGGGCTGATTGCTTGTCTTGTCACCTCAAACTTCAAACGTATCTTTGGGGGGGGGTCCGTGGTGGTCACCACCGGCAGCCCTGCTCTGACAATGCGAATGTCTGCAGATAGGTGGCAGCCAGAAAGAGCTAGCCTGGAAAGCTCTTGCTCAGCCTCATGTGCCCATGGCACTGCTCGCACAGAGGCACAGAGACTGGGACTTATTGCTTGTCTTGTCACATCAAACTTCCAACATAGCATAGTGGGTCTGTGCCGTTTGCATCCAGCAGCCAAGCTCAAAAAATGCAAACGTGTGCATATTGCTGGCAGCAATAAGAGACTAGCCTGGAAAGCTGTTGCTCAGCCTCATCTGCCCATGGCACTGCTCGCACAGAGGCAGAAGAGACTGGGGCTGCTTGCATGTCTTGCTACCTCAAACTTCAAACGAAGCTTTGAGGTTGTCCGTGCTGGTAACCTCCGGCAGCCCTGCTCTGAAAATGCGAATGTCTGCAGATAGGTGGCAGCCAGAAAGAGCTAGCCTGGAAAGCTGTTGCTCAGCCTCATCTGCCCATGGCACTGCTCGCACAGAGGCAGAGAGACTGGGGCTGATTGCTTGTCTTGCCACCTCAAACTTCAAACGCAGCCTGGGAAAGGGGGGGTTCCCTGCCAAGCTCCTTCTGGCAGCCCTGCTCCGAAAATTTGAACGTCTGCAGATAGCTGGCAGCCAGAAGGGGCTAGCTTGAAAAGCTGTTGCTCAGCCTCATCTGCCCATGGCACTGCTCGCACAGAGGCACACAGACTGGGGCTGCTTTCTTGTCTTTCCACCTCAAACTTCAAAAGTATCTTTGGGGGATCCGTGCTGGGAGAAACCGCCAGCCCTTCTCCGAACATGCGAACGTTGGCAGATAGGTGGCAGCCAGAAAGAGTTAGCCTGGAAAGCTGTTGCTCAGCCTCATCTGCCCATGGCACAGCTCGCACAGAGGCACAGAGACTGGGGCTGATTGCTTGTCTTGCCACCTCAAACTTCCAAAATAGCATAGTGGGTCTGTGCCGTGTGAATCCAGCAGCCAAGCTCCAAAAATGCGAACGTCTGCAGATAGCTGGCAGCCATAAGGGACTAGCCTGGAAAGCTTTTGCTCAGCCTCATCTGCCCATGCACTGCTCGCACAGAGGCACAGAGACTGGGGCTGCTTGCTTGTCTTGCCACCTCAATCTTCAAAAGTAGCTTTGGGGGGTCCGTGGTGGTCACCTCCGGCAGCCCTGCTCTGAAAATGCGAATGTCTGCAGATAGCTGGCAGCCAGAAAGAGCTAGCCTGGAAAGCTGTTGCTCAGTCTCATCTGCCCATGGCACTGCTCGCACAGAGGCACAGAGACTGGGGCTGATTGCTTGTCTTGCCACCTCAAACTTCCAAAATAGCATAGTGGGTCTGTGCCGTGTGAATCCAGCAGCCAAGCTCCAAAAATGCGAACGTCTGCAGATAGCTGGCAGCCATAAGGGACTAGCCTGGAAAGCTGTTGCTCAGCCTCATCTGCCCATGGCACTGCTCGCACAGAGGCACAAGAGACTGGGGCTGATTGCTTGTCTTGCCACCTCAAACTTCAAAAGCAGCCTGGGAAAGGGGAGGTTCCCTGCCATGCTTCTTCTGGCAGCCCTGCTCCGAAAATTCGAACGTCTGCAGATAGCTGGCAGCCAGAAGGGGCTAGCTTGAAAAGCTGTTGCTCAGCCTCATCTGCCCATGGCACTGCTCGCACAGAGGCACACAGACTGGGGCTGCTTTCTTGTCTTTCCACCTCAAACTTCAAAAGTATCTTTGGGGGATCCGTGCCGGGAGAAACCGCCAGCCCTTCTCCGAACATGCGAACGTTGGCAGATAGGTGGCAGCCAGAAAGAGTTAGCCTGGAAAGCTGGTGCTCAGCCTCATCTGCCCATGGCACTGCTCGCACAGAGGCACAGAGACTGGGGCAGATTGCTTGTCTTGCCACCTCAAACTTCAAAAGTAGCTTTGGGTGGTCCGTGTTGGTCACTGCCGGCAGCCCTTCTCCGAAAATGCGAACGTCGGAGGATAACTTGCAGCCAGAAGGGGCTAGCCTGGAAAGCTGTTGCTCAGCCTCATCTGCCCATGGCACTGCTCGCACAGAGGCACAAGAGACTGGGGATGCTTGCATGTCTTGCCACCTCAAACTTCAAACGAACCTTAGAGGTTGTCCGTGCTGGTAACCTCCGGCAGCCCTGCTCTGAAAATGCGAATGTCTGCAGATAGCTGGCAGCCAGAAAGAGCTAGCCTGGAAAACTGTTGCTCAGCCTCATCTGCCCATGGCACAGCTCGCACAGAGGCAGAGAGACTGGGGCTGATTGCTTGTCTTGTCACCTCAAAATTCCAACATAGCATAGTGGGTCTGTGCCGTGTGCATCCATCAGCCAAGCTCCAAAAATGCGAACTTCTGCAGATAGCTGGCAGCCATAAGGGACTAGCCTTGAAAGCTGTTGCTCAGCCTCATCTCCCATGGCACTGCTCGCACAGAGGCACAGAGACTGGGGCTGCTTGCTTGTCTTGCCACCTCAAACTTCAAAACTAACTTTGGGGGGTCCGTGGTGGTCACTTCCGGCAGCCCTGCTCTGAAAATACGAATGTCTGCAGATAGCTGGCAGCCAGAAAGAGCTAGCCTGGAAAGCTGTTGCTCAGCCTCATCTGCCCATGGCACTGCTCGCACAGAGGCACAGAGACTGGGGCTGATTGCTTGTCTTGTCACCTCAAACTTCAAACGTATCTTTGGGGGGGGGTCCGTGGTGGTCACCACCGGCAGCCCTGCTCTGACAATGCGAATGTCTGCAGATAGGTGGCAGCCAGAAAGAGCTAGCCTGGAAAGCTGTTGCTCAGCCTCATCTGCCCATGTCACTGCTCGCACAGAGGCACAGAGACTGGGGCTGATTGCTTGTCTTGCCACCTCAAACTTCAAACGCAGCCTGGGAAAGGGGGTGTTCCCTGCCAAGCTCCTTCTGGCAGCCCTGCTCCGAAAATTTGAACGTCTGCAGATAGCTGGCAGCCAGAAGGGGCTAGCTTGAAAAGCTGTTGCTCAGCCTCATCTGCCCATGGCACTGCTCGCACAGAGGCACACAGACTGGGGCTGCTTTCTTGTCTTTCCACCTCAAACTTCAAAAGTATCTTTGGGGGATCCGTGCTGGGAGAAACCGCCAGCCCTTCTCCGAACATGCGAACGTTGGCAGATAGGTGGCAGCCAGAAAGAGTTAGCCTGGAAAGCTGTTGCTCAGCCTCATCTG
Organism: Opisthocomus hoazin; assembly: GCF_030867145.1. Lineage (NCBI taxonomy): Eukaryota > Metazoa > Chordata > Aves > Opisthocomiformes > Opisthocomidae > Opisthocomus > Opisthocomus hoazin. The sequence goes on from NC_134417.1 coordinate 30,719,875, forward strand.
CCCATGGCACAGCTCGCACAGAGGCACAGAGACTGGGGCTGATTGCTTGTCTTGCCACCTCAAACTTCCAAAATAGCATAGTGGGTCTGTGCCGTGTGAATCCAGCAGCCAAGCTCCAAAAATGCGAACGTCTGCAGATAGCTGGCAGCCATAAGGGACTAGCCTGGAAAGCTGTTGCTCAGCCTCATCTGCCCATGGCACTGCTCGCACAGAGGCACAAGAGACTGGGGCTGATTGTTTGTCTTGCCACCTCAAACTTCAAAAGTAGCTTTGGGGAGGTCCGTGGTGGTCACTTCCGGCAGCCCTGCTCTGAAAATACGAATGTCTGCAGATAGCTGGCAGCCAGAAAGAGCTAGCCTGGAAAGCTGTTGCTAAGCCTCATGTGCCCATGGCACTGCTCGCACAGAGGCACAGAGACTGGGGCTGATTGCTTGTCCTGCCACCTCAAACTTCAAACGCAGCCTGGGAAAGGGGGGTTCCCTGCCAAGCTCCTTCTGGCAGCCCTGCTCCGAAAATGCGAACGTCTGCAGATAGCTGGCAGCCAGAAGGGGCTAGCTTGAAAAGCTGTTGCTCAGCCTCATGTGCCCATGGCACTGCTCGCACAGAGGCACAAAGACTGGGACTGCTTTCTTGTCTTGCCACCTCAAACTTCAAAAGTATCTTTGGGGGATCCGTGCCGGGAGAAACCGCCAGCCCTTCTCCGAAAATGCGAACGTTGGCAGATAGGTGGTAGCCAGAAAGAGTTAGCCTGGAAAGCTGTTGCTCAGCCTCATCTGCCCATGGCACTGCTCGCACAGAGGCACAGAGACGGAGACATATTGCTTGCCTTGTGTCATCAAACTTCCAACATAGTATAGTGGGTCTGTGCCGTGTGCATCCAGCAGCAAGCTCCAAAAATGCGAGCGTCTGCAGATAGCTGGCAGCCATAAGAGACTAGCCTGGAAAGCTTTTGCTCAGCCTCATCTGCCCATGGCACTGCTCGCATAGAGGCACAGAGACTGGGGCTGCTTGTTTGTCTTGCCACCTCAAAATTCAAACGTAGCTTTGGGGAGGTCCGTGCTGGGAGCCTCAGGCAGCCCTTCTTAGAAAATGCGAATGTCTGCAGATAGCTGGCAGCCAGAAAGAGCTAGCCTGGAAAGCTCTTGCTCAGCCTCATGTGCCCATGGCACTGCTCGCACAGAGGCACAGAGACTGGGACTGCTTGCTTGTCTTGCCACCTCAAACTTCAAACGTAGCTTTGGGGGGGTGTCCGTGGTGGTCACCTCCGGCAGCCCTGCTCTGAAAATGCGAACGTCGGCAGATAGGTGGCAGCCAGAAAGAGTTAGCCTGGAAAGCTGTTGCTCAGCCTCATCTGCCCATGGCACTGCTCGCACAGAGGCACAGACACTGGGGCTCATTGCTTGTCTTGTCACATCAAACTTCCAACACGGCATAGTGGGTCTGTGCCGTGTGCATCTAGCAGCCAAGCTCAAAAAATGCAAACGTCTGCAGATTGCTGGCAGCCATAAGAGAATAGCCTGGAAAGCTGTTGCTCAGCCTCATGTGTCCATGGCACTGCTCGCACAGAGGCACAGAGACTGGGGCTGCTTGCTTGTCTTGCCACCTCAAACTTCAAACATAGCTTTGGGGGGTGTCCGTGGTGGTCGTATCCGGCACCCTGCTCTGAAAATGCGAACGTCGGCAGATAGCTGGCAGCCAGAAAGAGTTAGCCTGGAAAGCTGTTGCTCAGCCTCATGTGCCCATGGCACTGCTCGCACAGAGGCACAGAGACTGGGACTGCTTGCTTGTCTTGTCACCTCAAAATTCCAACATAGCATAGTGGGTTTGTGCCGTGTGCATCCAGCAGCCAAGCTCCAAAAATGCGAAATTCTGCAGATAGCTGGCAGCCAGAAGGGACTACCCTGGAAAGCTGTTGCTCAGCCTCATCTGCCCATGGCACTGCTCGCACAGAGGCACAGAGACAGGGGCTGATTGCTTGTCTTGTCACCTCAAACTTCAAACGTATCTTGGGGGGGGGGTCCGTGGTGGTCACCACCGGCAGCCCTGCTCTGACAATGCGAACGTCGGCAGATAGCTGGCAGCCAGAAAGAGCTAGCCTGGAAAGCTGTTGCTCAGCCTCATCTGCCCATGGCACTGCTCGCACAGAGGCACAGTGACTGGGGCTGATTGCTTGTATTGCCACCTGAAACTTCAAACGCAGCCTGGGAAAGGGGGGGTTCCCTGCCAAGCTCCTTCTGGCAGCCCTGCTCCGAAAATTCGAACGTCTGCAGATAGCTGGCAGCCAGAAGGGGCTAGCTTGAAAAGCTGTTGCTCAGCCTCATCTGCCCATGGCACTGCTCGCACAGAGGCACACAGACTGGGGCTGCTTTCTTGTCTTGCCACCTCAAACTTCAAAAGTATCTTTGGGGGATCCGTGCTGGTAGAAACCGCCAGCCCTTCTCCGAACATGCGAACGTTGGCAGATAGGTGGCAGCCAGAAAGAGTTAGCCTGGAAAGCTGTTGCTCAGCCTCATCTGCCCATGGCACAGCTCGCACAGAGGCACAGACACTGGGGCTGATTGCTTGTCTTGTCACCTCAAATTTCCAACATAGGATAGTGGGTCTGTGCCTTGTGCATCCAGCAGCAACCCCCAAAAATGCGAACGTCTGCAGATAGCTGGCAGCCATAAGGTACTAGCCTGGAAAGCTTTTGCTCAGCCTCATGTGCCCATGGCACTGCTCGCACAGAGGCACAGAGACTGGGGCTGCTTGCTTGTCTTGCCACCTCAATCTTCAAACGTAGCTTTGGGGGGTCCGTGGTGGTCACCTCCGGCAGCCCCGCTCTGAAAATGTGAATGTCTGCAGATAGCTGGCAGCCAGAAAGAGCTAGCCTGGAAAGCTGTTGCTCAGTCTCATCTGCCCATGGCACTGCTCGCACAGAGGCACAGACACTGGGACTGGGTGCTTGTCTTGTCACCTCAAACTTCCAACATAGCATAGTGGGTCTGTGCCTTGTGCATCCAGCAGCCAAGCTCCAAAAGTGCGAACGTCTGCAGATAGCTGGCAGCCAGAAAGAGCTAGCCTGGAAAGCTGTTGCTCAGTCTCATGTGCCCATGGCACTGCTCGCACAGAGGCACAGAGACTGGGGCTGCTTGCTTGTCTTGCCACCTCAAACTTCAAACGCAGCCTGGGAAAGGGGAGGTTCCCTGCCAAGCTTCTTCTGGCAGCCCTGCTCCGAAAATTCGAACGTCTGCAGATAGCTGGCAGCCAGAAGTGGCTAGCTTGAAAAGCTGTTGCTCAGCCTCATCTGCCCATGGCACTGCTCGCACAGAGGTACACAGACAGGGGCTGCTTTCTTGTCTTTCCACCTCAAACTTCAAAAGTATCTTTGGGGGATCCGTGCCGGGAGAAACCGCCAGCCCTTCTCCGAACATGCGAACGTTGGCAGATAGGTGGCAGCCAGAAAGAGTTAGCCTGGAAAGCTGTTGCTCAGCCTCATCTGCCCATGGCACTGCTCGCACAGAGGCACAGAGACTGGGGCAGATTGCTTGTCTTGCCACCTCAAACTTCAAACGAACCTTAGAGGTTGTCCGTGCTGGTAACCTCCGGCAGCCCTGCTCTGAAAATGCGAATGTCTGCAGATAGCTGGCAGCCAGAAAGAGCTAGCCTGGAAAACTGTGGCTCAGCCTCATCTGCCCATGGCACAGCTCGCACAGAGGCAGAGAGACTGGGGCTGATTGCTTGTCTTGTCACCTCCAAATTCCAACATAGCATAGTGGGTCTGTGCCGTGTGCATCCAGCAGCCAAGCTCCAAAAATGTGAACTTCTGCAGATAGCTGGCAGCCATAAGGGACTAGCCTGGAAAGATGTTGCTCAGCCTCATCTCCCATGGCACTGCTCGCAGAGAGGCACACAGACTGGGGCTGCTTTCTTGTCTTGCCACCTCAAACTTCAAAAGTATCTTTGGGGGATCCGTGCTGGGAGAAACCGCCAGCCCTTCTCCGAACATGCGAACGTTGGCAGATAGGTGGCAGCCAGAAAGAGTTAGCCTGGAAAGCTGTTGCTCAGCCTCATCTGCCCATGGCACAGCTCGCACAGAGGCACAGAGACTGGGGCTGATTGCTTGTCTTGTCACCTCAAACTTCCAACATAGCATAGTGGGTCTGTGCCGTGTGAATCCAGCAGCCAAGCTCCAAAAATGCAAACGTCTGCAGATAGCTGGCAGCCATAAGGGACTAGCCTGGAAAGCTGTTGCTCAGCCTCATCTGCCCATGGCACTGCTACCACAGAGGCACAAGAGACTGGGGCTGATTGCTTGTCTTGCCACCTCAAACTTCAAAAGTAGCTTTGGGGAGGTCCGTGGTGGTCACTTCCGGCAGCCCTGCTCTGAAAATACGAATGTCTGCAGATAGCTGGCAGCCAGAAAGAGCTAGCCTGGAAAGCTGTTGCTAAGCCTCATGTGCCCATGGCACTGCTCGCACAGAGGCACAGAGACTGGGGCGGCTTGCTTGTCTTGCCACCTCAAACTTCAAAAGTATATTTGAGGGTCCGTGGCGGAAGCAACCGGCAGCCCTGCTCCGAAAGTCCGAACGTCTGCAGATAGGTGGCAGCCAGAAAGAGCTAGCCTGGAAAGCTGTTTCTCAGCTATATCTGCCCATGGCACTGCTCGCACAGAGGCACAGAGACTGGGGCTGATTGCTTGTCTTGCCACCTCAAACTTCAAAAGCAGCCTGGGAAATGGGGGTTCCCTGCCAAGCTCCTTCTGGCAGCCCTGCTCCGAAAATGCGAACGTCTGCAGATAGCTGGCAGCCAGAAGGGGATAGCTTGCAAAGCTGTTGCTCAGCCTCATGTGCCCATGGCACTGCTCGCACAGAGGCACAGAGACTGGGGCTGCTTGCTTGTCTTGCCACCTCAAACTTCAAACATAGCTTTGGGGGGTGTCCGTGGTGGTCGTATCCGGCACCCTGCTCTGAAAATGCGAACGTCGGCAGATAGCTGGCAGCCAGAAAGAGTTAGCCTGGAAAGCTGTTGCTCAGCCTCATGTGCCCATGGCACTGCTCGCACAGAGGCACAGAGACTGGGACTGCTTGCTTGTCTTGTCACCTCAAAATTCCAACATCGCATAGTGGGTTTGTGCCGTGTGCATCCAGCAGCCAAGCTCCAAAAATGCGAAATTCTGCAGATAGCTGGCAGCCAGAAGGGACTACCCTGGAAAGCTGTTGCTCAGCCTCATCTGCCCATGGCACTGCTCGCACAGAGGCACAGAGACAGGGGCTGATTGCTTGTCTTGTCACCTCAAACTTCAAACGTATCTTGGGGGGGGGGTCCGTGGTGGTCACCACCGGCAGCCCTGCTCTGACAATGCGAACGTCGGCAGATAGCTGGCAGCCAGAAAGAGCTAGCCTGGAAAGCTGTTGCTCAGCCTCATCTGCCCATGGCACTGCTCGCACAGAGGCACAGTGACTGGGGCTGATTGCTTGTATTGCCACCTGAAACTTCAAACGCAGCCTGGGAAAGGGGGGGTTCCCTGCCAAGCTCCTTCTGGCAGCCCTGCTCCGAAAATTCGAACGTCTGCAGATAGCTGGCAGCCAGAAGGGGCTAGCTTGAAAAGCTGTTGCTCAGCCTCATCTGCCCATGGCACTGCTCGCACAGAGGCACACAGACTGGGGCTGCTTTCTTGTCTTGCCACCTCAAACTTCAAAAGTATCTTTGGGGGATCCGTGCTGGTAGAAACCGCCAGCCCTTCTCCGAACATGCGAACGTTGGCAGATAGGTGGCAGCCAGAAAGAGTTAGCCTGGAAAGCTGTTGCTCAGCCTCATCTGCCCATGGCACAGCTCGCACAGAGGCACAGAGACTGGGGCTGATTGCTTGTCTTGCCACCTCAAACTTCCAAAATAGCATAGTGGGTCTGTGCCGTGTGAATCCAGCAGCCAAGCTCCAAAAATGCAAACGTCTGCAGATAGCTGGCAGCCATAAGGGACTAGCCTGGAAAGCTGTTGCTCAGTCTCATGTGCCCATGGCACTGCTCGCACAGAGGCACAGACACTGGGACTGGGTGCTTGTCTTGTCACCTCAAACTTCCAACATAGCATAGTGGGTCTGTGCCGTGTGCATCCAGCAGCCAAGCTCCAAAAGTGCGAACGTCTGCAGATAGCTGGCAGCCAGAAAGAGCTAGCCTGGAAAGCTGTTGCTCAGTCTAATGTGCCCATGGCACTGCTCGCACAGAGGCACAGAGACTGGGGCTGCTTGCTTGTCTTGCCACCTCAAACTTCAAACGCAGCCTGGGAAAGGGGAGGTTCCGTGCCAAGCTTCTTCTGGCAGCCCTGCTCCGAAAATTCGAACGTCTGCAGATAGCTGGCAGCCAGAAGTGGCTAGCTTGAAAAGCTGTTGCTCAGCCTCATCTGCCCATGGCACTGCTCGCACAGAGGCACACAGACAGGGGCTGCTTTCTTGTCTTTCCACCTCAAACTTCAAAAGTATCTTTGGGGGATCCGTGCCGGGAGAAACCGCCAGCCCTTCTCCGAACATGCGAACGTTGGCAGATAGGTGGCAGCCAGAAAGAGTTAGCCTGGAAAGCTGTTGCTCAGCCTCATCTGCCCATGGCACTGCTCGCACAGAGGCACAGAGACTGGGGCAGATTGCTTGTCTTGCCACCTCAAACTTCAAACGAACCTTAGAGGTTGTCCGTGCTGGTAACCTCCGGCAGCCCTGCTCTGAAAATGCGAATGTCTGCAGATAGCTGGCAGCCAGAAAGAGCTAGCCTGGAAAACTGTGGCTCAGCCTCATCTGCCCATGGCACAGCTCGCACAGAGGCAGAGAGACTGGGGCTGATTGCTTGTCTTGTCACCTCAAAATTCCAACATAGCATAGTGGGTCTGTGCCGTGTGCATCCAGCAGCCAAGCTCCAAAAATGCGAACTTCTGCAGATAGCTGGCAGCCATAAGGGACTAGCCTGGAAAGATGTTGCTCAGCCTCATCTCCCATGGCACTGCTCGCACAGAGGCACACAGACTGGGGCTGCTTTCTTGTCTTGCCACCTCAAACTTCAAAAGTATCTTTGGGGGATCCGTGCTGGGAGAAACCGCCAGCCCTTCTCCGAACATGCGAACGTTGGCAGATAGGTGGCAGCCAGAAAGAGTTAGCCTGGAAAGCTGTTGCTCAGCCTCATCTGCCCATGGCACAGCTCGCACAGAGGCACAGAGACTGGGGCTGATTGCTTGTCTTGTCACCTCAAACTTCCAACATAGCATAGTGGGTCTGTGCCGTGTGAATCCAGCAGCCAAGCTCCAAAAATGCAAACGTCTGCAGATAGCTGGCAGCCATAAGGGACTAGCCTGGAAAGCTGTTGCTCAGCCTCATCTGCCCATGGCACTGCTACCACAGAGGCACAAGAGACTGGGGCTGATTGCTTGTCTTGCCACCTCAAACTTCAAAAGTAGCTTTGGGGAGGTCCGTGGTGGTCACTTCCGGCAGCCCTGCTCTGAAAATACGAATGTCTGCAGATAGCTGGCAGCCAGAAAGAGCTAGCCTGGAAAGCTGTTGCTAAGCCTCATGTGCCCATGGCACTGCTCGCACAGAGGCACAGAGACTGGGGCGGCTTGCTTGTCTTGCAACCTCAAACTTCAAAAGTATATTTGAGGGTCCGTGGCGGAAGCAACCGGCAGCCCTGCTCCGAAAGTCCGAACGTCTGCAGATAGGTGGCAGCCAGAAAGAGCTAGCCTGGAAAGCTGTTGCTCAGCTATATCTGCCCATGGCACTGCTCGCACAGAGGCACAAGAGACTGGGGCTGCTTGCATGTCTTGCCACCTCAAACTTCAAATGAAGCTTTGAGGTTGTCCGTGCTGGTAACCTCCGGCAGCCCCGCTCTGAAAATGCGACTGTCTGCAGATAGGTGGCAGCTAGAATGAGCTAGCCTAGAAAGCTGTTGCTCAGTCTCATGTGCCCATGGCACTGCTCACACAGAGGCACAGAGACTGGTGCTGATTGCTTGTCTTGCCACCTCAAACTTCAAACGCAGCCTGGGAAAGGGGGGGTTCCCTGCCAAGCTCCTTCTGGCAGCCCTGCTCCGAAAATTCGAACGTCTGCAGATAGCTGGCAGCCAGAAGGTGCTAGCTTGAAAAGCTGTTGCTCAGCCTCATCTGCCCATGGCACTGCTCGCACAGAGGCACACAGACTGGGGCTGCTTTCTTGTCTTTCCACCTCAAACTTCAAAAGTATCTTTGGGGGATCCGTGCTGGGAGAAACCGCCAGCCCTTCTCCGAACATGTGAACGTTGGCAGATAGGTGGCAGCCAGAAAGAGTTAGCCTGGAAAGCTGTTGCTCAGTCTCATCTGCCCATGGCACAGCTCGCACAGAGGCACAGAGACTGGGGCTGATTGCTTGTCTTGTCACCTCAAACTTCCAACATAGCATAGTGGGTCTGTGCCGTGTGAATCCAGCAGCCAAGATCCAAAAATGCGAACGTCTGCAGATAGCTGGCAGCCATAAGGGACTAGCCTGGAAAGCTGTTGCTCAGCCTCATCTGCCCATGGCACTGCTCGCACAGAGGCACAATCGACTGGGGCTGATTGCTTGTCTTGCCACCTCAAACTTCAAAAGTAGCTTTGGGGAGGTCCGTGGTCGTCACTTCCGGCAGCCCTGCTCTGAAAATACGAATGTCTGCAGATAGCTGGCAGCCAGAAAGAGCTAGCCTGGAAAGCTGTTGCTCAGTCTCAAGTGCCCATGGCACAGCTCGCACAGAGGCACAGAGACTGGGGCTGATTGCTTGTCTTGTCACCTCAAATTTCCAACATAGGATAGTGGGTCTGTGCCTTGTGCATCCAGCAGCAAGCCCCAAAAATGCGAACGTCTGCAGATAGATGGCAGCCATAAGGGACTAGCCTGGAAAGCTTTTGCTCAGCCTCATCTGCCCATGGCACTGCTCGCATAGAGGCACAGAGACTGGGGCTGCTTGCATGTCTTGCCACCTCAAACTTCAAACGGAGCTTTGAGGTTGTCCGTGCTGGTAACCTCCGGCAGCCCTGCTCTGAAAATGCGAATGTCTGCAGATAGCTGGCAGCCAGAAAGAGCTAGCCTGGAAAGCTCTTGCTCAGTCTCATGTGCCCATGGCACTGCTCGCACAGAGGCTCAGAGACTGGGGCTGATTGCTTGTCTTGCCACCTCAAACTTCAAACGCAGCCTGGGAAAGGGGGGTTTCCCTGCCAAGCTCCTTCTGGCAGCCCTGCTCCGAAAATGCGAGCGTCTGCAGATAGCTGGCAGCCAGAAGGGGCTAGCTTGAAAAGCTGTTGCTCAGCCTCATCTGCCCATGGCACTGCGCGCACAGAGGCACAGAGACTGGGGCTGATTGCTTGTCTTGCCACCTCAATCTTCAAACATATCTTTGGGGGGTCCGTGGTGGTCACCTCCGGCAGCCCTGCCCTGAAAATGCGAATGTCTGCAGATAGGTGGCAGCCAGAAAGAGTTAGCCTGGAAAGCTGTTGCTCAGCCTCATCTGCCCATGGCACAGCTCGCACAGAGGCACAGAGACTGGGGCTGATTGCTTGTCTTGTCACCTCAAACTTCCAACATAGCATAGTGGGTCTGTGCCGTGTGAATCCAGCAGCCAAGCTCCAAAAATGCGAACGTCTGCAGATAGCTGGCAGCCATAAGGGACTAGCCTGGAAAGCTGTTGCTCAGCCTCATCTGCCCATGGCACTGCTCGCACAGAGGTACAAGAGACTGGGGCTGATTGCTTGTCTTGCCACCTCAAACTTCAAAAGTAGCTTTGGGGAGGTCCGTGGTGGTCACTTCCGGCAGCCGTGCTCTGAGAATGCGAATGTCTGCAGATAGCTGGCAGCCAGAAAGAGCTAGCCTGGAAAGCTGTTGCTCAGCCTCATCTGCCCATGACACTGCTCGCACAGAGGCACAGAGACTGGGGCTGATTGCTTGTCTGGTCACCTCAAATTTCCAACATAGGATAGTGGGTCTGTGCCTTGTGCATCCAGCAGCAACCCCCAAAAATGCGAACGTCTGCAGATAGCTGGCAGCCATAAGGGACTAGACTGGAAAGCTTTTGCTCAGCCTCATCTGCCCATGGCACTGCTCGCACAGAGGCACAGAGACTGGGGCTGCTTGCTTGTCTTGCCACCTCAATCTTCAAACGTATCTTTGGGAGGTCCGTGGTGGTCACCTCCGGCAGCCCTGCTCTGAAAATGCGAATGTCTGCAGATAGCTGGCAGCCAGAAAGAGCTAGCCTGGAAAGCTCTTGCTCAGCCTCATGTGCCCATGGCACTGCTCACACAGAGGCACAGAGACTGGGACTTATTGCTTGTCTTGTCACATCAAACTTCCAACATAGCATAGTGGGTCTGTGCCGTGTGCATCTAGCAGCCAAGCTCAAAAAATGCAAACGTCTGCATATTGCTGGCAGCAATAAGAGAGGAGCCTGGAAAGCTGTTGCTCAGCCTCATCTGCCCATGGCACTGCTCGCACAGAGGCACAAGAGACTGGGGCTGCTTGCATGTCTTGCCACCTCAAACTTCAAACGAAGCTTTGAGGTTGTCCGTGCTGGTAACCTCCGGCAGCCCTGCTCTGAAAATGCGAATGTCTGCAGATAGGTGGCAGCCAGAAAGAGCTAGCCTGAAAAGCTGTTGCTCAGTCTCATGTGCCCTTGGCACTGCTCGCACAGAGGCACAGAGACTGGGGCTGATTGCTTGTCTTGCCACCTCAAACTTCCAAAATAGCATAGTGGGTCTGTGCCGTGTGAATCCAGCAGCCAAGCTCCAAAAATGCGAACGTCTGCAGATAGCTGGCAGCCAGAAAGAGCTAGCCTGGAAAGCTGTTGCTCAGTCTCATCTGCCCATGGCACTGCTCGCACAGAGGCACAGAGATTGGGGCTGCTTGCTTGTCTTGCCACCTCAAACTTCAAAAGCAGCCTGGGAAAGGGGAGGTTCCCTGCCAAGCTTCTTCTGGCAGCCCTGCTCCGAAAATTCGAACGTCTGCAGATAGCTGGCAGCCAGAAGGGGCTAGCTTGAAAAGCTGTTGCTCAGCCTCATCTGCCCATGGCACTGCTCGCACAGAGGCACACAGACTGGGTCTGCTTTCTTGTCTTTCCACCTCAAACTTCAAAAGTATCTTTGGGGGATCCGTGCTGGGAGAAACCGCCAGCCCTTCTCCGAACATGGGAACGTTGGCAGATAGGTGGCAGCCAGAAAGAGTTAGCCTGGAAAGCTGTTGCTCAGCCTCATCTGCCCATGGCACAGCTCGCACAGAGGCACAAGAGACTGGGGCTGATTGCTTGTCTTGCCACCTCAAACTTCAAAAGTAGCTTTGGGGAGGTCCGTGGTCATCACTTCCGGCAGCCCTGCTCTGAAAATACGAATGTCTGCAGATAGCTGGCAGCCAGAAAGAGCTAGCCGGGAAAGCTGTTGCTCAGTCTCATGTGCCCATGGCACTGCTCGCACAGAGGCACAGAGACTGGGGCTGATTGCTTGTCTTGTCACCTCAAATTCCAACATAGTATAGTGGGTCTGTGCCTTGTGCATCCAGCAGCAAGCCCCAAAAATGCGAACGTCTGCAGATAGCTGACAGCCATAAGGGACTAGCCTGGAAAGCTTTTGCTCAGCCTCATCTGCCCATGGCACTGCTCGCACAGAGGCACAGAGACTGGGGCTGCTTGCATGTCTTGCCACCTCAAAGTTCAAACGAAGCTTTGAGGTTTTCCGTGCTGGTAACCTCCGGCAGCCCTGCTCTGAAAATGCGAATGTCTGCAGATAGCTGGCAGCCAGAAAGAGCTAGCCTGGAAAGCTGTTGCTCAGCCTCATCTGCCCATGGCACTGCTCACACAGAGGCACAGAGATTGGGGCTGATTGCTTGTCTTGCCACCTCAAACTTCAAAAGCAGCCTGGGAAAGTGGGGGTTCCCTGCCAAGCTCCTTCTGGCAGCCCTGCTCCGAAAATGCGAGCGTCTGCAGATAGCTGGCAGCCAGAAGGGGCTAGCTTGAAAAGCTGTTGCTCAGCCTCATCTGCCCATGGCACTGCTCGCACAGAGGCACACAGACTGGGGCTGCTTTCTTGTCTTTCCACCTCAAACTTCAAAAGTATCTTTGGGGGATCCGTGCCGGGAGAAACCGCCAGTCCTTCTCCGAACATGCGAACGTTGGCAGATAGGTGGCAGCCAGAAAGAGTTAGCCTGGAAAGCTGGTGCTCAGCCTCATCTGCCCATGGCACTGCTCGCACAGAGGCACAGAGACTGGGGCAGATTGCTTGTCTTGCCACCTCAAACTTCAAAAGTAGCTTTGGGTGGTCTGTGTTGGTCACTGCCGGCAGCCCTTCTCCGAAAATGCGAACGTCGGAGGATAACTTGCAGCCAGAAGGGGCTAGCCTGGAAAGCTGTTGCTCAGCCTCATCTGCCCATGGCACTGCTCGCACAGAGGCACAAGAGACTGGGGATGCTTGCATGTCTTGCCACCTCAAACTTCAAACGAACCTTAGAGGTTGTCCGTGCTGGTAACCTCCGGCAGCCCTGCTCTGAAAATGCGAATGTCTGCAGATAGCTGGCAGCCAGAAAGAGTTAGCCTGGAAAACTGTTGCTCAGCCTCATCTGCCCATGGCACAGCTCGCACAGAGGCAGAGAGACTGGGGCTGATTGCTTGTCTTGTCACCTCAAAATTCCAACATAGCATAGTGGGTCTGTGCCGTGTGCATCCAGCAGCCAAGCTCCAAAAATGCGAACTTCTGCAGATAGCTGGCAGCCATAAGGGACTAGCCTGGAAAGCTGTTGCTCAGCCTCATCTCCCATGGCACTGCTCGCACAGAGGCACAGAGACTGGGGCTGCTTGCTTGTCTTGCCACCTCAAACTTCAAAAGTAGCTTTGGGGGGTCCGTGGTGGTCACTTCCGGCAGCCCTGCTCTGAAAATACGAATGTCTGCAGATAGCTGGCAGCCAGAAAGAGCTAGCCTGGAAAGCTGTTGCTCAGCCTCATCTGCCCATGGCACTGCTCGCACAGAGGCACACAGACTGGGGCTGCTTTCTTGTCTTTCCACCTCAAACTTCAAAAGTATCTTTGGGGGATCCGTGCTGGGAGAAACCGCCAGCCCTTCTCCGAACATGCGAACGTTGGCAGATAGGTGGCAGCCAGAAAGAGTTAGCCTGGAAAGCTGTTGCTCAGCCTCATCTGCCCATGGCACTGCTCGCACAGAGGCACAGAGACTGGGGCTGATTGCTTGTCTTGCCACCTCAAACTTCAAACGCAGCCTGGGAAAGGGGGGGTTCCCTGCCAAGCTCCTTCTGGCAGCCCTGCTCTGAAAATTCGAACGTCTGCAGATAGCTGGCAGCCAGAAGGGGCTAGCTTGAAAAGCTGTTGCTCAGTCTCATCTGCCCATGGCACTGCTCGCACAGAGGCACACAGACTGGGTCTGCTTTCTTGTCTTTCCACCTCAAACTTCAAAAGTATCTTTGGGGGATCCGTGCTGGGAGAAACCGCCAGCCCTTCTCCGAACATGGGAACGTTGGCAGATAGGTGGCAGCCAGAAAGAGTTAGCCTGGAAAGCTGTTGCTCAGCCTCATCTGCCCATGGCACAGCTCGCACAGAGGCACAAGAGACTGGGGCTGATTGCTTGTCTTGCCACCTCAAACTTCAAAAGTAGCTTTGGGGAGGTCCGTGGTCATCACTTCCGGCAGCCCTGCTCTGAAAATACGAATGTCTGCAGATAGCTGGCAGCCAGAAAGAGCTAGCCTGGAAAGCTGTTGCTCAGTCTCATGTGCCCATGGCACTGCTCGCACAGAGGCACAGAGACTGGGGCTGATTGCTTGTCTTGTCACCTCAAATTCCAACATAGGATAGTGGGTCTGTGCCTTGTGCATCCAGCAGCAAGCCCCAAAAATGCGAACGTCTGCAGATAGCTGGCAGCCATAAGGGACTAGCCTGGAAAGCTTTTGCTCAGCCTCATCTGCCCATGGCACTGCTCGCACAGAGGCACAGAGACTGGGGCTGCTTGCATGTCTTGCCACCTCAAAGTTCAAACGAAGCTTTGAGGTTTTCCGTGCTGGTAACCTCCGGCAGCCCTGCTCTGAAAATGCGAATGTCTGCAGATAGCTGGCAGCCAGAAAGAGCTAGCCTGGAAAGCTGTTGCTCAGCCTCATCTGCCCATGGCACTGCTCACACAGAGGCACAGAGATTGGGGCTGATTGCTTGTCTTGCCACCTCAAACTTCAAAAGCAGCCTGGGAAAGTGGGGGTTCCCTGCCAAGCTCCTTCTGGCAGCCCTGCTCCGAAAATGCGAGCGTCTGCAGATAGCTGGCAGCCAGAAGGGGCTAGCTTGAAAAGCTGTTGCTCAGCCTCATCTGCCCATGGCACTGCTCGCACAGAGGCACACAGACTGGGGCTGCTTTCTTGTCTTTCCACCTCAAACTTCAAAAGTATCTTTGGGGGATCCGTGCCGGGAGAAACCGCCAGTCCTTCTCCGAACATGCGAACGTTGGCAGATAGGTGGCAGCCAGAAAGAGTTAGCCTGGAAAGCTGGTGCTCAGCCTCATCTGCCCATGGCACTGCTCGCACAGAGGCACAGAGACTGGGGCAGATTGCTTGTCTTGCCACCTCAAACTTCAAAAGTAGCTTTGGGTGGTCTGTGTTGGTCACTGCCGGCAGCCCTTCTCCGAAAATGCGAACGTCGGAGGATAACTTGCAGCCAGAAGGGGCTAGCCTGGAAAGCTGTTGCTCAGCCTCATCTGCCCATGGCACTGCTCGCACAGAGGCACAAGAGACTGGGGATGCTTGCATGTCTTGCCACCTCAAACTTCAAACGAACCTTAGAGGTTGTCCGTGCTGGTAACCTCCGGCAGCCCTGCTCTGAAAATGCGAATGTCTGCAGATAGCTGGCAGCCAGAAAGAGTTAGCCTGGAAAACTGTTGCTCAGCCTCATCTGCCCATGGCACAGCTCGCACAGAGGCAGAGAGACTGGGGCTGATTGCTTGTCTTGTCACCTCAAAATTCCAACATAGCATAGTGGGTCTGTGCCGTGTGCATCCAGCAGCCAAGCTCCAAAAATGCGAACTTCTGCAGATAGCTGGCAGCCATAAGGGACTAGCCTGGAAAGCTGTTGCTCAGCCTCATCTCCCATGGCACTGCTCGCACAGAGGCACAGAGACTGGGGCTGCTTGCTTGTCTTGCCACCTCAAACTTCAAAAGTAGCTGTGGGGGGTCCGTGGTGGTCACTTCCGGCAGCCCTGCTCTGAAAATACGAATGTCTGCAGATAGCTGGCAGCCAGAAAGAGCTAGCCTGGAAAGCTGTTGCTCAGCCTCATCTGCCCATGGCACTGCTCGCACAGAGGCACAGAGACTGGGGCTGATTGCTTGTCTTGTCACCTCAAACTTCAAACGTATCTTTGGGGGTGGGTCCGTGGTGGTCACCACCGGCAGCCCTGCTCTGACAATACGAATGTCTGCAGATAGCTGGCAGCCAGAAAGAGCTAGCCTGGAAAGCTCTTGCTCAGCCTCATGTGCCCATGGCACTGCTCGCACAGAGGCACAGAGACTGGGGCTGATTGCTTGTCTTGTCACCTCAAACTTCCAACATAGCATAGTGGGTTTGTGCCGTGTGAATCCAGCAGCCAAGCTCCAAAAATGCGAATGTCTGCAGATAGCTGGCAGCCATAAGGGACTAGCCTGGAAAGCTGTTGCTCAGCCTCATCTGCCCATGGCACTGCTACCACAGAGGCACAAGAGATTGGGGCTGATTGCTTGTCTTGCCACCTCAAACTTCAAAAGTAGCTTTGGGGAGGTCCGTGGTCGTCACTTCCGGCAGCCCTGCTCTGAAAATACGAATGTCTGCAGATAGCTGGCAGCCAGAAAGAGCTAGCCTGGAAAGCTGTTGCTCAGTCTCATGTGCCCATGGCACTGCTCGCACAGAGGCACAGAGACTGGGGCTGATTGCTTGTCTTGTCACCTCAAATTCCAACATAGGATAGTGGGTCTGTGCCTTGTGCATCCAGCAGCAAGCCCCAAAAATGCGAACGTCTGCAGATAGCTGGCAGCCATAAGGGACTAGCCTGGAAAGCTTTTGCTCAGCCTCATCTGCCCATGGCACTGCTCGCACAGAGGCACAGAGACTGGGGCTGCCTGCATGTCTTGCCACCTCAAAGTTCAAACGAAGCTTTGAGGTTTTCCGTGCTGGTAACCTCCGGCAGCCCTGCTCTGAAAATGCGAATGTCTGCAGATAGCTGGCAGCCAGAAAGAGCTAGCCTGGAAAGCTGTTGCTCTGTCTCATGTGCCCATGGCACTGCTCGCACAGAGGCACAGAGACTGGGGCTGCTTGCTTGTCTTGCCACCTCAAACTTCAAAAGCAGCCTGGGAAACGGGAGGTTCCCTGCCAAGCTTCTTCTGGCAGCCCTGCTCCGAAAATTCGAATGTCTGCAGATAGCTGGCAGCCAGAAGGGGCTAGCTTGAAAAGCTGTTGCTCAGCCTCATCTGCCCATCGCACTGCTCGCACAGAGGCACAGAGACTGGGGCTGCTTTCTTGTCTTTCCACCTCAAACTTCAAAAGTATCTTTGGGGGATCCGTGCCGGGAGAAACCGCCAGCCCTTCTCCGAACATGCGAACGTTGGCAGATAGGTGGCAGCCAGAAAGAGTTAGCCTGGAAAGCTGTTGCTCAGCCTCATCTGCCCATGGCACTGCTCGCACAGAGGCACAGAGACTGGGGCAGATTGCTTGTCTTGCCACCTCAAACTTCAAAAGTAGCTTTGGGTGGTCCGTGTTGGTCAGTGCCGGCAGCCCTTCTCCGAAAATGCGAACGTCGGATGATAACTTGCAGCCAGAAGGGGCTAGCCTGGAAAGCTGTTGCTCAGCCTCATCTGCCCATGGCACTGCTCGCACAGAGGCACAAGAGACTGGGGATGCTTGCATGTCTTGCCACCTCAAACTTCAAACGAACCTTAGAGGTTGTCCGTGCTGGTAACCTCCGGCAGCCCTGCTCTGAAAATGCGAATGTCTGCAGATAGCTGGCAGCCAGAAAGAGCTAGCCTGGAAAACTGTTGCTCAGCCTCATCTGCCCATGGCACAGCTCGCACAGAGGCAGAGAGACTGGGGCTGATTGCTTGTCTTGTCACCTCAAAATTCCAACATAGCATAGTGGGTCTGTGCCGTGTGCATCCAGCAGCCAAGCTCCAAAAATGCGAACTTCTGCAGATAGCTGGCAGCCATAAGGGACTAGCCTGGAAAGCTGTTGCTCAACCTCATCTCCCATGGCACTGCTCGCACAGAGGCACAGAGACTGGGGCTGCTTGCTTGTCTTGCCACCTCAAACTTCAAAAGTAGCTTTGGGGGGTCCGTGGTGGTCACTTCCGGCAGCCCTGCTCTGAAAATACGAATGTCTGCAGATAGCTGGCAGCCAGAAAGAGCTAGCCTGGAAAGCTGTTGCTCAGCCTCATCTGCCCATGGCACTGCTCGCACAGAGGCACAGAGACTGGGGCTGATTGCTTGTCTTGTCACCTCAAACTTCAAACGTATCTTTGGGGGTGGGTCCGTGGTGGTCACCACCGGCAGCCCTGCTCTGACAATGCGAATGTCTGCAGATAGGTGGCAGCCAGAAAGAGCTAGCCTGGAAAGCTCTTGCTCAGCCTCATGTGCCCATGGCACTGCTCGCACAGAGGCACAGAGACTGGGGCTGATTGCTTGTCTTGTCACCTCAAACTTCCAACATAGCATAGTGGGTCTGTGCCGTGTGAATCCAGCAGCCAAGCTCCAAAAATGCGAATGTCTGCAGATAGCTGGCAGCCATAAGGGACTAGCCTGGAAAGCTGTTGCTCAGCCTCATCTGCCCATGGCACTGCTCGCACAGACGCACAAGAGACTGGGGCTGCTTGCTTGTCTTGCCACCTCAAACTTCAAAAGTAGCTTTGGGGAGGTCCGTGGTCGTCACTTCCGGCAGCCCTGCTCTGAAAATACGAATGTCTGCAGATAGCTGGCAGCCAGAAAGAGCTAGCCTGGAAAGCTGTTGATCAGTCTCATGTGCCCATGGCACTGCTCGCACAGAGGCACAGAGACTGGGGCTGATTGCTTGTCTTGTCACCTCAAATTCCAACATAGGATAGTGGGTCTGTGCCTTGTGCATCCAGCAGCAAGCCCCAAAAATGCGAACGTCTGCAGATAGCTGGCAGCCATAAGGGACTAGCCTGGAAAGCTTTTGCTCAGCCTCATCTGCCCATGGCACTGCTCGCACAGAGGCACAGAGACTGGGGCTGCTTGCATGTCTTGCCACCTCAAAGTTCAAACGAAGCTTTGAGGTTTTCCGTGCTGGTAACCTCCGGCAGCCCTGCTCTGAAAATGCGAATGTCTGCAGATAGCTGGCAGCCAGAAAGAGCTAGCCTGGAAAGCTGTTGCTCAGCCTCATCTGCCCATGGCACTGCTCACACAGAGGCACAGAGATTGGGGCTGATTGCTTGTCTTGCCACCTCAAACTTCAAAAGCAGCCTGGGAAAGGGGGAATTCCCTGCCAAGCTCCTTCTGGCAGCCCTGCTCCGAAAATGCGAGCGTCTGCAGATAGCTGGCAGCCAGAAGGGGCTAGCTTGAAAAGCTGTTGCTCAGCCTCATCTGCCCATGGCACTGCTCGCACAGAGGCACACAGACTGGGGCTGCTTTCTTGTCTTTCCACCTCAAACTTCAAAAGTATCTTTGGGGGATCCGTGCCGGGAGAAACCGCCAGCCCTTCTCCGAACATGCGAACGTTGGCAGATAGGTGGCAGCCAGAAAGAGTTAGCCTGGAAAGCTGTTGCTCAGCCTCATCTGCCCATGGCACTGCTCGCACAGAGGCACAGAGACTGGGGCAGATTGCTTGTCTTGCCACCTCAAACTTCAAAAGTAGCTTTGGGTGGTCCGTGTTGGTCACTGCCGGCAGCCCTTCTCCGAAAATGCGAACGTCGGAGGATAACTTGCAGCCAGAAGGGGCTAGCCTGGAAAGCTGTTGCTCAGCCTCATCTGCCCATGGCACTGCTCGCACAGAGGCACAAGAGACTGGGGATGCTTGCATGTCTTGCCACCTCAAACTTCAAACGAACCTTAGAGGTTGTCCGTGCTGGTAACCTCCGGCAGCCCTGCTCTGAAAATGCGAATGTCTGCAGATAGCTGGCAGCCAGAAAGAGCTAGCCTGGAAAACTGTTGCTCAGCCTCATCTGCCCATGGCACAGCTCGCACAGAGGCAGAGAGACTGGGGCTGATTGCTTGTCTTGTCACCTCAAAATTCCAACATAGCATAGTGGGTCTGTGCCGTGTGCATCCAGCAGCCAAGCTCCAAAAATGCGAACTTCTGCAGATAGCTGGCAGCCATAAGGGACTAGCCTGGAAAGCTGTTGCTCAGCCTCATCTCCCATGGCACTGCTCGCACAGAGGCACAGAGACTGGGGCTGCTTGCTTGTCTTGCCACCTCAAACTTCAAAAGTAGCTTTGGGGGGTCCGTGGTGGTCACTTCCGGCAGCCCTGCTCTGAAAATACGAATGTCTGCAGATAGCTGGCAGCCAGAAAGAGCTAGCCTGGAAAGCTGTTGCTCAGCCTCATCTGCCCATGGCACTGCTCGCACAGAGGCACAGAGACTGGGGCTGATTGCTTGTCTTGTCACCTCAAACTTCAAACGTATCTTTGGGGGTGGGTCCGTGGTGGTCACCACCGGCAGCCCTGCTCTGACAATACGAATGTCTGCAGATAGGTGGCAGCCAGAAAGAGCTAGCCTGGAAAGCTCTTGCTCAGCCTCATGTGCCCATGGCACTGCTCGCACAGAGGCACAGAGACTGGGGCTGATTGCTTGTCTTGTCACCTCAAACTTCCAACATAGCATAGTGGGTCTGTGCCGTGTGAATCCAGCAGCCAAGCTCCAAAAATGCGAATGTCTGCAGATAGCTGGCAGCCATAAGGGACTAGCCTGGAAAGCTGTTGCTCAGCCTCATCTGCCCATGGCACTGCTCGCACAGACGCACAAGAGACTGGGGCTGCTTGCTTGTCTTGCCACCTCAAACTTCAAAAGTAGCTTTGGGGAGGTCCGTGGTGGTCACTTCCGGCAGCCCTGCTCTGAAAATACGAATGTCTGCAGATAGCTGGCAGCCAGAAAGAGCTAGCCTGGAAAGCTGTTAATCAGTCTCATGTGCCCATGGCACTGCTCGCACAGAGGCACAGAGACTGGGGCTGATTGCTTGTCTTGTCACCTCAAATTCCAACATAGGATAGTAGGTCTGTGCCTTGTGCATCCAGCAGCAAGCCCCAAAAATGCGAACGTCTGCAGATAGCTGGCAGCCATAAGGGACTAGCCTGGAAAGCTTTTGCTCAGCCTCATCTGCCCATGGCACTGCTCGCACAGAGGCACAGAGACTGGGGCTGCTTGCATGTCTTGCCACCTCAAAGTTCAAACGAAGCTTTGAGGTTTTCCGTGCTGGTAACCTCCGGCAGCCCTGCTCTGAAAATGCGAATGTCTGCAGATAGCTGGCAGCCAGAAAGAGCTAGCCTGGAAAGCTGTTGCTCAGCCTCATCTGCCCATGGCACTGCTCACACAGAGGCACAGAGATTGGGGCTGATTGCTTGTCTTGCCACCTCAAACTTCAAAAGCAGCCTGGGAAAGGGGGAATTCCCTGCCAAGCTCCTTCTGGCAGCCCTGCTCCGAAAATGCGAGCGTCTGCAGATAGCTGGCAGCCAGAAGGGGCTAGCTTGAAAAGCTGTTGCTCAGCCTCATCTGCCCATGGCACTGCTCGCACAGAGGCACACAGACTGGGGCTGCTTTCTTGTCTTTCCACCTCAAACTTCAAAAGTATCTTTGGGGGATCCGTGCCGGGAGAAACCGCCAGCCCTTCTCCGAACATGCGAACGTTGGCAGATAGGTGGCAGCCAGAAAGAGTTAGCCTGGAAAGCTGTTGCTCAGCCTCATCTGCCCATGGCACTGCTCGCACAGAGGCACAGAGACTGGGGCAGATTGCTTGTCTTGCCACCTCAAACTTCAAAAGTAGCTTTGGGTGGTCCGTGTTGGTCACTGCCGGCAGCCCTTCTCCGAAAATGCGAACGTCGGAGGATAACTTGCAGCCAGAAGGGGCTAGCCTGGAAAGCTGTTGCTCAGCCTCATCTGCCCATGGCACTGCTCGCACAGAGGCACAAGAGACTGGGGATGCTTGCATGTCTTGCCACCTCAAACTTCAAACGAACCTTAGAGGTTGTCCGTGCTGGTAACCTCCGGCAGCCCTGCTCTGAAAATGCGAATGTCTGCAGATAGCTGGCAGCCAGAAAGAGTTAGCCTGGAAAACTGTTGCTCAGCCTCATCTGCCCATGGCACAGCTCGCACAGAGGCAGAGAGACTGGGGCTGATTGCTTGTCTTGCCACCTCAAACTTCAAAAGTAGCTTTGGGGGGTCCGTGGTGGTCACTTCCGGCAGCCCTGCTCTGAAAATACGAATGTCTGCAGATAGCTGGCAGCCATAAGGGACTAGCCTGGAAAGCTGTTGCTCAGCCTCATCTCCCATGGCACTGCTCGCACAGAGGCACAGAGACTGGGGCTGCTTGCTTGTCTTGCCACCTCAAACTTCAAAAGTAGCTTTGGGGGGTCCGTGGTGGTCACTTCCGGCAGCCCTGCTCTGAAAATACGAATGTCTGCAGATAGCTGGCAGCCAGAAAGAGCTAGCCTGGAAAGCTGTTGCTCAGCCTCATCTGCCCATGGCACTGCTCGCACAGAGGCACAGAGACTGGGGCTGATTGCTTGTCTTGTCACCTCAAACTTCAAACGTATCTTTGGGGGTGGGTCCGTGGTGGTCACCACCTTCAGCCCTGCTCTGACAATACGAATGTCTGCAGATAGCTGGCAGCCAGAAAGAGCTAGCCTGGAAAGCTCTTGCTCAGCCTCATGTGCCCATGGCACTGCTCGCACAGAGGCACAGAGACTGGGGCTGATTGCTTGTCTTGTCACCTCAAACTTCCAACATAGCATAGTGGGTTTGTGCCGTGTGAATCCAGCAGCCAAGCTCCAAAAATGCGAATGTCTGCAGATAGCTGGCAGCCATAAGGGACTAGCCTGGAAAGCTGTTGCTCAGCCTCATCTGCCCATGGCACTGCTACCACAGAGGCACAAGAGATTGGGGCTGATTGCTTGTCTTGCCACCTCAAACTTCAAAAGTAGCTTTGGGGAGGTCCGTGGTCGTCACTTCCGGCAGCCCTGCTCTGAAAATACGAATGTCTGCAGATAGCTGGCAGCCAGAAAGAGCTAGCCTGGAAAGCTGTTGCTCAGTCTCATGTGCCCATGGCACTGCTCGCACAGAGGCACAGAGACTGGGGCTGATTGCTTGTCTTGTCACCTCAAATTCCAACATAGGATAGTGGGTCTGTGCCTTGTGCATCCAGCAGCAAGCCCCAAAAATGCGAACGTCTGCAGATAGCTGGCAGCCATAAGGGACTAGCCTGGAAAGCTTTTGCTCAGCCTCATCTGCCCATGGCACTGCTCGCACAGAGGCACAGAGACTGGGGCTGCTTGCATGTCTTGCCACCTCAAAGTTCAAACGAAGCTTTGAGGTTTTCCGTGCTGGTAACCTCCGGCAGCCCTGCTCTGAAAATGCGAATGTCTGCAGATAGCTGGCAGCCAGAAAGAGCTAGCCTGGAAAGCTGTTGCTCAGCCTCATCTGCCCATGGCACTGCTCACACAGAGGCACAGAGATTGGGGCTGATTGCTTGTCTTGCCACCTCAAACTTCAAAAGCAGCCTGGGAAAGGGGGGGTTCCCTGCCAAGCTCCTTCTGGCAGCCCTGCTCCGAAAATGCGAGCGTCTGCAGATAGCTGGCAGCCAGAAGGGGCTAGCTTGAAAAGCTGTTGCTCAGCCTCATCTGCCCATGGCACTGCTCGCACAGAGGCACACAGACTGGGGCTGCTTTCTTGTCTTTCCACCTCAAACTTCAAAAGTATCTTTGGGGGATCCGTGCCGGGAGAAACCGCCAGCCCTTCTCCGAACATGCGAACGTTGGCAGATAGGTGGCAGCCAGAAAGAGTTAGCCTGGAAAGCTGTTGCTCAGCCTCATCTGCCCATGGCACTGCTCGCACAGAGGCACAGAGACTGGGGCAGATTGCTTGTCTTGCCACCTCAAACTTCAAAAGTAGCTTTGGGTGGTCCGTGTTGGTCACTGCCGGCAGCCCTTCTCCGAAAATGCGAACGTCGGATGATAACTTGCAGCCAGAAGGGGCTAGCCTGGAAAGCTGTTGCTCAGCCTCATCTGCCCATGGCACTGCTCGCACAGAGGCACAAGAGACTGGGGATGCTTGCATGTCTTGCCACCTCAAACTTCAAACGAACCTTAGAGGTTGTCCGTGCTGGTAACCTCCGGCAGCCCTGCTCTGAAAATGCGAATGTCTGCAGATAGCTGGCAGGCAGAAAGAGCTAGCCTGGAAAACTGTTGCTCAGCCTCATCTGCCCATGGCACAGCTCGCACAGAGGCAGAGAGACTGGGGCTGATTGCTTGTCTTGTCACCTCAAAATTCCAACATAGCATAGTGGGTCTGTGCCGTGTGCATCCAGCAGCCAAGCTCCAAAAATGCGAACTTCTGCAGATAGCTGGCAGCCATAAGGGACTAGCCTGGAAAGCTGTTGCTCAACCTCATCTCCCATGGCACTGCTCGCACAGAGGCACAGAGACTGGGGCTGCTTGCTTGTCTTGCCACCTCAAACTTCAAAAGTAGCTTTGGGGGGTCCGTGGTGGTCACTTCCGGCAGCCCTGCTCTGAAAATACGAATGTCTGCAGATAGCTGGCAGCCAGAAAGAGCTAGCCTGGAAAGCTGTTGCTCAGCCTCATCTGCCCATGGCACTGCTCGCACAGAGGCACAGAGACTGGGGCTGATTGCTTGTCTTGTCACCTCAAACTTCAAACGTATCTTTGGGGGTGGGTCCGTGGTGGTCACCACCGGCAGCCCTGCTCTGACAATGCGAATGTCTGCAGATAGCTGGCAGCCAGAAAGAGCTAGCCTGGAAAGCTCTTGCTCAGCCTCATGTGCCCATGGCACTGCTCGCACAGAGGCACAGAGACTGGGGCTGATTGCTTGTCTTGTCACCTCAAACTTCCAACATAGCATAGTGGGTCTGTGCCGTGTGAATCCAGCAGCCAAGCTCCAAAAATGCGAATGTCTGCAGATAGCTGGCAGCCATAAGGGACTAGCCTGGAAAGCTGTTGCTCAGCCTCATCTGCCCATAGCACTGCTCGCACAGACGCACAAGAGACTGGGGCTGCTTGCTTGTCTTGCCACCTCAAACTTCAAAAGTAGCTTTGGGGAGGTCCGTGGTCGTCACTTCCGGCAGCCCTGCTCTGAAAATACGAATGTCTGCAGATAGCTGGCAGCCAGAAAGAGCTAGCCTGGAAAGCTGTTGATCAGTCTCATGTGCCCATGGCACTGCTCGCACAGAGGCACAGAGACTGGGGCTGATTGCTTGTCTTGTCACCTCAAATTCCAACATAGGATAGTGGGTCTGTGCCTTGTGCATCCAGCAGCAAGCCCCAAAAATGCGAACGTCTGCAGATAGCTGGCAGCCATAAGGGACTAGCCTGGAAAGCTTTTGCTCAGCCTCATCTGCCCATGGCACTGCTCGCACAGAGGCACAGAGACTGGGGCTGCTTGCATGTCTTGCCACCTCAAAGTTCAAATGAAGCTTTGAGGTTCTCCGTGCTGGTAACCTCCGGCAGCCCTGCTCTGAAAATGCGAATGTCTGCAGATAGCTGGCAGCCAGAAAGAGCTAGCCTGGAAAGCTGTTGCTCAGCCTCATCTGCCCATGGCACTGCTCACACAGAGGCACAGAGATTGGGGCTGATTGCTTGTCTTGCCACCTCAAACTTCAAAAGCAGCCTGGGAAAGGGGGGGTTCCCTGCCAAGCTCCTTCTGGCAGCCCTGCTCCGAAAATGCGAGCGTCTGCAGATAGCTGGCAGCCAGAAGGGGCTAGCTTGAAAAGCTGTTGCTCAGCCTCATCTGCCCATGGCACTGCTCGCACAGAGGCACACAGACTGGGGCTGCTTTCTTGTCTTTCCACCTCAAACTTCAAAAGTATCTTTGGGGGATCCGTGCCGGGAGAAACCGCCAGCCCTTCTCCGAACATGCGAACGTTGGCAGATAGGTGGCAGCCAGAAAGAGTTAGCCTGGAAAGCTGTTGCTCAGCCTCATCTGCCCATGGCACTGCTCGCACAGAGGCACAGAGACTGGGGCAGATTGCTTGTCTTGCCACCTCAAACTTCAAAAGTAGCTTTGGGTGGTCCGTGTTGGTCACTGCCGGCAGCCCTTCTCCGAAAATGCGAACGTCGGAGGATAACTTGCAGCCAGAAGGGGCTAGCCTGGAAAGCTGTTGCTCAGCCTCATCTGCCCATGGCACTGCTCGCACAGAGGCACAAGAGACTGGGGATGCTTGCATGTCTTGCCACCTCAAACTTCAAACGAACCTTAGAGGTTGTCCGTGCTGGTAACCTCCGGCAGCCCTGCTCTGAAAATGCGAATGTCTGCAGATAGCTGGCAGCCAGAAAGAGCTAGCCTGGAAAACTGTTGCTCAGCCTCATCTGCCCATGGCACAGCTCGCACAGAGGCAGAGAGACTGGGGCTGATTGCTTGTCTTGTCACCTCAAAATTCCAACATAGCATAGTGGGTCTGTGCCGTGTGCATCCAGCAGCCAAGCTCCAAAAATGCGAACTTCTGCAGATAGCTGGCAGCCATAAGGGACTAGCCTGGAAAGCTGTTGCTCAGCCTCATCTCCCATGGCACTGCTCGCACAGAGGCACAGAGACTGGGGCTGCTTGGTTGTCTTGCCACCTCAAACTTCAGAGGTAGCTTTGGGGGGTCCGTGGTGGTCACTTCCGGCAGCCCTGCTCTGAAAATACGAATGTCTGCAGATAGCTGGCAGCCAGAAAGAGCTAGCCTGGAAAGCTGTTGCTCAGCCTCATCTGCCCATGGCACTGCTCGCACAGAGGCACAGAGACTGGGGCTGATTGCTTGTCTTGTCACCTCAAACTTCAAACGTATCTTTGGGGGTGGGTCTGTGGTGGTCACCACCGGCAGCCCTGCTCTGACAATGCGAATGTCTGCAGATAGCTGGCAGCCAGAAAGAGCTAGCCTGGAAAGCTGTTGCTCAGTCTCATCTGCCCATGGCACTGCTCGCACAGAGGCACAGAGACTGGGGCTGCTTGCTTGTCTTGCCACCTCAAACTTCAAAAGTATATTTGAGGGTCCGTGGCGGAAGCAACCGGCAGCCCTGCTCCGAAAGTCCGAACGTCTGCAGATAGGTGGCAGCCAGAAACAGCTAGCCTGGAAAGCTGTTGCTCAGCTATATCTGCCCATGGCACTGCTCGCACAGAGCCACAGACACTGGGGCTGGGTGCTTGTCTTGTCACCTCAAACTTCCAACATAGCATAGTGGGTCTGTGCCGTGTGCATCCAGCAGCCTAGCTCCAAAAGTGCGAACGTCTGCAGATAGCTGGCAGCCATAAGGGACTAGCCTGGAAAGCTGTTGCTCAGCCTCATCTGCCCATGGCACTGCTCGCACAGAGGCACAGAGACTGGGGCTGCTTGCTTGTCTTGCCACCTCAAACTTCAAACGCAGCTTTGGGGAGGTCCGTGCTGGGAGCCTCAGGCAGCCCTTCTCCGAAAATGCGAACGTCGGCAGATAGCTGGCAGCCAGAAAGAGCTAGCTTGGAAAGCTGTTGCTCAGTCTCATGTGCCCATGGCACTGCTCGCACAGAGGCACAGAGACTGGGGCTGCTTGCTTGTCTTGCCACCTCAAACTTCAAACGCAGCCTGGGAAAGGGGAGGTTCCCTGCCAAGCTTCTTCTGGCAGCCCTGCTCCGAAAATTCGAACGTCTGCAGATAGCTGGCAGCCAGAAGGGGCTAGCTTGAAAAGCTGTTGCTCAGCCTCATCTGCCCATGGCACTGCTCGCACAGAGGCACACAGACTGGGGCTGCTTTCTTGTCTTTCCACCTCAAACTTCAAAAGTATCTTTGGGGGATCCGTGCTGGGAGAAACCGCCAGCCCTTCTCCGAACATGCGAATGTTGGCAGATAGGTGGCAGCCAGAAAGAGTTAGCCTGGAAAGCTGTTGCTCAGCCTCATCTGCCCATGGCACTGCTCGCACAGAGGCACAGAGACTGGGGCTGATTGCTTGTCTTGTCACCTCAAACTTCCAACATAGCATAGTGGGTCTGTGCCGTGTGAATCCAGCAGCCAAGCTCCAAAAATGCGAATGTCTGCAGATAGCTGGCAGCCATAAGGGACTAGCCTGGAAAGCTGTTGCTCAGCCTCATCTGCCCATGGCACTGCTCGCACAGAGGCACAAGAGACTGGGGCTGATTGCTTGTCTTGCCACCTCAAACTTCAAAAGTAGCTTTGGGGAGGTCCGTGGTCGTCACTTCCGGCAGCCCTGCTCTGAAAATACGAATGTCTGCAGAGAGCTGGCAGCCAGAAAGAGCTAGCCTGGAAAGCTGTTGCTAAGCCTCATGTGCCCATGGCACTGCTCGCACAGAGGCACAGAGACTGGGGCTGATTGCTTGTCTTGTCACCTCAAATTCCAACATAGGATAGTGGGTCTGTGCCTTGTGCATCCAGCAGCAACCCCCAAAATTCGAACGTCTGCAGATAGCTGGCAGCCATAAGGGACTAGCCTGGAAAGCTTTTGCTCAGCCTCATCTGCCCATGGCACTGCTCGCACAGAGGCACACAGACTGGGGCTGCTTTCTTGTCTTTCCACCTCAAACTTCAAAAGTATCTTTGGGGGATCCGTGCCGGGAGAAACCGCCAGCCCTTCTCCGAACATGCGAACGTTGGCAGATAGGTGGCAGCCAGAAAGAGTTAGCCTGGAAAGCTGTTGCTCAGCCTCATCTGCCCATGGCACTGCTCACACAGAGGCACAGAGACTGGGGCAGATTGCTTGTCTTGCCACCTCAAACTTCAAAAGTAGCTTTGGGTGGTCCGTGTTGGTCACTGCCGGCAGCCCTTCTCCGAAAATGCGAACGTCGGAGGATAACTTGCAGCCAGAAGGGGCTAGCCTGGAAAGCTGTTGCTCAGCCTCATCTGCCCATGGCACTGCTCGCACAGAGGCACAAGAGACTGGGGATGCTTGCATGTCTTGGAACCTCAAACTTCAAACGAACCTTAGAGGTTGTCCGTGCTGGTAACCTCCGGCAGCCCTGCTCTGAAAATGCGAATGTCTGCAGATAGGTGGCAGCCAGAAAGAGCTAGCCTGGAAAACTGTTGCTCAGCCTCATCTGCCCATGGCACAGCTCGCACAGAGGCAGAGAGACTGGGGCTGATTGCTTGTCTTGTCACCTCAAAATTCCAACATAGCATAGTGGGTCTGTGCCGTGTGCATCCAGCAGCCAAGCTCCAAAAATGCGAACTTCTGCAGATAGCTGGCAGCCATAAGGGACTAGCCTGGAAAGCTGTTGCTCAGCCTCATCTCCCATGGCACTGCTCGCACAGAGGCACAGAGACTGGGGCTGCTTGCTTGTCTTGCCACCTCAAACTTCAAAAGTAGCTTTGGGGAGGTCCGTGGTGGTCACTTCCGGCAGCCCTGCTCTAAAAATACGAATGTCTGCAGATAGCTGGCAGCCAGAAAGAGCTAGCCTGGAAAGCTGTTGCTCAGCCTCATGTGCCCATGGCACTGCTCGCACAGAGGCACAGAGACTGGGGCTGATTGCTTGTCTTGTCACCTCAAACTTCAAACGTATCTTTGGGGGGGGGTCCGTGGTGGTCACCACCGGCAGCCCTGCTCTGACAATGCGAATGTCTGCAGATAGGTGACAGCCAGAAAGAGCTAGCCTGGAAAGCTCTTGCTCAGCCTCATGTGCCCATGGCACTGCTCGCACAGAGGCACAGAGACTGGGACTTATTGCTTGTCTTGTCACATCAAACTTCCAACATAGCATGGTGGGTCTGTGCCGTTTGCATCTGGCAGTCAAGCTCAAAAAATGCAAACGTCTGCATATTGCTGGCAGCAATAAGAGACTAGCCTGGAAAGCTGTTGCTCAGCCTCATCTGCCCATGGCACTGCTCGCACAGAGGCAGAAGAGACTGGGGCTGCTTGCATGTCTTGCCACCTCAAACTTCAAACGAAGCTTTGAGGTTGTCCGTCCTGGTAACCTCCGGCAGCCCTGCTCTGAAAATGCGAATGTCTGCAGATAGGTGGCAGCCAGAAAGAGCTAGCCTGGAAAGCTGTTGCTCAGCCTCATCTGCCCATGGCACTGCTCGCACAGAGGCAGAGAGACTGGGGCTGATTGCTTGTCTTGCCACCTCAAACTTCAAACGCAGCCTGGGAAAGGGGGGGTTCCCTGCCAAGCTCCTTCTGGCAGCCCTTCTCCGAAAATTCGAACGTCTGCAGATAGCTGGCAGCCAGAAGGGGCTAGCTTGAAAAGCTGTTGCTCAGCCTCATCTGCCCATGGCACTGCTCGTACAGAAGCACACAGACTGGGGCTGCTTTCTTGTCTTTCCACCTCAAACTTCAAAGGTATCTTTGGGGGATCCGTGCTGGGAGAAACCACCAGCCCTTCTCCGAACATGCGAACGTTGGCAGATAGGTGGCAGCCAGAAAGAGCTAGCCTGGAAAGCTGTTGCTCAGCCTCATCTGCCCATGGCACTGCTCGCACAGAGGCACAGAGACTGGGGCTGATTGCTTGCCTTGCCACCTCAAACTTCAAAAGAAGCTTTGGGGAGGTCCGTGGTGGTCACTTCCGGCAGCCCTGCTCTGAAAATACGAATGTCTGCAGATAGCTGGCAGCCAGAAAGAGCTAGCCTGGAAAGCTGTTGCTAAGCCTCATGTGCCCATGGCACTGCTCGCACAGAGGCACAGAGACTGGGGCGGCTTGCTTGTCTTGTCACCTCAAATTTCCAACATAGGATAGTGGGTCTGTGCCTTGTGCATCCAGCAGCAAGCCCCAAAAATGCCAACGTCTGCAGATAGCTGGCAGCCATAAGGGACTAGCCTGGAAAGCTTTTGCTCAGCCTCATCTGCCCATGGCACTGCTCGCACAGAGGACCAGAGACTGGGGCTGCTTGCTTGTCTTGCCACCTCAATCTTCAAACGTAGCTTTGGGGGGTCCGTGGTGGTCACCTCCGGCAGCCCTGCTCTGAAAATGCGAATGTCTGCAGATAGCTGGCAGCCAGAAAGAGCTAGCCTGGAAAGCTGTTGCTCAGTCTCATCTGCCCATGGCACTGCTCGCACAGAGGCACAGAGACTGGGGCTGCTTCCTTGTCTTGCCACCTCAAACTTCAAAAGTATATTTGAGGGTCCGTGGCGGAAGCAACCGGCAGCCCTGCTCCGAAAGTCCGAACGTCTGCAGATAGGTGGCAGCCAGAAAGAGCTAGCCTGGAAAGCTGTTGCTCAGCTATATCTGCCCATGGCACTGCTCGCACAGAGCCACAGACAGTGGGGCTGGGTGCTTGTCTTGTCACCTCAAACTTCCAACATAGCATAGTGGGTCTGTGCCGTGTGCATCCAGCAGCCTAGCTCCAAAAGTGCGAACGTCTGCAGATAGCTGGCAGCCATAAGGGACTAGCCTGGAAAGCTGTTGCTCAGCCTCATCTGCCCATGGCACTGCTCGCACAGAGGCACAGAGACTGGGGCTGCTTGCTTGTCTTGCCACCTCAAACTTCAAACGCAGCTTTGGGGAGGTCCGTGCTGAGAGCCTCAGGCAGCCCTTCTCCGAAAATGCGAACGTCGGCAGATAGCTGGCAGCCAGAAAGAGCTAGCTTGGAAAGCTGTTGCTCAGCCTCATCTGCCCATGGCACTGCTCGCACAGAGGCACAGAGACTGGGGCTGCTTGCTTGTCTTGCCACCTCAAACTTCAAACGCAGCCTGGGAAAGGGGAGGTTCCCTGCCAAGCTTCTTCTGGCAGCCCTGCTCCGAAAATTCGAACGTCTGCAGATAGCTGGCAGCCAGAAGGGGCTAGCTTGAAAAGCTGTTGCTCAGCCTCATCTGCCCATGGCACTGCTCGCACAGAGGCACACAGACTGGGGCTGCTTTCTTGTCTTTCCAACTCAAACTTCAAAAGTATCTTTGGGGGATCCGTGCCGGGAGAAACCGCCAGCCCTTCTCCGAACATGCGAACGTTGGCAGATAGGTGGCAGCCAGAAAGAGTTAGCCTGGAAAGCTGTTGCTCAGCCTCATCTGCCCATGGCACTGCTCGCACAGAGGCACAGAGACTGGGGCTGATTGCTTGTCTTGTCACCTCAAACTTCCAACATAGCATAGTGGGTCTGTGCCGTGTGAATCCAGCAGCCAAGCTCCAAAAATGCGAATGTCTGCAGATAGCTGGCAGCCATAAGGGACTAGCCTGGAAAGCTGTTGCTCAGCCTCATCTGCCCATGGCACTGCTCGCACAGAGGCACAAGAGACTGGGGCTGATTGCTTGTCTTGCCACCTCAAACTTCAAAAGTAGCTTTGGGGAGGTCCGTGGTCGTCACTTCCGGCAGCCCTGCTCTGAAAATGCGAATGTCTGCAGATAGGTGGCAGCCAGAAAGAGCTAGCCTGGAAAGCTGTTGCTAAGCCTCATGTGCCCATGGCACTGCTCGCACAGAGGCAGAGAGACTGGGGCTGATTGCTTGTCTTGCCACCTCAAACTTCAAACGCAGCCTGGGAAAGGGGGGGTTCCCTGCCAAGCTCCTTCTGGCAGCCCTGCTCCGAAAATTCGAACGTCTGCAGATAGCTGGCAGCCAGAAGGGGCTAGCTTGAAAAGCTGTTGCTCAGCCTCATCTGCCCATGGCACTGCTCGCACAGAGGCACACAGACTGGGGCTGCTTTCTTGTCTTGCCACCTCAAACTTCAAAAGTATCTTTGGGGGATCCGTGCTGGGAGAAACCGCCAGCCCTTCTCCGAACATGCGAACGTTGGCAGATAGGTGGCAGCCAGAAAGAGTTAGCCTGGAAAGCTGTTGCTCAGCCTCATCTGCCCATGGCACAGCTCGCACAGAGGCACAGAGACTGGGGCTGATTGCTTGTCTTGTCACCTCAAACTTCCAACATAGCATAGTGGGTCTGTGCCGTGTGAATCCAGCAGCCAAGCTCCAAAAATGCAAACGTCTGCAGATAGCTGGCAGCCATAAGGGACTAGCCTGGAAAGCTGTTGCTCAGCCTCATCTGCCCATGGCACTGCTCGCACAGAGGCACAGAGACTGGGGCTGCTTGCTTGTCTTGCCACCTCAATCTTCAAACGTAGCTTTGGGGGGTCCGTGGTGGTTACCTCCGGCAGCCCTGCTCTGAAAATGTGAATGTCTGCAGATAGCTGGCAGCCAGAAAGAGCTAGCCTGGAAAGCTATTGCTCAGTCTGATCTGCCCATGGCACTGCTCGCACAGAGGCACAGAGACTGGGGCTGCTTGCTTGTCTTGCCACCTCCAACTTCAAAAGTATATTTGAGGGTCCGTGGCGGAAGCAACCGGCAGCCCTGCTCCGAAAGTCCGAACGTCTGCAGATAGGTGGCAGCCAGAAAGAGCTAGCCTGGAAAGCTGTTGCTCAGCTATATCTGCCCATGGCACTGCTCGCACAGAGGCACAGAGACTGGGGCTGCTTGCTTGTCTTGCCACCTCAAACTTCAAATGCAGCTTTGGGGAGGTCCGTGCTGGGAGCCTCAGGCAGCCCTTCTCCGAAAATGCGAACGTCGGCAGATAGCTGGCAGCCAGAAAGAGCTAGCTTGGAAAGCTGTTGCTCAGTCTCATGTGCCCATGGCACTGCTCGCACAGAGGCACAGAGACTGGGGCTGCTTGCTTGTCTTGCCACCTCAAACTTCAAACGCAGCCTGGGAAAGGGGAGGTTCCCTGCCAAGCTTCTTCTGGCAGCCCTGCTCCGAAAATTCGAACGTCTGCAGATAGCTGGCAGCCAGAAGGGGCTAGCTTGAAAAGCTGTTGCTCAGCCTCATCTGCCCATGGCACTGCTCGCACAGAGGCACAGAGACTGGGGCTGCTTTCTTGTCTTGCCACCTCAAACTTCAAACGTAGCTTTGGGGGATCCGTGCTGGGAGAAACCGCCAGCCCTTCTCCGAACATGCGAACGTTGGCAGATACGTGGCAGCCAGAAAGAGTTAGCCTGGAAAGCTGTTGCTCAGCCTCATCTGCCCATGGCACTGCTCGCACAGAGGCACATAGACTGGGGCTGATTGCTTGTCTTGTCACCTCAAACTTCCAACATAGCATAGTGGGTCTGTGCCGTGTGAATCCAGCAGCCAAGCTCCAAAAATGCGAATGTCTGCAGATAGCTGGCAGCCATAAGGGACTAGCCTGGAAAGCTGTTGCTCAGCCTCATCTGCCCATGGCACTGCTCGCACAGAAGCACAAGAGACTGGGGCTGGTTGCTTGTCTTGCCACCTCAAACTTCAAAAGTAGCTTTGGGGAGGTCCGTGGTCGTCACTTCCGGCAGCCCTGCTCTGAAAATACGAATGTCTGCAGATAGCTGGCAGCCAGAAAGAGCTAGCCTGGAAAGCTGTTGCTAAGCCTCATGTGCCCATGGCACTGCTCGCACAGAGGCACAGAGACTGGGGATGATTTCTAGTCTTGTCACCTCAAATTCCAACATAGGATAGTGGGTCTGTGCCTTGTGCATCCAGCAGCAAGCCCCCAAAATGCGAACGTCTGCAGATAGCTGGCAGCCATAAGGGACTAGCCTGGAAAGCTTTTGCTCAGCCTCATCTGCCCATGGCACTGCTCGCACAGAGGCACAGAGACTGGGGCTGCTTGCATGTCTTGCCACCTCAAACTTCAAACGAAGCTTTGAGGTTGTCCGTGCTGGTAACCTCCGGCAGCCCTGCTCTGAAAATGCGAATGTCTGCAGATAGCTGGCAGCGAGAAAGAGCTAGCCTGGAAAGCTGTTGCTCAGCCTCATCTGCCCATGGCACTGCTCGCACAGAGGCACAGAGACTGGGGCTGATTGCTTGTCTTGCCACCTCAATCTTCAAACGTAGCTTTGGGGGGTCCGTGGTGGTCAACTCCGGCAGCCCTGCTCTGAAAATGTGAATGTCTGCAGATAGGTGGCAGCCAGAAAGAGCTAGCCTGGAAAGCTGTTGCTCAGTCTGATCTGCCCATGGCACTGCTCGCACAGAGGCACAGAGACTGGGGCTGCTTGCTTGTCTTGCCACCTCAAACTTCAAAAGTATATTTGAGTGTCCGTGGCGAAAGCAACCGGCAGCCCTGCTCCGAAAGTCCGAACGTCTGCAGATAGGTGGCAGCCAGAAAGAGCTAGCCTGGAAAGCTGTTGCTCAGCTATATCTGCCCATGGCACTGCTCGCACAGAGCCACAGACACTGGGGCTGGGTGCTTGTCTTGTCACCTCAAACTTCCAACATAGCATAGTGGGTCTGTGCCGTGTGCATCCAGCAGCCTAGCTCCAAAAGT
The DNA here is from genome assembly GCF_030867145.1 of Opisthocomus hoazin. Lineage (NCBI taxonomy): Eukaryota > Metazoa > Chordata > Aves > Opisthocomiformes > Opisthocomidae > Opisthocomus > Opisthocomus hoazin. The sequence goes on from NC_134417.1 coordinate 30,754,169, forward strand.
GCGAACGTCTGCAGATAGCTGGCAGCCATAAGGGACTAGCCTGGAAAGCTGTTGCTCAGCCTCATCTGCCCATGGCACTGCTCGCACAGAGGCACAGAGACTGGGGCTGCTTGCTTCTCTTGCCACCTCAAACTTCAAACGCAGCTTTGGGGAGGTCCGTGCTGGGAGCCTCAGGCAGCCCTTCTCCGAAAATGCGAACGTCGGCAGATAGCTGGCAGCCAGAAAGAGCTAGCTTGGAAAGCTGTTGCTCAGTCTCATGTGCCCATGGCACTGCTCGCACAGAGGCACAGAGACTGGGGCTGCTTGCTTGTCTTGCCACCTCAAACTTCAAACGCAGCCTGGGAAAGGGGAGGTTCCCTGCCAAGCTTCTTCTGGCAGCCCTGCTCCGAAAATTCGAACGTCTGCAGATAGCTGGCAGCCAGAAGGGGCTAGCCTGAAAAGCTGTTGCTCAGCCTCATCTGCCCATGGCACTGCTCGCACAGAGGCACAGAGACTGGGGCTGCTTTCTTGTCTTGCCACCTCAAACTTCAAACGTAGCTTTGGGGGATCCGTGCTGGGAGAAACCGCCAGCCCTTCTCCGAACATGCGAACGTTGGCAGATAGGTGGCAGCCAGAAAGAGTTAGCCTGGAAAGCTGTTGCTCAGCCTCATCTGCCCATGGCACTGCTCGCACAGAGGCACAGAGACTGGGGCTGATTGCTTGTCTTGCCACCTCAAACTTCAAACGCAGCCTGGGAAAGGGGGGGTTTCCTGCCAAGCTCCTTCTGGCAGCCCTGCTCCGAAAATGCGAACGTCTGCAGATAGCTGGCAGCCAGAAGGGGCTAGCTTGAAAAGCTGTTGCTCAGCCTCATCTGCCCATGGCACTGCTCGCACAGAGGCATACAGACTGGGTCTGCTTTCTTGTCTTTCCACCTCAAACTTCAAAAGTATCTTTGCGGGATCCGTGCTGGGAGAAACCGCCAGCCCTTCTCCGAACATGCGAACGTTGGCAGATAGGTGGCAGCCAGAAAGAGTTAGCCTGGAAAGCTGTTGCTCAGCCTCATCTGCCCATGGCACAGCTCGCACAGAGGCACAGAGACTGGGGCTGATTGCTTGTCTTGTCACCTCAAACTTCCAACATAGCATAGTGGGTCTGTGCCGTGTGAATCCAGCAGCCAAGCTCCAAAAATGCGAATGTCTGCAGATAGCTGGCAGCCATAAGGGACTAGCCTGGAAAGCTGTTGCTAAGCCTCATGTGCCCATGGCACTGCTCGCACAGAGGCACAGAGACTGGGGATGATTTCTAGTCTTGTCACCTCAAATTCCAACATAGGATAGTGGGTCTGTGCCTTGTGCATCCAGCAGCAAGCCCCAAAAATGCGAACGTCTGCAGATAGCTGGCAGCCATAAGGGACTAGCCTGGAAAGCTTTTGCTCAGCCTCATCTGCCCATGGCACTGCTCGCACAGAGGCACAGAGACTGGGGCTGCTTGCATGTCTTGCCACCTCAAACTTCAAACGAAGCTTTGAGGTTGTCCGTGCTGGTAACCTCCGGCAGCCCTGCTCTGAAAATGCGAATGTCTGCAGATAGCTGGCAGCCAGAAGAACTAGCCTGGAAAGCTGTTGCTCAGCCTCATCTGCCCATGGCACTGCTCGCACAGAGGCAGAGAGACTGGGGCTGATTGCTTGTCTTGCCACCTCAAACTTCAAACGCAGCCTGGGAAAGGGGGGGTTCCCTGCCAAGCTCCTTCTGGCAGCCCTGCTCCGAAAATGCGAGCGTCTGCAGATAGCTGGCAGCCAGAAGGGGCTAGCTTGAAAAGCTGTTGCTCAGCCTCATCTGCCCATGGCACTGCTCGCACAGAGGCACAGAGACTGGGGCTGATTGCTTGTCTTGCCACCTCAATCTTCAAACGTAGCTTTGGGGGGTCCGTGGTGGTCACCTCCGGCAGCCCTGCTCTGACAATGCGAATGTCTGCAGATAGGTGGCAGCCAGAAAGAGCTAGCCTGGAAAGCTGTTGCTCAGCTATATCTGCCCATGGCACTGCTCGCACAGAGGCACAGAGACTGAGACTTATTGCTTGTCTTGTCACATCAAACTTCCAACATAGCATAGTGGGTCTGTGCCGTGTGCATCCAGCAGCCAAGCTCCAAAAGTGCGAACGTCTGCAGATAGCTGGCAGGCATAAGGGACTAACCTGGAAAGCTGTTGCTCAGCCTCATCTGCCCATGGCACTGCTCGCACAGAGGCACAAGAGACTGGGGCTGGTTGCTTGTCTTGCCACCTCAAACTTCAAAAGTAGCTTTGGGGAGGTCCGTGGTCGTCACTTCCGGCAGCCCTGCTCTGAAAATACGAATGTCTGCAGATAGCTGGCAGCCAGAAAGAGCTAGCCTGGAAAGCTGTTGCTAAGCCTCATGTGCCCATGGCACTGCTCGCACAGAGGCACAGAGACTGGGGATGATTTCTAGTCTTGTCACCTCAAATTCCAACATAGGATAGTGGGTCTGTGCCTTGTGCATCCAGCAGCAAGCCCCAAAAATGCGAACGTCTGCAGATAGCTGGCCGCCATAAGGGACTAGCCTGGAAAGCTTTTGCTCAGCCTCATCTGCCCATGGCACTGCTCGCTCAGAGGCACAGAGACTGGGGCTGCTTGCATGTCTTGCCACCTCAAACTTCAAACGAAGCTTTGAGGTTGTCCGTGCTGGTAACCTCCGGCAGCCCTGCTCTGAAAATGCGAATGTCTGCAGATAGCTGGCAGCCAGAAAGAGCTAGCCTGGAAAGCTGTTGCTCAGCCTCATCTGCCCATGGCACTGCTCGCACAGAGGCAGAGAGACTGGGGCTGATTGCTTGTCTTGCCACCTCAAACTTCAAACGCAGCCTGGGAAAGGGGGGGTTCCCTGCCAAGCTCCTTCTGGCAGCCCTGCTCCGAAAATGCGAGCGTCTGCAGATAGCTGGCAGCCAGAAGGGGCTAGCTTGAAAAGCTGTTGCTCAGCCTCATCTGCCCATGGCACTGCTCGCACAGAGGCACAGAGACTGGGGCTGATTGCTTGTCTTGCCACCTCAATCTTCAAACGTAGCTTTGGGGGGTCCGTGGTGGTCACCTCCGGCAGCCCTGCTCTGACAATGCGAATGTCTGCAGATAGGTGGCAGCCAGAAAGAGCTAGCCTGGAAAGCTGTTGCTCAGCTATATCTGCCCATGGCACTGCTCGCACAGAGGCACAGAGACTGAGACTTATTGCTTGTCTTGTCACATCAAACTTCCAACATAGCATAGTGGGTCTGTGCCGTGTGCATCCAGCAGCCAAGCTCCAAAAGTGCGAACGTCTGCAGATAGCTGGCAGGCATAAGGGACTAACCTGGAAAGCTGTTGCTCAGCCTCATCTGCCCATGGCACTGCTCGCACAGAGGCACAGAGACTGGGGCTGCTTGCTTGTCTTGCCACCTCAAACTTCAAACGCAGCCTGGGAAAGGGGAGGTTCCCTGCCAAGCTTCTTCTGGCAGCCCTGCTCTGAAAAATTCGAACGTCTGCAGATAGCTGGCAGCCAGAAGGGGCTAGCTTGAAAAGCTGTTGCTCAGTCTCATCTGCCCATGGCACTGCTCGCACAGAGGCACACAGACTGGGGCTGCTTTCTTGTCTTTCCACCTCAAACTTCAAAAGTATCTTTGGGGGATCCGTGCTGGGAGAAACCGCCAGCCCTTCTCCGAACATGCGAACGTTGGCAGATAGGTGGCAGCCAGAAAGAGCTAGCCTGGAAAGCTGTTGCTCAGCCTCATCTGCCCATGGCACAGCTCGCACAGAGGCACAGAGACTGGGGCTGATTGCTTGTCTTGCCACCTCAAACTTCCAACATAGCATAGTGGGTCTGTGCCGTGTGAATCCAGCAGCCAAGCTCCAAAAATGCGATCGTCTGCAGATAGCTGGCAGCCATAAGGGGCTAGCTTGAAAAGCTGTTGCTCAGCCTCATCTGCCCATGGCACTGCTCGCACAGAGGCACACAGACTGGGGCTGCTTTCTTGTCTTTCCACCTCAAACTTCAAAAGTATCTTTGGGGGATCCGTGCTGGGAGAAACCGCCAGCCCTTCTCCGAACATGCGAACGTTGGCAGATAGGTGGCAGCCAGAAAGAGTTAGCCTGGAAAGCTGTTGCTCAGCCTCATCTGCCCATGGCACAGCTCGCACAGAGGCACAGAGACTGGGGCTGATTGCTTGTCTTGTCACCTCAAACTTCCAACATAGCATAGTGGGTCTGTGCCGTGTGAATCCAGCAGCCAAGCTCCAAAAATGCGAATGTCTGCAGATAGCTGGCAGCCATAAGGGACTAGCCTGGAAAGCTGTTGCTCAGCCTCATCTGCCCATGGCACTGCTCGCACAGAGGCACAAGAGACTGCTGCTGATTGCTTGTCTTGCCACCTCAAACTTCAAAAGTATCTTTGGGGAGGTCCGTGGTCGTCACTTCCGGCAGCCCTGCTCTGAAAATACGAATGTCTGCAGATAGCTGGCAGCAAGAAAGAGCTAGCCTGGAAAGCTGTTGCTAAGCCTCATCTGCCCATGGCACTGCTCGCACAGAGGCACAGAGACTGGGGCTGCTTGCATGTCTTGCCACCTCAAACTTCAAACGAAGCTTTGAGGTTGTCCGTGCTGGTAACCTCCGGCAGCCCTGCTCTGAAAATGCGAATGTCTGCAGATAGCTGGCAGCCAGAAAGAGCTAGCCTGGAAAGCTGTTGCTCAGCCTCATCTGCCCATGGCACTGCTCGCACAGAGGCAGAGAGACTGGGGCTGATTGCTTGTCTTGCCACCTGAAACTTCAAACGCAGCCTGGGAAAGGGGGGGTTCCCTGCCAAGCTCCTTCTGGCAGCCCTGCTCCAAAAATGCGAGCGTCTGCAGATAGCTGGCAGCCAGAAGGGGCTAGCTTGAAAAGCTGTTGCTCAGCCTCATCTGCCCATGGCACTGCTCGCACAGAGGCACAGAGACTGGGGCTGATTGCTTGTCTTGCCACCTCAATCTTCAAACGTAGCTTTGGGGGGTCCGTGGTGGTCACCTCCGGCAGCCCTGCTCTGACAATGCGAATGTCTGCAGATAGGTGGCAGCCAGAAAGAGCTAGCCTGGAAAGCTGTTGCTCAGCTATATCTGCCCATGGCACTGCTCGCACAGAGGCACAGAGACTGAGACTTATTGCTTGTCTTGTCACATCAAACTTCCAAAATAGCATAGTGGGTCTGTGCCGTGTGCATCCAGCAGCCAAGCTCCAAAAGTGCGAACGTCTGCAGATAGCTGGCAGGCATAAGGGACTAACCTGGAAAGCTGTTGCTCAGCCTCATCTGCCCATGGCACTGCTCGCACAGAGGCACAGAGACTGGGGCTGCTTGCTTGTCTTGCCACCTCAAACTTCAAACGTAGCTTTGGGGAGGTCCGTGCTGGGAGCCTCAGGCAGCCCTTCTCCGAAAATGCGAACGTCGGCAGATAGCTGGCAGCCAGAAAGAGCTAGCCTGGAAAGCTGTTGCTCAGTCTCATGTGCCCATGGCACTGCTCGCACAGAGGCACAGAGACTGGGGCTGCTTGCTTCTCTTGCCACCTCAAACTTCAAACGCAGCCTGGGAAAGGGGAGGTTCCCTGCCAAGCTTCTTCTGGCAGCCCTGCTCTGAAAAATTCGAACGTCTGCAGATAGCTGGCAGCCAGAAGGGGCTAGCTTGAAAAGCTGTTGCTCAGCCTCATCTGCCCATGGCACTGCTCGCACAGAGGCACACAGACTGGGGCTGCTTTCTTGTCTTTCCACCTCAAACTTCAAAAGTATCTTTGGGGGTCCGTGCTGGGAGAAACCGCCAGCCCTTCTCCGAACATGCGAACGTTGGCAGATAGGTGGCAGCCAGAAAGAGTTAGCCTGGAAAGCTGTTGCTCAGCCTCATCTGCCCATGGCACAGCTCGCACAGAGGCACAGAGACTGGGGCTGATTGCTTGTCTTGCCACCTCAAACTTCCAACATAGCATAGTGGGTCTGTGCCGTGTGAATCCAGCAGCCAAGCTCCAAAAATGCGATCGTCTGCAGATAGCTGGCAGCCATAAGGGACTAGCCTGGAAAGCTGTTGCTCAGCCTCATCTGCCCATGGCACTGCTCGCACAGAGGCACAAGAGACTGGGGTTGATTGCTTGTCTTGCCACCTCAAACTTCAAAAGTAGCTTTGGGGAGGTCCGTGGTGGTCACTTCCGGCAGCCCTGCTCTGAAAATATGAATGTCTGCAGATAGCTGGCAGCCAGAAAGAGCTAGCCTGGAAAGCCGTTGCTAAGCCTCATGTGCCCATGGCACTGCTCGCACAGAGGCACAGAGACTGGGGCTGATTGCTTGTCTTGTCACCTCAAATTTCCAACATAGGATAGTGGGTCTGTGCCTTGTGCATCCAGCAGCAAGCCCCAAAAATGCGAACGTCTGCAGATAGGTGGCAGCCAGAAGGGGCTAGCCTGGAAAGCTTTTGCTCAGCCTCATCTGCCCATGGCACTGCTCGCACAGATTCACAGAGACTGGGGCTGCTTGCTTGTCTTGCCACCTCAATCTTCAAACGTAGCTTTGGGGGGTCCGTGGTGGTCACCTCCGGCATGCCTGCTCTGAAAATGCGAATGTCTGCAGATAGCTGGCAGCCAGAAAGATCTAGCCTGGAAAGCTTTTGCTCAGCCTCATCTGCCCATGGCACTGCTCGCACAGAGGCACAGAGACTGGGGCTGCTTCCTTGTCGTGCCACCTCAAACTTCAAACGAAGCTTTGAGGTTGTCTGTGGTGGTCACCTCCTGCAGCCCTGCTCTGAAAATGCGAATGTCTGCAGATAGCTGGCAGCCAGAAAGAGCTAGCCTGGAAAGCTTTTGCTCAGTCTCATGTGCCCATGGCACTGCTCGCACAGAGGCACAGAGACTTGGGCTGCTTGCTTGTCCTGCCACCTCAAACTTCAAACGCAGCCTGGGAAAGGGGGGTTCCCTGCCAAGCTCCTTCTGGCAGCCCTGCTCCGAAAATGCGAACGTCTGCAGATAGCTGGCAGCCAGAAGGGGCTAGCTTGAAAAGCTGTTGCTCAGTCTCATCTGCCCATGGCACTGCTCGCACAGAGGCACACAGACTGGGGCTGCTTTCTTGTCTTTCCACCTCAAACTTCAAAAGTATCTTTGGGGGATCCGTGCTGGGAGAAACCGCCAGCCCTTCTCCGAACATGCGAACGTTGGCAGATAGGTGGCAGCCAGAAAGAGCTAGCCAGGAAAGCTGTTGCTCAGCCTCATCTGCCCATGGCACAGCTCGCACAGAGGCACAGAGACTGGGGCTGATTGCTTGTCTTGCCACCTCAAACTTCCAACATAGCATAGTGGGTCTGTGCCGTGTGAATCCAGCAGCCAAGCTCCAAAAATGCGATCGTCTGCAGATAGCTGGCAGCCATAAGGGACTAGCCTGGAAAGCTGTTGCTCAGCCTCATCTGCCCATGGCACTGCTCGCACAGAGGCACAAGAGACTGGGGTTGATTGCTTGTCTTGCCACCTCAAACTTCAAAAGTAGCTTTGGGGAGGTCCGTGGTGGTCACTTCCGGCAGCCCTGCTCTGAAAATATGAATGTCTGCAGATAGCTGGCAGCCAGAAAGAGCTAGCCTGGAAAGCCGTTGCTAAGCCTCATGTGCCCATGGCACTGCTCGCACAGAGGCACAGAGACTGGGGCTGATTGCTTGTCTTGTCACCTCAAATTTCCAACATAGGATAGTGGGTCTGTGCCTTGTGCATCCAGCAGCAAGCCCCAAAAATGCGAACGTCTGCAGATAGGTGGCAGCCAGAAGGGGCTAGCCTGGAAAGCTTTTGCTCAGCCTCATCTGCCCATGGCACTGCTCGCACAGATTCACAGAGACTGGGGCTGCTTGCTTGTCTTGCCACCTCAATCTTCAAACGTAGCTTTGGGGGGTCCGTGGTGGTCACCTCCGGCATGCCTGCTCTGAAAATGCGAATGTCTGCAGATAGCTGGCAGCCAGAAAGATCTAGCCTGGAAAGCTTTTGCTCAGCCTCATCTGCCCATGGCACTGCTCGCACAGAGGCACAGAGACTGGGGCTGCTTCCTTGTCGTGCCACCTCAAACTTCAAACGAAGCTTTGAGGTTGTCTGTGGTGGTCACCTCCTGCAGCCCTGCTCTGAAAATGCGAATGTCTGCAGATAGCTGGCAGCCAGAAAGAGCTAGCCTGGAAAGCTTTTGCTCAGTCTCATGTGCCCATGGCACTGCTCGCACAGAGGCACAGAGACTTGGGCTGCTTGCTTGTCCTGCCACCTCAAACTTCAAACGCAGCCTGGGAAAGGGGGGTTCCCTGCCAAGCTCCTTCTGGCAGCCCTGCTCCGAAAATGCGAACGTCTGCAGATAGCTGGCAGCCAGAAGGGGCTAGCTTGAAAAGCTGTTGCTCAGTCTCATCTGCCCATGGCACTGCTCGCACAGAGGCACACAGACTGGGGCTGCTTTCTTGTCTTTCCACCTCAAACTTCAAAAGTATCTTTGGGGGATCCGTGCTGGGAGAAACCGCCAGCCCTTCTCCGAACATGCGAACGTTGGCAGATAGGTGGCAGCCAGAAAGAGCTAGCCTGGAAAGCTGTTGCTCAGCCTCATCTGCCCATGGCACAGCTCGCACAGAGGCACAGAGACTGGGGCTGATTGCTTGTCTTGCCACCTCAAACTTCCAACATAGCATAGTGGGTCTGTGCCGTGTGAATCCAGCAGCCAAGCTCCAAAAATGCGATCGTCTGCAGATAGCTGGCAGCCATAAGGGGCTAGCTTGAAAAGCTGTTGCTCAGCCTCATCTGCCCATGGCACTGCTCGCACAGAGGCACACAGACTGGGTCTGCTTTCTTGTCTTTCCACCTCAAACTTCAAAAGTATCTTTGGGGGATCCGTGCTGGGAGAAACCGCCAGCCCTTCTCCGAACATGCGAACGTTGGCAGATAGGTGGCAGCCAGAAAGAGTTAGCCTGGAAAGCTGTTGCTCAGCCTCATCTGCCCATGGCACAGCTCGCACAGAGGCACAGAGACTGGGGCTGATTGCTTGTCTTGTCACCTCAAACTTCCAACATAGCATAGTGGGTCTGTGCCGTGTGAATCCAGCAGCCAAGCTCCAAAAATGCGAATGTCTGCAGATAGCTGGCAGCCATAAGGGACTAGCCTGGAAAGCTGTTGCTCAGCCTCATCTGCCCATGGCACTGCTCGCACAGAGGCACAAGAGACTGCTGCTGATTGCTTGTCTTGCCACCTCAAACTTCAAAAGTAGCTTTGGGGAGGTCCGTGGTCGTCACTTCCGGCAGCCCTGCTCTGAAAATACGAATGTCTGCAGATAGCTGGCAGCCAGAAAGAGCTAGCCTGGAAAGCTGTTGCTAAGCCTCATGTGCACATGGCACTGCTCGCACAGAGGCACAGAGACTGGGGCTGATTGCTTGTCTTGTCACCTCAAATTCCAACATAGGATAGTGGGTCTGTGCATTGTGCATCCAGCAGCAAGCCCCCAAAATGCGAACGTCTGCAGATAGCTGGCAGCCAGAAGGGGCTAGCTTGAAAAGCTGTTGCTCAGCCTCATCTGCCCATGGCACTGCTCGCACAGAGGCACAGAGACTGAGACTTATTGCTTGTCTTGTCACATCAAACTTCCAAAATAGCATAGTGGGTCTGTGCCGTGTGCATCCAGCAGCCAAGCTCCAAAAGTGCGAACGTCTGCAGATAGCTGGCAGGCATAAGGGACTAACCTGGAAAGCTGTTGCTCAGCCTCATCTGCCCATGGCACTGCTCGCACAGAGGCACCGAGACTGGGGCTGCTTGCTTGTCTTGCCACCTCAAACTTCAAACGTAGCTTTGGGGAGGTCCGTGCTGGGAGCCTCAGGCAGCCCTTCTCCGAAAATGCGAACGTCGGCAGATAGCTGGCAGCCAGAAAGAGCTAGCCTGGAAAGCTGTTGCTCAGTCTCATGTGCCCATGGCACTGCTCGCACAGAGGCACAGAGACTGGGGCTGCTTGCTTCTCTTGCCACCTCAAACTTCAAATGCACCCTGGGAAAGGGGAGGTTCCCTGCCAAGCTCCTTCTGGCAGCCCTGCTCTGAAAAATTCGAACGTCTGCAGATAGCTGGCAGCCAGAAGGGGCTAGCTTGAAAAGCTGTTGCTCAGCCTCATCTGCCCATGGCACTGCTCGCACAGAGGCACACAGACTGGGGCTGCTTTCTTGTCTTTCCACCTCAAACTTCAAAAGTATCTTTGGGGGATCCGTGCTGGGAGAAACCGCCAACCCTTCTCCGAACATGCGAACGTTGGCAGATAGGTGGCAGCCAGAAAGAGTTAGCCTGGAAAGCTGTTGCTCAGCCTCATCTGCCCATGGCACAGCTCGCACAGAGGCACAGAGACTGGGGCTGATTGCTTGTCTTGCCACCTCAAACTTCCAACATAGCATAGTGGGTCTGTGCCGTGTGAATCCAGCAGCCAAGCTCCAAAAATGCGATCGTCTGCAGATAGCTGGCAGCCATAAGGGACTAGCCTGGAAAGCTGTTGCTCAGCCTCATCTGCCCATGGCACTGCTCGCACAGAGGCACAGAGACTGGGGCTGCTTGCTTGTCTTGCCACCTCAAACTTCAAACGCAGCCTGGAAAAGGGTGTGTTCCCTGCCAAGCTCCTTCTGGCAGCCCTGCTCCGAAAATGCGAACGTCTGCAGATAGTTCACAGGCAGAAAGAGCTAGCCTGGAAAGCTGTTTCTCTACCTCATGTGCCCATGGCACTGCTCGCACAGAGGCACAGAGACTGGGGCTGCTTGCTTGTCTTTCCACCTCAAACTTCAAAAGTATCTTTGGCGGATCCGTGCCGGGAGAAACCGCAAGCCCTTCTCCGAAAATGCGAACGTTGGCAGATAGGTGGCAGCCAGAAAGAGTTAGCCTGGAAAGCTGTTGCTCAGCCTCATCTGCCCATGGCACTGCTCGCACAGAGGCACAGAGACTGAGACATATTGCTTGCCTTGTCTCATCAAACTTCCAGTATAGTATAGTGTGTCTGTGCCGTGTGTATCTAGCAGCCAAGCTCAGAAAATGCAAACGTCTGCAGATAGCTGACAGCCATAAGAGACTAGCCTGGAAAGCTGTTGCTCAGCCTCATCTGCCCATGGCACTGCTCGCACAGAGGCACAAGAGACTGGGGCTGCTTTCTTGTCTTGTCACTTAAAACTTCCAAAATAGCATAGTGGGTCTGTGCCGTGTGCATCCAGTAGCAAGCTCCAAAAATGCGAGCGTCTGCAGATAGCTGGCAGCCATAAGAGACTAGCCTGGAAAGCTTTTGCTCAGCCTCATCTGCCCATGACACTGCTCGCATAGAGGCACAGAGACTGGGGCTGCTTGCTTGTCTTGCCACCTCAAACTTCAAACTTAGCTTTGGGGAGTTCCGTGCTGGGAGCCTCAGGCAGCCCTGCTCCGAAAATACGAACGTCTGCAGATAGCTGGCAGCCAGAAAGAGCTAGCCTGGAAAGCTGTTGCTCAGTCTCATCTGCCCATGGCACTGCTCGCACAGAGGCACAGAGACTGGCGCTGCATGCTTGTCTTGCCACCTCAAACTTCATAAGTATCTTTGCGCGTCAGTGGCGGGAAGAACAGGCAGCCCTGCTCCGAAAGTCCGAACGTCTGCAGATAGCTGGCAGCCAGAAAGAGCTTGCCTGGAAAGCTCTTGCTCAGCCTCATCTGCCCATGGCACTGCTCGCACAGAGGCACAGAGACTGGGGCTGCTTGCTTGTCTTGCCACCTCAAACTTCAAACGAAGCTTTGAGGTTGTCTGTGGTGGTCACCTCCGGCAGCCCTGCTCTGAAAATGCGAATGTCTGCAGATAGCTGGCAGCCAGAAAGAGCTAGCCTGGAAAGCTGTTGCTCAGCCTCATCTGCCCATGGCACTGCTCGCAGACAGTCACAGAAACTGCGGCTGCTTGCTTGTCTTGCCACCTCAAACTTCAAACGTATCTTTCGGGGTCTGTGACAGGCGCCTCCGTCAGACATGCTCCAAAAATGCAAACGTCTGCAGACAGCTCGCAGTCAGAAAGAGCTAGCCTGGAAAGCTGTTGCTCAGCCTCATCTGCACGTGGCACTGCTCGCACAGAAGTACAGAGACTAGGGATGCTTGCTTGTCTTGCAAACTTCAACTTCAAACGTAGAATTGGGGGTCCGTGCAGGGCGCCTCCGGCAGCCCTGCTCCCAAAATGAGAACGTCTGCAGTTAACTCGCAGTCAGAAAGAGCTAGCTAGAAAGCTGTTGCTCCGCCTCATCTGCCCATGGCACTGCTCGCACAGAGGCACAGAGACTGGGGCTGCTTGCTGCTCTTGCCACCTCGAACTTGAGACGTATCTTTGGGGGTCTGTGAAGGGCGCCTCTGGCAGCCCTGCTCCCAAAATGCGAACGTCTGCAGATAGCTCGCAGTCAGAAGGGGCTAGCCTGGAAAGCTGTTGCTCAGCCTCATCTGCCCATGGCACTGCTCGCACAGAAGCACAGAGACTGGGGCTGCTTGCTTGTCTTGCCACCTCTAACGTCAAACGTAGCTTTGGGGGTCCGTGCCATGCGCGTCCAATAGCCCTGCTCCAAAAATGCGAAAGTGTACAGATAGCTCGCAGGCAGAAAGAGCTAGCCTGGAAAGCTGTTGCTCAGCCTCATCTGCCCATGGCACTGCTCGCACAGAGGCACAAAGACTGGGGCTGCTTGCTTGTCTTGCCACCTCAAACTTCAAACGTATCTTTCGGGGTCTGTGACAGGCGCCTCTGGCAGCCCTGCTCCAAAAATGCGAATGTCTGCAGATAGATCGCAGCCAGAAAGAGCTAGCCTGGAAAACTGTTGCTCAGCCTCATCTGCCCATGGCACTGCTCGCACAGAGGCACAAAGACTGGGGCTGCTTTCCTGTCTTGCCACCTCAAACTTCAAACATAGATTTGGGGGTCCGTGCCGGGCGCCTCCGGCAGCCCTGCTCCCAAAATGCGAACATCTGCTGATATCTTGCAACCAGAAAGAGCTAGCCTGGAAAGCTGTTGCTCAGCCACATCTGCCCATGGCACTGCTCGCACAGAGGCACAGAGGCTGGGGCTGCTTGCTTGTCTTGCCACCTCCAACTTCTAACGTAGATTTGGGGTTACGTGCCAGGCGCGTCCAACAGACCTGCTCCAAAAATGCGAACGTCTGCAGATAGCTCGCAGTCAGAAGGGGCTAGCCTGGAAAGCTGTTGCTCAGCCTCATCTGCCCATGGCACTGCTCGCACAGAGGCACAGAGACTGGGGCTGCTTGCTTGTCTTGCCACCTCAAACTTCAAACGTAGATTTGTGGGTCCGTGCTAAGTCCCTCCAGCAGCCCTGCTCAAAAAACTAAACTTCTGCAGATAGCTCGCAGCCAGAAGGGGCTAGCCTGGAAAGCTGTTGCTCAGCCTCATCTGCCCATGCACTGCTCGCACAGAGGCACAGAGACTGGGGCTGCTTCCTTGTCTTGCCACCTCAAACTTCATACGTAGATTTGGGGGTCCGTGCTAAGTACCTCCCACAGCCCTGCTCAGAAAAGCAAACTTCTGCAGATAGCTCGCAGCCAGAAGGGTCTAGCCTGGAAAGCTGTTGCTCAGCCTCATCTGCCCATGCACTGCTCGCAGAGAGGCACAGAGACTGGGGCTGCTTCCTTGTCTTGCCACCTCCAACTTCTAACGTAGATTTGGGGTTACGTGCCAGGCGCGTCCAACAGCCCTGCTCCCAAAATGCGAACGTCTGCAGATAGCTCGCAGGCAGAAAGAGCTAGCCTGGAAAGCTGTTGCTCAGCCTCATCTGCCCATGCACTGCTCGCAGAGAGGCACAGAGACTGGGGCTGCTTCCTTGTCTTGCCACCTCCAACTTCTGACGTAGATTTGGGGTTACGTGCCAGGCGCGTCCAACAGCCCTGCTCCCAAAATGCGAACGTCTGCAGATAGCTCGCAGGCAGAAAGAGCTAGCCTGGAAAGCTGTTGCTCAGCCTCATCTGCCCATGGCACTGCTCGCAGAGAGGCACAGAGACTGCGGCTGCTTGCTTGTCTTGCCACCTCAAACTTCAGAGTTTGCTTTGGGGGTCCGTGCAGGGCGCCTCCAGCAGCCCTGCTCCCAAAATGCGAACGTCTGCAGATAGCTCGCAGTCATTAGGGGCTAGCCTGGAAAGCTGTTGCTCAGCCTCATCTGCCCATGGCACTGCTCGCACATAAGCACAGAGACTGGGGCTGCTTGCTTGTCTTGCCATCTCCAAATTGAAACGTAGCTTTCGGGGTCTGTGACAGGCGCCTCCGTCAGACATGCTCCAAAAATGCAAACGTCTGCAGACAGCTCGCAGTCAGAAAGAGCTAGCCTGGAAAGCTGTTGCTCAGCCTCATCTGCACGTGGCACTGCTCGCACAGAAGCTCAGAGACTGGGGCTGCTTGCTTGTCTTGCCACCTCTAACGTCAAACGTAGCTTTGGGGGTTAGTGCCATGCGCGTCCAATAGCCCTGCTCCAAAAATGCGAAAGTGTACAGATAGCTCGCAGGCAGAAAGAGCTAGCCTGGAAAGCTGTTGCTCAGCCTCATCTGCCCATGGCACTGCTCGCACAGAGGCACAGAGACTGGGGCTGCTTGCTTGTCTTGCCACCTCAAACTTCAAACGTATCTTTCGGGGTCTGTGACAGGCGCCTCTGGCAGCCCTGCTCCAAAAATGCGAATGTGTGCAGATAGCTCGCAGCCAGAAAGAGCTAGCCTGGAAAACTGTTGCTCAGCCTCATCTGCCCATGGCACTGCTCGCACAGAGGCACAAAGACTGGGGCTGCTTTCCTGTCTTGCCACCTCAAACTTCAAACGTAGATTTGGGGGTCCGTGCCGGGCGCCTCCGGCAGCCCTGCTCCCAAAATGCGAACATCTGCTGATATCTTGCAACCAGAAAGAGCTAGCCTGGAAAGCTGTTGCTCAGCCTCATCTGCCCATGGCACTGCTCGCACAGAGGCACAGAGACTGGGGCTGCTTGCTTGTCTTTCCACCTCGAACTTCAGACGTATCTTTAGGGGTCTGTGAAGGGCGCCTCTGGCAGCCCTGCTCCCAAAATGCGAACGTCTGCAGATAGCTCGCAGCCAGAAAGAGCTAGCCTGGAAAACTGTTGCTCAGCGTCATCTGCCCATGGCATTGCTCGCACAGAGGCAGAAAGACTGGGGCTGCTTTCCTGTCTTGCCACCTCAAACTTCAAACGTAGATTTGGGGGTCCGTGGCAGGCACCTCCGGCAGCCCTGCTCCCAAAATGCGAACATCTGCTGATATCTTGCAACCAGAAAGAGCTAGCCTGGAAAGCTGTTGCTCAGCCTCATCTGCCCATGGCACTGCTCGCACAGAGGCACAGAGACTGGGGCTGCTTGCTTGTCTTGCCACCTCGAACTTCAGACGTATCTTTGGGGGTCTGTGAAGGGCGCCTCTGGCAGCCCTGCTTCCAAAATGCGAACGTCTGCAGATAGCTCGCAGTCAGAAGGGGCTAGCCTGGAAAGCTGTTGCTCAGCCTCATCTGCCCATGGCACTGCTCGCACAGAGGCACAGAGACTGGGGCTGCTTGCTTGTCTTGCCACCTCAAACTTCAAACGTAGATTTGTGGGTCCGTGCTAAGTCCCTCCAGCAGCCCTGCTCAAAAAACTAAACTTCTGCAGATAGCTCGCAGCCAGAAGGGGCTAGCCTGGAAAGCTGTTGCTCAGCCTCATCTGCCCATGCACTGCTCGCACAGAGGCACAGAGACTGGGGCTGCTTCCTTGTCTTGCCACCTCAAACTTCAAACGTAGATTTGGGGGTCCGTGCTAAGTCCCTCCAGCAGCCCTGCTCAAAAAACTAAACTTCTGCAGATAGCTCGCAGCCAGAAGGGACTAGCCTGGAAAGCTGTTGCTCAGCCTCATCTGCCCATGCACTGCTCGCACAGAGGCACAGAGACTGGGGCTGCTTGCTTGTCTTGCCACCTCAAACTTCAAACGTAGATTTGTGGGTCCGTGCTAAGTCCCTCCAGCAGCCCTGCTCAAAAAACTAAACTTCTGCAGATAGCTCGCAGCCAGAAGGGGCTAGCCTGGAAAGCTGTTGCTCAGCCTCATCTGCCCATGCACTGCTCGCACAGAGGCACAGAGACTGGGGCTGCTTCCTTGTCTTGCCACCTCAAACTTCAAACGTAGATTTGGGGGTCCGTGCTAAGTCCCTCCAGCAGCCCTGCTCAAAAAACTAAACTTCTGCAGATAGCTCGCAGCCAGAAGGGACTAGCCTGGAAAGCTGTTGCTCAGCCTCATCTGCCCATGCACTGCTCGCACAGAGGCACAGAGACTGGGGCTGCTTCCTTGTCTTGCCACCTCAAACTTCATACGTAGATTTGGGGGTCCGTGCTAAGTACCTCCCACAGCCCTGCTCAGAAAAGCAAACTTCTGCAGATAGCTCGCAGCCAGAAGGGTCTAGCCTGGAAAGCTGTTGCTCAGCCTCATCTGCCCATGCACTGCTCGCAGAGAGGCACAGAGACTGGGGCTGCTTCCTTGTCTTGCCACCTCCAACTTCTAACGTAGATTTGGGGTTACGTGCCAGGCGCGTCCAACAGCCCTGCTCCCAAAATGCGAACGTCTGCAGATAGCTCGCAGGCAGAAAGAGCTAGCCTGGAAAGCTGTTGCTCAGCCTCATCTGCCCATGCACTGCTCGCAGAGAGGCACAGAGACTGGGGCTGCTTCCTTGTCTTGCCACCTCCAACTTCTAACGTAGATTTGGGGTTACGTGCCAGGCGCGTCCAACAGCCCTGCTCCCAAAATGCGAACGTCTGCAGATAGCTCGCAGGCAGAAAGAGCTAGCCTGGAAAGCTGTTGCTCAGCCTCATCTGCCCATGGCACTGCTCGCAGAGAGGCACAGAGACTGCGGCTGCTTGCTTGTCTTGCCACCTCAAACTTCAGAGTTTGCTTTGGGGGTCCGTGCAGGGCGCCTCCAGCAGCCCTGCTCCCAAAATGCGAACGTCTGCAGATAGCTCGCAGTCATTAGGGGCTAGCCTGGAAAGCTGTTGCTCAGCCTCATCTGCCCATGGCACTGCTCGCACATAAGCACAGAGACTGGGGCTGCTTGCTTGTCTTGCCATCTCCAACTTCAAACGTAGCTTTCGGGGTCTGTGACAGGCGCCTCCGTCAGACATGCTCCAAAAATGCAAACGTCTGCAGACAGCTCGCAGTCAGAAAGAGCTAGCCTGGAAAGCTGTTGCTCAGCCTCATCTGCACGTGGCACTGCTCGCACAGAAGCTCAGAGACTGGGGCTGCTTGCTTGTCTTGCCACCTCTAACGTCAAACGTAGCTTTGGGGTTCCGTGCCATGCGCGTCCAATAGCCCTGCTCCAAAAATGCGAAAGTGTACAGATAGCTCGCAGCCAGAAAGAGCTAGCCTGGAAAGCTGTTGCTCAGCCTCATCTGCCCATGGCACTGCTCGCACAGAGGCACAGAGACTGGGGCTGCTTGCTTGTCTTGCCACCTCAAACTTCAAACGTATCTTTCGGGGTCTGTGACAGGCGCCTCTGGCAGCCCTGCTCCCAAAATGCGAACGTCTGCAGATAGCTCGCAGCCAGAAAGAGCTAGCCTGGAAAACTGTTGCTCAGCCTCATCTGCCCATGGCACTGCTCGCACAGAGGCACAAAGACTGGGGCTGCTTTCCTGTCTTGCCACCTCAAACTTCAAACGTAGACTTGGGGGTCCGTGCCGGGCGCCTCCGGCAGCCCTGCTCCCAAAATGCGAACATCTGCTGATATCTTGCAACCAGAAAGAGCTAGCCTGGAAAGCTGTTGCTCAGCCTCATCTGCCCATGGCACTGCTCGCACAGAGGCACAGAGACTGGGGCTGCTTACTTGTCTTTCCACCTCGAACTTCAGACGTATCTTTAGGGGTCTGTGAAGGGCGCCTCTGGCAGCCCTGCTCCCAAAATGCGAACGTCTGCAGATAGCTCGCAGTCAGAAGGGGCTAGCCTGGAAAGCTGTTGCTCAGCCTCATCTGCCCATGGCACTGCTCGCACAGAGGCACAGAGGCTGGGGCTGCTTGCTTGTCTTGCCACCTCCAACTTAAAACGTAGATTTCTGGGTCCGTGCTAAGTCCCTCCAGCAGCCCTGCTCAAAAAACTAAACTTCTGCAGATAGCTCGCAGCCAGAAGGGGCTAGCCTGGAAAGCTGTTGCTCAGCCTCATCTGCCCATGCACTGCTCGCACAGAGGCACAGAGACTGGGGCTGCTTCCTTGTCTTGCCACCTCAAACTTCAAACGTAGATTTGGGGGTCCGTGCTAAGTCCCTCCAGCAGCCCTGCTCAAAAAACTAAACTTCTGCAGATAGCTCGCAGCCAGAAGGGACTAGCCTGGAAAGCTGTTGCTCAGCCTCATCTGCCCATGCACTGCTCGCACAGAGGCACAGAGACTGGGGCTGCTTCCTTGTCTTGCCACCTCAAACTTCATACGTAGATTTGGGGGTCCGTGCTAAGTACCTCCCACAGCCCTGCTCAGAAAAGCAAACTTCTGCAGATAGCTCGCAGCCAGAAGGGTCTAGCCTGGAAAGCTGTTGCTCAGCCTCATCTGCCCATGCACTGCTCGCAGAGAGGCACAGAGACTGGGGCTGCTTCCTTGTCTTGCCACCTCCAACTTCTAACGTAGATTTGGGGTTACGTGCCAGGCGCGTCCAACAGCCCTGCTCCCAAAATGCGAACGTCTGCAGATAGCTCGCAGTCAGAAAGAGCTAGCCTGGAAAGCTGTTGCTCAGCCTCATCTGCCCATGGCACTGCTCTCAGAGAGGCACAGAGACTGCGGCTGCTTGCTTGTCTTGCCACCTCAAACTTCAGAGTTTGCTTTGGGGGTCCGTGCAGGGCGCCTCCGGCAGCCCTGCTCCCAAAATGCGAACGTCTGCAGATAGCTCGCAGTCAGTAGGGGCTAGCCTGGAAAGCTGTTGCTCAGCCTCATCTGCCCATGGCACTGCTCGCACATAAGCACAGAGACTGGGGCTGCTTGCTTGTCTTGCCACCTCCAACTTCAAACGTAGCTTTCGGGGTCTGTGACAGGCGCCTCCGTCAGACATGCTCCAAAAATGCAAACGTCTGCAGACAGCTCGCAGTCAGAAAGAGCTAGCCTGGAAAGCTGTTGCTCAGCCTCATCTGCACGTGGCACTGCTCGCACAGAAGCACAGAGACTAGGGATGCTTGCTTGTCTTGCAAACTTCAACTTCAAACGTAGAATTGGGGGTCCGTGCAGGGCGCCTCCGGCAGCCCTGCTCCCAAAATGAGAACGTCTGCAGTTAACTCGCAGTCAGAAAGAGCTAGCTAGAAAACTGTTGCTCAGCCTCATCTGCCCATGGCACTGCTCGCACAGAGGCACAAAGACTGGGGCTGCTTTCCTGTCTTGCCACCTCAAACTTCAAACGTGGATTTGGGGGTCTGTGCCGGGCGCCTCCGGCAGCCCTGCTCCCAAAATGCGAACATCTGCTGATATCTTGCAACCAGAAAGAGCTAGCCTGGAAAGCTGTTGCTCAGCCACATCTGCCCATGGCACTGCTCGCACAGAGGCACAGAGGCTGGGGCTGCTTGCTTGTCTTGCCACCTCCAACTTCTAACGTAGATTTGGGGGTCCGTGCCAGGCGCGTCCAATAGCCCTGCTCCAAAAATGCGAAAGTGTACAGATAGCTCGCAGGCAGAAAGAGCTAGCCTGGAAAGCTGTTGCTCAGCCTCATCTGCCCATGGCACTGCTCGCACAGAAGCACAGAGACTGGGGCTGCTTGCTTGTCTTGCCACCTCAAACTTCAAACGTATCTTTCGGGGTCTGTGACAGGCGCCTCTGGCAGCCCTGCTCCAAAAATGTGAATGTCTGCAGATAGCTCGCAGGCAGAAAGAGCTAGCCTGGAAAACTGTTGCTCAGCCTCATCTGCCCATGGCACTGCTCGCACAGAGGCACAAAGACTGGGGCTGCTTTCCTGTCTTGCCACCTCAAACTTCAAACGTAGATTTGGGGGTCCGTGCCGGGCGCCTCCGGCAGCCCTGCTCCCAAAATGCGAACATCTGCTGATATCTTGCAACCAGAAAGAGCTAGCCTGGAAAGCTGTTGCTCAGCCTCATCTGCCCATGGCACTGCTCGCACAGAGGCACAGAGACTGGGGCTGCTTGCTTGTCTTTCCACCTCGAACTTCAGACGTATCTTTGGGGGTCTGTGAAGGGCTCCTCTGGCAGCCCTGCTCCCAAAATGCGAACGTCTGCAGATAGCTCGCAGTCAGAAGGGGCTAGCCTGGAAAGCTGTTGCTCAGCCACATCTGCCCATGGCACTGCTCGCACAGAGGCACAGAGGCTGGGGCTGCTTGCTTGTCTTGCCACCTCCAACTTCTAACGTAGATTTGGGGTTACGTGCCAGGCGCGTCCAACAGACCTGCTCCAAAAATGCGAACGTCTGCAGATAGCTCGCAGTCAGAAGGGGCTAGCCTGGAAAGCTGTTGCTCAGCCTCATCTGCCCATGGCACTGCTCGCACAGAGGCACAGAGACTGGGGCTGCTTGCTTGTCTTGCCACCTCAAACTTCAAACGTATATTTGTGGGTCCGTGCTAAGACCCTCCAGCAGCCCTGCTCAAAAAACTAAACTTCTGCAGATAGCTCGCAGCCAGAAGGGGCTAGCCTGGAAAGCTGTTGCTCAGCCTCATCTGCCCATGCACTGCTCGCACAGAGGCACAGAGACTGGGGCTGCTTCCTTGTCTTGCCACCTCAAACTTCAAACGTAGATTTGGGGGTCCGTGCTAAGTCCCTCCAGCAGCCCTGCTCAAAAAACTTAACTTCTGCAGATAGCTCGCAGCCAGAAGGGACTAGCCTGGAAAGCTGTTGCTCAGCCTCATCTGCCCATGCACTGCTCGCACAGAGGCACAGAGACTGGGGCTGCTTCCTTGTCTTGCCACCTCAAACTTCATACGTAGATTTGGGGGTCCGTGCTAAGTACCTCCCACAGCCCTGCTCAGAAAAGCAAAGTTCTGCAGATAGCTCGCAGCCAGAAGGGTCTAGCCTGGAAAGCTGTTGCTCAGCCTCATCTGCCCATGGCACTGCTCGCAGAGAGGCACAGAGACTGCGGCTGCTTGCTTGTCTTGCCACCTCAAACTTCAGAGTTTGCTTTGGGGGTCTGTGAAGGGCGCCTCCGGCAGCCCTGCTCCCAAAATGCGAACGTCTGCAGATAGCTCGCAGTCAGTAGGGGCTAGCCTGGAAAGCTGTTGCTCAGCCTCATCTGCCCATGGCACTGCTCGCACATAAGCACAGAGACTGGGGCTGCTTGCATGTCTTGCCACCTCCAACTTCAAACGTAGCTTTCGGGGTCTGTGACAGGCGCCTCCGTCAGACATGCTCCAAAATTGCAAACGTCTGCAGACAGCTCGCAGTCAGAAAGAGTTAGCCTGGAAAGCTGTTGCTCAGCCTCATCTGCACGTGGCACTGCTCGCACAGAAGCACAGAGACTAGGGATGCTTGCTTGTCTTGCAACCCTCAACTTCAAACGTAGAATTGGGGGTCCGTGCAGGGCGCCTCCGACAGCCCTGCTCCCAAAATGAGAACGTCTGCAGTTAACTCGCAGTCAGAAAGAGCTAGCTAGAAAGCTGTTGCTCCGCCTCATCTGCCCATGGCACTGCTCGCACAGAGGCACAGAGACTGGGGCTGCTTGCTGCTCTTGCCACCTCGAACTTCAGACGTATCTTTGGGGGTCTGTGAAGGGCGCCTCTGGCAGCCCTGCTCCCAAAATGCGAACGTCTGCAGATAGCTCGCAGTCAGAAGGGGCTAGCCTGGAAAGCTGTTGCTCAGCCTCATCTGCCCATGGCACTGCTCGCACAGAAGCACAGAGACTGGGGCTGCTTGCTTGTCTTGCCACCTCTAACGTCAAACGTAGCTTTGGGGGTCCGTGCCATGCGCATCCAATAGCCCTGCTCCAAAAATGCGAAAGTGTACAGATAGCTCGCAGGCAGAAAGAGCTAGCCTGGAAAGCTGTTGCTCAGCCTCATCTGCCCATGGCACTGCTCGCACAGAGGCACAGAGACTGGGGCTGCTTGCTTGTCTTTCCACCTCGAACTTCAGACGTATCTTTGGGGGGTCTGTGAAGGGCGCCTCTGGCAGCCCTGCTCCCAAAATGCGAACGTCTGCAGATAGCTCGCAGCCAGAAGGGGCTAGCCTGGAAAGCTGTTGCTCAGCCTCATCTGCCCATGGCACTGCTCGCACAGAAGCACAGAGACTGGGGCTGCTTGCTTGTCTTGCCACATCTAACGTCAAACGTAGCTTTGGGGGTCCGTGCTAAGTCCCTCCAGCAGCCCTGCTCAAAAAACTAAACTTCTGCAGATAGCTCGCAGCAAGAAGGGGCTAGCCTGGAAAGCTGTTGCTCAGCCTCATCTGCCCATGCACTGCTCGCACAGAGGCACAGAGACTGGGGCTGCTTCCTTTGCTTGCCACCTCAAACTTCAAACGTAGATTTGGGGGTCCGTGCTAAGTCCCTCCAGCAGCCCTGCTCAAAAAACTAAACTTCTGCAGTTAGCTCGCAGCCAGAAGGGACTAGCCTGGAAAGCTGTTGCTCAGCCTCATCTGCCCATGCACTGCTCGCACAGAGGCACAGAGACTGGGGCTGCTTCCTTGTCTTGCCACCGCAAACTTCAAACGTAGATTTGGGGGTCCGTGCTAAGTACCTCCCACAGCCCTGCTCCCAAAATGCGAACGTCTGCAGATAGCTCGCAGGCAGAAAGAGCTAGCCTGGAAAGCTGTTGCTCAGCCTCATCTGCCCATGGCACTGCTCGCAGAGAGGCACAGAGACTGCTGCTGCTTGCTTGTCTTGCCACCTCAAACTTCAGAGTTTGCTTTGGGGGTCTGTGAAGGGCGCCTCCGGCAGCCCTGCTCCCAAAATGCGAACGTCTGCAGATAGCTCGCAGTCAGTAGGGGCTAGCCTGGAAAGCTGTTGCTCAGCCTCATCTGCCCATGGCACTGCTCGCACAGAGGCACAGAGACTGGGGCTGCTTGCTTGTCTTGCCACCTCCAACTTCAAACGTAGCTTTCGGGGTCTGTGACAAGCGCCTCCGTCAGACATGCTCCAAAAATGCAAACGTCTGCAGACAGCTCGCAGTCAGAAAGAGCTAGCCTGGAAAGCTGTTGCTCAGCCTCATCTGCACGTGGCACTGCTCGCACAGAAGCACAGAGACTAGGGATGCTTGCTTGTCTTGCAACCCTCAACTTCAAACGTAGAATTGGGGGTCCGTGCAGGGCGCCTCCGGCAGCCCTGCTCCCAAAATGAGAACGTGTGCAGTTAACTCGCAGTCAGAAAGAGCTAGCTAGAAAGCTGTTGCTCCGCCTCATCTGCCCATGGCACTGCTCGCACAGAGGCACAGAGACTGGGGCTGCTTGCTGCTCTTGCCACCTCGAACTTCAGACGTATCTTTGGGGGTCTGTGAAGGGCGCCTCTGGCAGCCCTGCTCCCAAAATGCGAACGTCTGCAGATAGCTCGCAGTCAGAAGGGGCTAGCCTGGAAAGCTGTTGCTCAGCCTCATCTGCCCATGGCACTGCTCGCACAGAAGCACAGAGACTGGGGCTGCTTGCTTGTCTTGCCACATCTAACGTCAAACGTAGCTTTGGGGGTCCGTGCTAAGTCCCTCCAGCAGCCCTGCTCAAAAAACTAAACTTCTGCAGATAGCTCGCAGCCAGAAGGGGCTAGCCTGGAAAGCTGTTGCTCAGCCTCATCTGCCCATGCACTGCTCGCACAGAGGCACAGAGACTGGGGCTGCTTCCTTGTCTTGCCACCGCAAACTTCAAACGTAGATTTGGGGGTCCGTGCTAAGTACCTCCCACAGCCCTGCTCCCAAAATGCGAACGTCTGCAGATAGCTCGCAGGCAGAAAGAGCTAGCCTGGAAAGCTGTTGCTCAGCCTCATCTGCCCATGGCACTGCTCGCAGAGAGGCACAGAGACTGCTGCTGCTTGCTTGTCTTGCCACCTCAAACTTCAGAGTTTGCTTTGGGGGTCTGTGAAGGGCGCCTCCGGCAGCCCTGCTCCCAAAATGCGAACGTCTGCAGATAGCTCGCAGTCAGTAGGGGCTAGCCTGGAAAGCTGTTGCTCAGCCTCATCTGCCCATGGCACTGCTCGCACAGAGGCACAGAGACTGGGGCTGCTTGCTTGTCTTGCCACCTCCAACTTCAAACGTAGCTTTCGGGGTCTGTGACAAGCGCCTCCGTCAGACATGCTCCAAAAATGCAAACGTCTGCAGACAGCTCGCAGTCAGAAAGAGCTAGCCTGGAAAGCTGTTGCTCAGCCTCATCTGCACGTGGCACTGCTCGCACAGAAGCACAGAGACTAGGGATGCTTGCTTGTCTTGCAACCCTCAACTTCAAACGTAGAATTGGGGGTCCGTGCAGGGCGCCTCCGGCAGCCCTGCTCCCAAAATGAGAACGTCTGCAGTTAACTCGCAGTCAGAAAGAGCTAGCCTGGAAAGCTGTTGCTCAGCCTCATCTGCCCATGGCACTGCTCGCAGAGAGGCACAGAGACTGCGGCTGCTTGCTTGTCTTGCCACATCTAACGTCAAACGTAGCTTTGGGGGTCCGTGCTAAGTCCCTCCAGCAGCCCTGCTCAAAAAACTAAACTTCTGCAGATAGCTCGCAGCAAGAAGGGGCTAGCCTGGAAAGCTGTTGCTCAGCCTCATCTGCCCATGCACTGCTCACACAGAGGCACAGAGACTGGGGCTGCTTCCTTTTCTTGCCACCTCAAACTTCAAACGTAGATTTGGGGGTCCGTGCTAAGTCCCTCCAGCAGCCCTGCTCAAAAAACTAAACTTCTGCAGTTAGCTCGCAGCCAGAAGGGACTAGCCTGGAAAGCTGTTGCTCAGCCTCATCTGCCCATGCACTGCTCGCACAGAGGCACAGAGACTGGGGCTGCTTCCTTGTCTTGCCACCGCAAACTTCAAACGTAGATTTGGGGGTCCGTGCTAAGTACCTCCCACAGCCCTGCTCCCAAAATGCGAACGTCTGCAGATAGCTCGCAGGCAGAAAGAGCTAGCCTGGAAAGCTGTTGCTCAGCCTCATCTGCCCATGGCACTGCTCGCAGAGAGGCACAGAGACTGCTGCTGCTTGCTTGTCTTGCCACCTCAAACTTCAGAGTTTGCTTTGGGGGTCTGTGAAGGGCGCCTCCGGCAGCCCTGCTCCCAAAATGCGAACGTCTGCAGATAGCTCGCAGTCAGTAGGGGCTAGCCTGGAAAGCTGTTGCTCAGCCTCATCTGCCCATGGCACTGCTCGCACAGAGGCACAGAGACTGGGGCTGCTTGCTTGTCTTGCCACCTCCAACTTCAAACGTAGCTTTCGGGGTCTGTGACAAGCGCCTCCGTCAGACATGCTCCAAAAATGCAAACGTCTGCAGACAGCTCGCAGTCAGAAAGAGCTAGCCTGGAAAGCTGTTGCTCAGCCTCATCTGCACGTGGCACTGCTCGCACAGAAGCACAGAGACTAGGGATGCTTGCTTGTCTTGCAACCCTCAACTTCAAACGTAGAATTGGGGGTCCGTGCAGGGCGCCTCCGGCAGCCCTGCTCCCAAAATGAGAACGTCTGCAGTTAACTCGCAGTCAGAAAGAGCTAGCCTGGAAAGCTGTTGCTCAGCCTCATCTGCCCATGGCACTGCTCGCAGAGAGGCACAGAGACTGCGGCTGCTTGCTTGTCTTGCCACCTCAAACTTCAGAGTTTGCTTTGGGGGTCTGTGAAGGGCGCCTCCGGCAGCCCTGCTCCCAAAATGCGAACGTCTGCAGATAGCTCGCAGTCAGTAGGGGCTAGCCTGGAAAGCTGTTGCTCAGCCTCATCTGCCCATGGCACTGCTCGCACAGAAGCACAGAGACTGGGGCTGCTTGCTTGTCTTGCCACCTCTAACGTCAAACGTAGCTTTGGGGGTCCGTGCCATGCGCGTCCAATAGCCCTGCTCCAAAAATGCGAAAGTGTACAGATAGCTCGCAGCCAGAAAGAGCTAGCCTGGAAAGCTGTTGCTCAGCCTCATCTGCCCATGGCACTGCTCGCACAGAGGCACAGAGACTGGGGCTGCTTGCTTGTCTTGCCACCTCAAACTTCAAACGTATCTTTCGGGGTCTGTGACAGGCGCCTCCAGCAGCCATGCTCCAAAAATGCGAATGTCTGCAGATAGCTGGCAGCCAGAAAGAGCTAGCCTGGAAAACTGTTGCTCAGCGTCATCTGCCCATGGCACTGCTCGCACAGAGGCAGAAAGACTGGGGCTGCTTTCCTGTCTTGCCACCTCAAACTTCAAACGTAGATTTGGGGGTCCGTGCCAGGCACCTCCGGCAGCCCTGCTCCCAAAATGCGAACATCTGCTGATATCTTGCAACCAGAAAGAGCTAGCCTGGAAAGCTGTTGCTCAGCCTCATCTGCCCATGGCACTGCTCGCACAGAGGCACAGAGACTGGGGCTGCTTGCTTGTCTTGCCACCTCGAACTTCAGACGTATCTTTGGGGGTCTGTGAAGGGCGCCTCTGGCAGCCCTGCTTCCAAAATGCGAACGTCTGCAGATAGCTCGCAGTCAGAAGGGGCTAGCCTGGAAAGCTGTTGCTCAGCCTCATCTGCCCATGGCACTGCTCGCACAGAGGCACAGAGACTGGGGCTGCTTGCTTGTCTTGCCACCTCAAACTTCAAACGTAGATTTGTGGGTCCGTGCTAAGTCCCTCCAGCAGCCCTGCTCAAAAAACTAAACTTCTGCAGATAGCTCGCAGCCAGAAGGGGCTAGCCTGGAAAGCTGTTGCTCAGCCTCATCTGCCCATGCACTGCTCGCACAGAGGCACAGAGACTGGGGCTGCTTCCTTGTCTTGCCACCTCAAACTTCAAACGTAGATTTGGGGGTCCGTGCTAAGTCCCTCCAGCAGCCCTGCTCAAAAAACTAAACTTCTGCAGTTAGCTCGCAGCCAGAAGGGACTAGCCTGGAAAGCTGTTGCTCAGCCTCATCTGCCCATGCACTGCTCGCACAGAGGCACAGAGACTGGGGCTGCTTGCTTGTCTTGCCACCTCAAACTTCATACGTAGATTTGGGGGTCCGTGCTAAGTACCTCCCACAGCCCTGCTCAGAAAAGCAAACTTCTGCAGATAGCTCGCAGCCAGAAGGGTCTAGCCTGGAAAGCTGTTGCTCAGCCTCATCTGCCCATGCACTGCTCGCACAGAGGCACAGAGACTGGGGCTGCTTCCTTGTCTTGCCACCGCAAACTTCAAACGTAGATTTGGGGGTCCGTGCTAAGTACCTCCCACAGCCCTGCTCCCAAAATGCGAACGCCTGCAGATAGCTCGCAGTCAGTAGGGGCTAGCCTGGAAAGCTGTTGCTCAGCCTCATCTTCCCATGGCACTGCTCGCACAGAGGCACAGAGACTGGGGCTGCTTGCTTGTCTTGCCACCTCAAACTTCAGACACATATTTTGGGGGTGCGTGCCGGGTGCTTCCGGCAGCCCGTCTCAAAAGAGCAAACTTCTGCAGTTAGCTCGCAGGCAGAAAGAAATAGCCTGGAAAGCTGTTGCTCAGCCTCATCTGCCCATGGCACTGCTCGCACAGAGGCACAGAGACTGGGACCGCTTGCTTGTCTTGCCACCTCCAAATTCAAACGTAGCATTGGGGATCCGTGCAGGGCGCCTCCGGCAGCCCTGCTCCAAAAATGCGAACGTCTGCAGATAGTTCGCAGGCAGAAAGAGCTAGCCTGGAAAGCTGTTGCTCAGCCTCATCTGCCCATGGCACTGCTCGCACACAGGCACAGAGACTGGGGCGGCTTTCCTGTCTTGCCACCTCCAACTTCAAACGTATCTTTCGGGGTCTGTGACAGGCACCTCCGTCTAACATGCTCCAAAAATGCAAACGTATGCAGATAGCTCACAGCCAGAAGGGGCTAGCCTGGAAAGCTGTTGCTCAGCCACATCTGCACATGGAACTGCTCGCACAGAAGCACAGAGACTGGGGCTGCTTGCTTGTCTTGCCACCTCCAACTTCGAACGTAGCTTTCAGGGTCTGTGACAGGCGCCTCCGTCAGACATGCTCCAAAAATGCAAACGTCTGCAGACAGCTCGCAGTCAGAAAGAGCTAGCCTGGAAAGCTGTTGCTCAGCCTCATCTGCACGTGGCACTGCTCGCACAGAAGCACAGAGACTAGGGATGCTTGCTTGTCTTGAAACCTTCAAATTCAAACGTAGAATTGGGGGTCCGTGCAGGGCGCCTCCGGCAGCCCTGCTCCCAAAATGAGAACGTCTGCAGTTAACTCGCAGTCAGAAAGAGCTAGCTAGAAAGCTGTTGCTCCGCCTCATCTGCCCATGGCACTGCTCGCACAGAGGCACAGAGACTGGGGCTGCTTGCTGCTCTTGCCACCTCGAACTTCAGACGTATCTTTGGGGGTCTGTGAAGGGCGCCTCTGGCAGCCCTGCTCCCAAAATGCGAACGTCTGCAGATAGCTCGCAGTCAGAAGGGGCTAGCCTGGAAAGCTGTTGCTCAGCCTCATCTGCCCATGGCACTGCTCGCACAGAAGCACAGAGACTGGGGCTGCTTGCTTGTCTTGCCACCTCAAACTTCAAACGTATCTTTCGGGGTCTGTGACAGGCGCCTCTGGCAGCCCTGCTCCAAAAATGCGAATGTCTGCAGATAGCTCGCAGCCAGAAAGAGCTAGCCTGGAAAACTGTTGCTCAGCCTCATCTGCCCATG
The DNA here is from genome assembly GCF_030867145.1 of Opisthocomus hoazin. Lineage (NCBI taxonomy): Eukaryota > Metazoa > Chordata > Aves > Opisthocomiformes > Opisthocomidae > Opisthocomus > Opisthocomus hoazin. The sequence continues at coordinate 30,782,795 of NC_134417.1, forward strand.
GCACTGCTCGCACAGAGGCACAAAGACTGGGGCTGCTTTCCTGTCTTGCCACCTCAAACTTCAAACGTAGATTTGGGGGTCCGTGCCGGGCGCCTCCGGCAGCCCTGCTCCCAAAATGCGAACATCTGCTGATATCTTGCAACCAGAAAGAGCTAGCCTGGAAAGCTGTTGCTCAGCCTCATCTGCCCATGGCACTGCTCGCACAGAGGCACAGAGACTGGGGCTGCTTGCTTGTCTTGCCACCTCGAACTTCAGACGTATCTTTGGGGGTCTGTGAAGGGCGCCTCTGGCAGCCCTGCTCCCAAAATGCGAACGTCTGCAGATAGCTCGCAGTCAGAAGGGGCTAGCCTGGAAATCTGTTGCTCAGCCACATCTGCCCATGGCACAGCTCGCACAGAGGCACAGAGGCTGGGGCTGCTTGCTTGTCTTGCCACCTCCAACTTCTAACGTAGATTTGGGGTTACGTGCCAGGCGCGTCCAACAGACCTGCTCCCAAAATGCGAACGTCTGCAGATAGCTCGCAGTCAGGAGGGGCTAGGCTGGAAAGCTGTTGCTCAGCCTCATCTGCCCATGGCACTGCTCGCACAGAGGCACAGAGACTGGGGCAGCTTGCTTGTCTTGCCACCTCCAACTTAAAACGTAGATTTCTGGGTCCGTGCTAAGTCCCTCCAGCAGCCCTGCTCAAAAAACTAAACTTCTGCAGATAGCTCGCAGCCAGAAGGGGCTAGCCTGGAAAGCTGTTGCTCAGCCTCATCTGCCCATGCACTGCTCGCACAGAGGCACAGAGACTGGGGCTGCTTCCTTGTCTTGCCACCGCAAACTTCAAACGTAGATTTGGGGGTCCGTGCTAAGTACCTCCCACAGCCCTGCTCCCAAAATGCGAACGTCTGCAGATAGCTCGCAGGCAGTAGGGGCTAGCCTGGAAAGCTGTTGCTCAGCCTCATCTGCCCATGGCACTGCTCGCACATAAGCACAGAGACTGGGGCTGCTTGCTTGTCTTGCCACCTCCAAATTCGAACGTAGCTTTCGGGGTCTGTGACAGGCGCCTCCGTCAGACATGCTCCAAAAATGCAAACGTCTGCAGACAGCTCGCAGTCAGAAAGAGTTAGCCTGGAAAGCTGTTGCTCAGCCTCATCTGCACGTGGCACTGCTCGCACAGAGGCACAGAGACTAGGGATGCTTGCTTGTCTTGCAACCTTCAACTTCAAACGTAGAATTGGGGGTCCGTGCAGGGCGCCTCCGGCAGCCCTGCTCCCAAAATGAGAACGTCTGCAGTTAACTCGCAGTCAGAAAGAGCTAGCTAGAAAGCTGTTGCTCAGCCTCATCTGCCCATGGCACTGCTCGCACAGAGGCACAGAGACTGGGGCTGCTTGCTTCTCTTGCCACCTCAAACTTCAGACGTACCTTTGCGGTTCCGTGCCGTACACCTCTGACAGCCCTGCTCCCAAAATGCGAACGTCTGCAGATAGCTCACAGTCAGTAGGGGCTAGCCTGGAAAGCTGTTGCTCAGCCTCATCTGCCCATGGCACTGCTCGCACATAAGCACAGAGACTGGGGCTGCTTGCTTGTCTTGCCACCTCCAACTTCAAACGTAGCTTTCGGGGTCTGTGACAGGCGCCTCCGTCAGACATGCTCCAAAAATGCAAACGTCTGCAGACAGCTCGCAGCCAGAAAGAGCTAGCCTGGAAAACTGTTGCTCAGCCTCATCTGCCCATGGCACTGCTCGCAGAGAGGCACAGAGACTGGGGCTGCTTGTTTGTCTTGCCACCTCAAACTTTAAACGTATCCTGGGAATAAGGGAGGTCACTGCCAGGCTCCTTTCGCAGGCCTGCTCCCAAAATGGGAACATCTTCAGATAGCTCGCAGCCAGAAAGAGCTAGCCTGGAAAGATGTTGCTCAGCCTCATCTACCCATTGCACTGCTCGCAGAGACGCACAGAGACTGGGGCTGCTTGCTTGTCTTGCCACCTCCAAATTCAAACGTAGCGTTGGGGATCCGTGCAGGGCGCCTCCGGCAGCCCTGCTCCAAAAATGCGAACGTCTGCAGATAGTTCGCAGCTTGAAAAAGCTTTCCTGGAAAGCTGTTGCTCAGCCTCATCTGCCCATGGCACTGCTCGCACAGAGGCACAGAGAATGGGGCGGCTTTCCTGTCTTGCCACCTCCAACTTCAAACGTATCTTTCGGGGTCTGTGACAGGCACCTCCGTCAGACATGCTCCAAAAATGCAAACGTCTGCAGATAGCTCACAGCCAGAAGGGGCTAGCCTGGAAAGCTGTTGCTCAGCCACATCTGCCCATGGCACTGCTCGCACAGAAGCACAGAGACTGGGGCTGCTTGCTTGTCTTTCAACCTTCAACTTCAAACGTAGAATTGGGGGTCCGTGCAGGGCGGCTCCGACAGCCCTGCTCCCAAAATGCGAACGTATGCAGATAGCTCGCAGCCAGAAAAACCTAGCCTGGAAAGCTGTTGCTCAGCCTCATCTGCCCATGGCACTGCTCACACAGAGGCACAGAGACTGGGGCTGCTTGCTTGTCTTGCCACCTCGAACTTCAGAGGTAGCTATGGGGGTCTGTGAAGGGCGCCTCTGGCAGCCCTGCTCCCAAAATGCGAACGTCTGCAGATAGCTCGCAGTCAGAAGGGGCTAGCCTGGAAAGCTGTTGCTCAGCCACATCTGCCCATGGCACTGCTCGCACAGAGGCACAGAGACTGCGGCTGCTTGCTTGTCTTGCCACCTCAAACTTCTAAAGTAGATTTGGGGTTATGTGCCAGGCGCGTCCAACAGACCTGCTCAAAAATGCGAACGTCTGCAGATAGCTCGCAGGCAGAAAGAGCTAGCCTGGAAAAATGTTGCTCAGCCTCATCTGCCCATGGCACTGCTCGCACAGAGGCACAAAGACTGGGGCTGCTTGTTTCTCTTGCCACCTCAAACTTCAAACGTAAATTTCAGTGTCCGTGCCGGGCCCCTCCGGCAGCCCTGCTCCCAAAATGCGAACATCTGCAGATATGTTGCAGCCAGAAAGAGCTAGCCTGGAACGCTGTTTCTCAGCCTCATCTGCCCATGGCACTACTCGCACACAGGCACAGAGACTGGGGCTGCTTGCTTGTCTTGCCACCTCAAACTTCAAACGTATCTTTCGGGGTCTGTGACAGGCGCCTCCGTCAGACATGCTCCAAACATGCAAACGTCTGCAGACAGCTCGCAGCCAGAAAGAGCTAGCCTGGAAAGCTGTTGCTCAGCCTCATCTGCCCATGGCACTGCTCGCACAGAGGCACAGAGACTGGGGCTGCTTGTTTCTCTTGCCACCTCAAACTTGAAACGTAGCCTGGGAATAAGGTAGGTCCCTGCCAGGATCCTTTCGCAGCCCTGCTCCCAAAATGGGAACATCTTCAGATAGCTCGCAGCCAGAAAGAGCTAGCCTGGAAAGATGTTGCTCAGCCTCATCTACCCATTTCACTGCTCGCTGAGAGGCACAGAGACTGCGGCTGCTTGCTTGTCTTGTCACCTCCAACTTCAAACGTATATTTCGGGGTCTGTGACAGGAACCTCCGTCAGACATGCTCCAAAAATGCAAACGTATGCAGATAGCTCACAGCCAGAGGGGCTAGCCTGGAAAGCTGTTGCTCAGCCACATCTGCCCATGGCACTGCTCGCACAGAAGCACAGAGACTGGGGCTGCTTGCTTGTCTTTCAACCTTCAACTTCAAACGTAGAATTGTGGGTCCGTGCAGGGCGGCTCCGACAGCCCTGCTTCCAAAATGAGAATGTCTGCAGATAGCTCGCAGTCAGAAAGAGCTAGCCGGGAAAGCTGTTGCTCAGCCTCATCTGCCCATGGCACTGCTCGCACAGAAGCACAGAGACTGGGGCTGCTTGCTTCTCTTGCCACCTCAAACTTCAGACGTACCTTTGGGGTTCCGTGCCGTACACCTGTGACAGCCCTGCTCCCAAAATGCGAACGTCTGCAGATAGCTCGCAGCCAGAAAAAGCTAGCCTGGAAAGCTGTTGCTCAGCCTCATCTGCCCATGGCACTGCTCGCACAGAGGCACAGAGACTGGGGCTGCTTGCTTGTCTTGCCACCTCGAACTTCAGACGTATCTTTGGGGGTCTGTGAAGGGCGCCTCTGGCAGCCCTGCTCCCAAAATGCGAACGTCTGCAGATAGCTCGCAGTCAGAAGGGGCTAGCCTGGAAAGCTGTTGCTCAGCCACATCTGCCCATGGCACTGCTCGCACAGAGGCACAGAGACTGGGGCTGCTTGCTTGTCTTGCCACCTCAAACTTCTAACGTAGATTTGGGGTTACGTGCCAGGCGCGTCCAACAGACCTGCTCAAAAATGCGAACGTCTGCAGATAGCTCGCAGGCAGAAAGAGCTAGCCTGGAAAGCTGTTGCTCAGCCTCATCTGCCCATGGCACTGTTCGCACAGAGGCACAAAGACTGGGGCTGCTTGTTTCTCTTGCCACCTCAAACTTCAAACGTAGATTTCAGTGTCCGTGCCGGGCCCCTCCGGCAGCCCTGCTCCCAAAATGCGGACATCTGCAGATATCTTGCAACCAGAAAGAGCTAGCCTGGAAAGCTGTTGCTCAGCCTCATCTGCCCATGGCACTGCTCGCACACAGGCACAGAGACTGGGGCTGCTTGCTTGTCTTGCCACCTCAAACTTCAAACGTATCTTTCGGGGTCTGTGACAGGCGCCTCCGTCAGCCCTGCTCCAAACATGGAAACGTCTGCAGACAGCTCGCAGCCAGAAAGAGCTAGCCTGGAAAGCTGTTGCTCAGCCTCATCTGCCCATGGCACTGCTCGCACAGAGGCACAGAGACTGGGGCTGCTTGTTTCTCTTGCCACCTCAAACTTCAAACGTAGCCTGCGAATAAGGTAGGTCCCTGCCAGGATCCTTTCGCAGCCCTGCTCCCAAAATGGGAACATCTTCAGATAGTTCGCAGCCAGAAAGAGCTAGTCTGGAAAGATGTTGCTCAGCCTCATCTACCCATTGCACTGCTCGCAGAGAGGCACAGAGACTGCGGCTGCTTGCTTGTCTTGCCACCTCAAACTTCAAACGTATATTTCGGGGTCTGTGACAGGCACCTCCGTCAGACATGCTCCAAAAATGCAAACGTATGCAGATAGCTCACAGCCAGAAGGGGCTAGCCTGGAAAGCTGTTGCTCAGCCACATCTGCCCATGGCACTGCTCGCACAGAAGCACAGAGACTGGGGCTGCTTGCTTGTCTTTCAACCTTCAACTTCAAACGTAGAATTGTGGGTCCGTGCAGGGCGGCTCCGAGAGCCCTGCTCCCAAAATGAGAACGTCTGCAGATAGCTCGCAGTCAGAAAGAGCTAGCCGGGAAAGCTGTTGCTCAGCCTCATCTGCCCATGGCACTGCTCGCACAGAGGCACAGAGACTGGGGCTGCTTGCTTCTCTTGCCACCTCAAACTTCAGACGTACCTTTGGGGTTCCGTGCCGTACACCTCTGACAGCCCTGCTCCCAAAATGCGAACGTCTGCAGATAGCTCGCAGCCAGAAAAAGCTAGCCTGGAAAGCTGTTGCTCAGCCTCATCTGCCCATGGCACTGCTCGCACAGAGGCACAGAGACTGGGGCTGCTTGCTTGTCTTGCCACCTCGAACTTCAGACGTATCTTTGGGGGTCTGTGAAGGGCGCCTCTGGCAGCCCTGCTCCCAAAATGCGAACGTCTGCAGATAGCTCGCAGTCAGAAGGGGCTAGCCTGGAAAGCTGTTGCTCAGCCACATCTGCCCATGGCACTGATCGCACAGAGGCACAGAGACTGGGGCTGCTTTCTTGTCTTGCCACCTCAAACTTCAAACGTATCTTTCGGGGTCTGTGACAGGCGCCTCCGTCAGACATGCTCCAAACATGCAAACGTCTGCAGACAGCTCGCAGGCAGAAAGAACTAGCCTGGAAAGCTGTTGCTCAGCCTCATCTGCCCATGGCACTGCTCGCACAGAGGCACAGAGACTGGGGCTGCTTGCTTGTCTTGCCACCACAAACTTCAGACACAGATTTTGGGGGTGCGTGCCGGGTGCGTCCGGCAGCCCGTCTCAAAAGAGCAAACTTCTGCAGATAGCTCGCAGGCAGAAAGAACTAGCCTGGAAAGCTGTTGCTCAGCCTCATCTGCCCATGGCACTGCTCGCACAGAGGTACAGAGAATGGGGCTGCTTGCTTGTCTTGCCACCTCCCAATTCAAACGTAGCATTGGGGATCCGTGCAGGGCGCCTCCGGCAGCCCTGCTCCAAAAATGCAAACGTCTGCAGATAGTTCGCAGGCAGAAAGAGCTAGCCTGGAAAGCTGTTGCTCAGCCTCATCTGCCCATGGCACTGCTCGCACAGAGGCACAGAGTGTGGGGCGGCTTTCCTGTCTTGCCACCTCCAACTTCAAACGTATCTTTCGGGGTCTGTGACAGGCACCTCCGTCAGACATGCTCCAAAAATGCAAACGTATGCAGATAGCTCACAGCCAGAAGGGGCTAGCCTGGAAAGCTGTTGCTCAGCCACATCTGCCCATGGCACTGCTCGCACAGAAGCACAGAGACTGGGGCTGCTTGCTTGTCTTTCAATCTTCAACTTCAAACGTAGAATTGGGGGTCCGTGCAGGGCGGCTCCGACAGCCCTGCTCCCAAAATGAGAATGTCTGCAGATAGCTCGCAGTCAGAAAGAGCTAGCCGGGAAAGCTGTTGCTCAGCCTCATCTGCCCATGGCACTGCTCTCACAGAAGCACAGAGACTGGGGCTGCTTGCTTCTCTTGCCACCTCAAACTTCAGACGTACCTTTGGGGTTCCGTGCCGTACACCTCTGACAGCCCTGCTCCCAAAATGCGAAAGTGTACAGATAGCTCGCAGCCAGAAAGAGCTAGCCTGGAAAGCTGTTGCTCAGCCTCATCTGCCCATGGCACTGCTCGCACAGAGGCACAGAGACTGGGGCTGCTTGCTTGTCTTGCCACCTCGAAATTCAGACGTATCTTTGGGGGTCTGTGAAGGGCGCCTCTGGCAGCCCTGCTCCCAAAATGCGAACGTCTGCAGATAGCTCGCAGTCAGAAGGGGCTAGCCTGGAAAGCTGTTGCTCAGCCACATCTGCCCATGGCACTGCTCGCACAGAGGCACAGAGACTGAGGCTGCTTCCTTGTCTTGCCACCTCAAACTTCTAAGGTAGATTTGGGGTTACGTGCCAGGCGCGTCCAACAGACCTGCTCAAAAATGCGAACGTCTGCAGATAGCTCGCAGGCAGAAAGAGCTAGCCTGGAAAAATGTTGCTCAGCCTCATCTGCCCATGGCACTGCTCGCACAGAGGCACAGAGACTGGGGCTGCTTGTTTCTCTTGCCACCTCAAACTTCAAACGTAGATTTTAGTGTCCGTGCCGGGCCCCTCCGGCAGCCCTGCTCCCAAAATGCGAACATCTGCAGATATCTTGCAGCCAGAAAGAGCTAGCCTTGAAAGCTGTTGCTCAGCCTCATCTGCCCATGGCACTGCTCGCACACAGGCACAGAGACTGGGGCTGCTTGCTTGTCTTGCCACCTCAAACTTCAAATGTATCTTTCGGGGTCTGTGACAGGCGCCTCCGTCAGACATGCTCCAAACATGCAAACGTCTGCAGACAGCTCGCAGCCAGAAAGAGCTAGCCTGGAAAGCTGTTGCTCAGCCTCATCTGCCCATGGCACTGCTCGCACAGAGGCACAGAGACTGGGGCTGCTTGTTTCTCTTGCCACCTCAAACTTCAAACGTAGCCTGGGAATAAGGGAGGTCCCTGCCAGGATCCTTTCGCAGCCCTGCTCCCAAAATGGGAACATATTCAGATAGCTCGCAGCCAGAAAGAGCTAGCCTGGAAAGATGTTGCTCAGCCTCATCTGCCCATGGGACTGCTCGCACAGGGGCACAGAGACTGCGGCTGCTTGCTTGTCTTGCCACCTCAAACTTCAAACATAGATTTCGGGGTCCGTGAGAGGCGCCTCCGGCAGCCCTGCTCCCAAAATGCGAACGTGTGCAGATAGCTCACAGTTAGAAGGGGCTAGCCTGGAAAGCTGTTGCTCAGCCTCATCTGCCCATGGCACTGCTCGCACAGAGGCACAGAGACTGGGGCTGCTTGCTTGTCTTGCCACCTAAAACTTCAGACATAGATTTTGGGGGTGCGTGCCGGGTGCGTTGGGCAGCCCGTCTCAAAAGAGCAAACTTCTGCAGATAGCTCGCAGGCAGAAAAAACTAGCCTGGAAATCTGTTGCTCAGCCTCATCTGCCCATGGCACTGCTCGCACAGAGGCACAGAGACTGGGACCGCTTGCTTGTCTTGCCACCTCCAAATTCAAACGTAGCATTGGGGATCCCTGCAGGGCGCCTCCGGCAGCCCTGCTCCAAAAATGCGAACGTCTGCAGATAGTTCGCAGCCTGAAAAAGCTTGCCTGGAAAGCTGTTGCTCAGCCTCATCTGCCCATGGCACTGCTCGCACAGAGGCACAGAGACTGGGGCGGCTTTCCTGTCTTGCCACCTCCAACTTCAAACGTATCTTTCGGGGTCTGTGACAGGCACCTCCGTCAGACATGCTCCAAAAATGCAAACGTCTGCAGATAGCTCACAGCCAGAAGGGGCTAGCCTGGAAAGCTGTTGCTCAGCCACATCTGCCCATGGCACTGCTCGCACAGAAGCACAGAGACTGGGGCTGCTTGCTTGTCTTTCAACCTTCAACTTCAAACGTAGAATTGGGGTTCCGTGCAGTACACCTCTGACAGCCCTGCTCCCAAAATGCGAAAGTCTGCAGATAGCTCGCAGCCAGAAAAAGCTAGCCTGGAAAGCTGTTGCTCAACCTCATCTGCCCATGGCACTGCTCGCAGAGAGGCACAGAGACTGCGGCTGCTTGCTTGTCTTGCCACCTCGAACTTCAGACGTATCTTTGGGGTCTGTGAAGGGCGCCTCTGGCAGCCCTGCTCCCAAAATGCGAACGTCTGCAGATAGCTCGCAGTCAGAAGGGGCTAGCCTGGAAAGCTGTTGCTCAGCCACATCTGCCCATGGCACTGCTCGCACAGAGGCACAGAGACTGGGGCTGCTTGCTTGTCTTGCCACCTCAAACTTCTAACGTAGATTTGGGGTTACGTGCCAGACGCGTCCAACAGACCTGCTCAAAAATGCGAACGTCTGCAGATAGCTCGCAGGCAGAAAGAGCTAGCCTGGAAAAATGTTGCTCAGCCTCATCTGCCCATGGCACTGCTCGCACAGAGGCACAGAGACTGGGGCTGCTTGCTTGTCTTGCCACCACAAACTTCAGACACAGATTTTGGGGGTGCGTGCCGGGTGCGTCCGGCAGCCCGTCTCAAAAGAGCAAACTTCTGCAGATAGCTCGCAGGCAGAAAGAACTAGCCTGGAAAGCTGTTGCTCAGCCTCATCTGCCCATGGCACTGCTCGCACAGAGGCACAGAGACTGGGACCGCTTGCTTGTCTTGCCACCTCCAAATTCAAACGTAGCATTGGGAATCCGTGCAGGGCGCCTCCGGCAGCCCTGCTCCAAAAATGAGAACGTCTGCAGATAGTTCGCAGGCAGAAAGAGCTAGCCTGGAAAGCTGTTGCTCAGCCTCATCTGCCCATGGCACTGCTCGCACAGAGGCACAGAGACTGGGGCGGCTTTCCTGTCTTGCCACCTCCAACTTCAAACGTATCTTTCGGGGTCTGTGACAGGCACCTCCGTCAGACATGCTCCAAAAATGCAAACGTATGCAGATAGCTCACAGCCAGAAGGGGCTAGCCTGGAAAGCTGTTGCTCAGCCACATCTGCCCATGGCACTGCTCGCACAGAAGCACAGAGACTGGGGCTGCTTGCTTGTCTTTCAACCTTCAACTTCAAACGTAGAATTGGGGGTCCGTGCAGGGCGGCTCCGACAGACCTGCTCCCAAAATGAGAACGTCTGCAGATAGCTCGCAGTCAGAAAGAGCTAGCCGGGAAAGCTGTTGCTCAGCCTCATCTGCCCATGGCACTGCTCACACAGAGGCACAGAGACTGGGGCTGCTTGCTTCTCTTGCCACCTCAAACTTCAGACGTACCTTTGGGGTTCCGTGCCGTACACCTCTGACAGCCCTGCTCCCAAAATGCGAACGTCTGCAGATAGCTCGCAGCCAGAAAAAGCTAGCCTGGAAAGCTGTTGCTCAGCCTCATCTGCCCATGGCACTGCTCGCACAGAGGCACAGACACAGGGGCTGCTTGCTTGTCTTGCCACCTCGAAATTCAGACGTATCTTTGGGGGTCTGTGAAGGGCGCCTCTGGCAGCCCTGCTCCCAAAATTCGAACGTCTGCAGATAGCTCGCAGTCAGAAGGGGCTACGCTGGAAAGCTGTTGCTCAGCCACATCTGCCCATGGCACTGCTCGCACAGAGGCACAGAGACTGGGGCTGCTTGTTTCTCTTGCCACCTCAAACTTCAAACGTAGCCTGGGAATAAGGGAGGTCCCTGCCAGGATCCTTTCGCAGCCCTGCTCCCGAAATGGGAACATCTTCAGATAGCTCACAGCCAGAAAGAGCTAGCCTGGAAAGATGTTGCTCAGCCTCATCTACCCATTGCACTGCTCGCAGAGAGGCACAGAGACTGCGGCTGCTTGCTTGTCTTGCCACCTCAAACTTCAAACATAGATTTCGGGGTCCGTGACAGGCGCCTCCGGCAGCCCTGCTCCCAAAATGAGAACGTCTGCAGGGAGCTCGCAGGCAGAAAAAGCTAGCCTGGAAAGCTGTTGCTCTGCCTCATCTGCCCATGGCACTCCTCGCACAGAGGCGCAGAGACTGGGGCTGCTTGCTTGTCTTGCCACCTCCAACTTCAAACGTAGAATTGGGGGTCCGTGGAGGGTGCTTCCGGCAGCCCTGCTCCCAAAATGAGAACGTCTGCAGATAGCTCGCAGCCTGAAAATCTTGCCTGGAAACCTGTTGCTCAGCCTCATCTGCCCATGGCACTGCTCGCACAGAGGCACAGAGACTGGGGCGGCTTTCCTGTCTTGCCACCTCCAACTTCAAACGTATCTTTCGGGGTCTGTGACAGGCACCTCCGTCAGACATGCTCCAAAAATGCAAACGTATGCAGATAGCTCACAGCCAGAAGGGGCTAGCCTGGAAAGCTGTTGCTCAGCCAGATCTGCCCATGGCACTGCTCGCAGAGAGGCACAGAGACTGCGGCTGCTTGCTTTTCTTGCCACCTCTAACGTCAAACGTAGCTTTGGGGGTCCGTGCCAGGCACGTTCAATAGCCGTGCTCCAAAAATGCGAAAGTGTACAGATAGCTCGCAGGCAGAAAGAGCTAGCCTGGAAAGCTGTTGCTCAGCCTCATCTGCACGTGGCACTGCTCGCACAGAAGCACAGAGACTAGGGATGCTTGCATGTCTTGCAACCTTCAACTTCAAATGTAGAATTGGGGGTCCGTGCAGAGCGGCTCCGACAGCCCTACTCCCAAAAAGAGAACGTCTGCAGTTAGCTCGCAGTCAGTAAGAGCTAGCCGGGAAAGCTGTTGCTCAGCCTCATCTGCCCATGGCACTGCTCGCACAGAGGCACAGAGACTGGGGCTGCTTGCTTGTCTTGCCACCTCGAACTTCAGACGTATCTTTGGGGGTCTGTGAAGGGCGCCTCTGGCATCCCTGCTCCCAAAATGCGAACGTCTGCAGATAGCTCGCAGTCAGTAGGGGCTAGACTGGAAAGCTGTTGCTCAGCCTCATTTGCCCATGGCACTGCTCGCACAGAGGCACAGAGACTGGGGCTGCTTGTTTCTCTTGCCACCTCAAACTTCAAACGTAGCCTGGGAATAAGGGAGGTCCCTGCCAGGCTCCTTTCGCAGCCCTGCTCCCAAAATGGGAACATCTTCAGATAGCTCGCAGCCAGAAAGAGGTAGCCTGGAAAGATGTTGCTCAGCCTCATCTACCCATTGCACTGCTCGCAGAGAGGCACAGAGACTGGGGCTGCTTGCTTGTCTTGCCACCTCAAACTTCAAACATAGATTTTGGGGTCTGTGAAGGGCGCCTCCGGCAGCCCTGCTCCCAAAAATGCGAACATCTGCAGGGATCTCGCAGGCAGAAAGAGCTAGCCTGGAAAGCTGTTGCTCAGCCTCATCTGCACGTGGCACTGCTCGCACAGAGGCACAGAGACTGGGACCGCTTGCTTGTCTTGCCACCTCCAAATTCAAACGTAGCATTGGGGATCCGTGCAGGGCGCCTCCGGCAGCCCTGCTCCAAAAATGAGAACGTCTGCAGATATTTCGCAGGCAGAAAGAGCTAGCCTGGAAAGCTGTTGCTCAGCCTCATCTGCCCATGGCACTGCTCGCACAGAGGCACAGAGACTGGGGCGGCTTTCCTGTCTTGCCACCTCCAACTTCAAACGTATCTTTCGGGGTCTGTGACAGGCACCTCCGTCAGACATGCTCCAAAAATGCAAACGTATGCAGATAGCTCACAGCCAGAAAGAGCTAGCCTGGAAAGATGTTGCTCAGCCAGATCTGCCCATGGCACTGCTCGCACAGAAGCACAGAGACTGGGGCTGCTTGGTTGTCTTTCAACCTTCAACTTCAAACTTAGAATTGGGGGTCCGTGCAGGGCGGCTCTGACAGCCCTGCTCCCAAAATGAGAACGTCTGCAGACAGCTCGCAGTCAGAAAGAGCTAGCCGGGAAAGCTGTTGCTCAGCCTCATCTGCCCATGGCACTGCTCACACAGAGGCACAGAGACTGGGGCTGCTTGCTTGTCTTGCCACCTCAAACTTCAGACGTACCTTTGGGGTTCCGTGCCGTACACCTCTGACAGCCCTGCTCCCAAAATGCGAACGTCTGCAGATAGCTCGCAGCCAGAAAAAGCTAGCCTGGAAAGCTGTTGCTCAGCCTCATCTGCACGTGGCACTGCTCGCACAGAGGCACAGAGACTGTGACCGCTTGCTTGTCTTGCCACCTCCAACTTCAAACGTATCATTGGGGATCCCTGCAGGGCGCCTCCGGCAGCCCTGCTCCAAAAATGCGAACGTCTGCATATAGTTGGTAGCCTGAAAAAGCTTGCCTGGAAAGCTGTTGCTCAGCCTCATCTGCCCATGGCACTGCTCGCACAGAAGCACAGAGACTGGGGCTGCTTGCTTGTCTTTCAACCTTCAACTTCAAACGTAGAATTGGGGTTCCGTGCAGTACACCTCTGACAGCCCTGCTCCCAAAATGCGAACGTCTGCAGATAGCTCGCAGCCAGAAAAAGCTAGCCTGGAAAGCTGTTGCTCAGCCTCATCTGCCCATGGCACTGCTCGCACAGAGGCACAGAGACTGGGGCTGCTTGCTTGTCTTGCCACCTCGAAATTCAGACGTATCTTTGGGGGTCTGTGAAGGGCGCCTCTGGCAGCCCTGCTCCCAAAATGTGAACGACTGCAGATAGCTCGCAGTCAGAAGGGGCTAGCCTGGAAAGCTGTTGCTCAGCCACATCTGCCCATGGCACTGCTCGCACAGAGGCACAGAGACTGGGGCTGCTTGCTTGTCTTGCCACCTCAAACTTCAAATGTATCTTTCGGGGTCTGTGACAGGCGCCTCCGTCAGACATGCTCCAAACATGCAAACGTCTGCAGACAGCTCGCAGCCAGAAAGAGCTAGCCTGGAAAGCTGTTGCTCAGCCTCATCTGCCCATGGCACTGCTCGCACAGAGGCACAGAGACTGGGGCTGCTTGTTTCTCTTGCCACCTCAAACTCCAAACGTAGCCTGGGAATAAGGGAGGTCCCTGCCAGGATCCTTTCGCAGCCCTGCTCCCAAAATGGGAACATCTTCAGATAGCTCGCAGCCAGAAAGAGCTAGCCTGGAAAGATGTTGCTCAGCCTCATCTACCCATTGCACTGCTCGCAGAGAGGCACAGAGACTGCGGCTGCTTGCTTGTCTTGCCACCTCAAACTTCAAACGTATATTTCGGGGTCTGTGACAGGCACCTCCGTCAGACATGCTCCAAAAATGCAAACGTATGCAGATAGCTCACAGCCAGAAGGGGCTAGCCTGGAAAGCTGTTGCTCAGCCACATCTGCCCATGGCACTGCTCGCACAGAAGCACAGAGACTGGGGCTGCTTGCTTGTCTTTCAACCTTCAACTTCAAACGTAGAATTGGGGGTCCGTGAAAGGCGCCTCCGGCAACCCTGCTCCAAAAATGAGAACGTCTGCAGATAGTTCGCAGGCAGAAAGAGCTAGCCTGGAAAGCTGTTGCTCAGCCTCATCTGCCCATGGCACTGCTCGCACACAGGCACAGAGACTGGGGCGGCTTTCCTGTCTTGCCACCTCCAACTTCAAACGTATCTTTCGGGCTCTGTGACAGGCACCTCCGTCAGACATGCTCCAAAAATGCAAACGTATGCAGATAGCTCACAGCCAGAAGGGGCTAGCCTGGAAAGCTGTTGCTCAGCCACATCTGCCCATGGCACTGCTCGCACAGAAGCACAGAGACTGGGGCTGCTTGCTTGTCTTTCAACCTTCAACTTCAAACGTAGAATTGGGGGTCCGTGCAGGGTGCCTCCGGCAGCCCTGCTCCCAAAATGAGAACGTCTGCAGATAGCTCGCAGTCAGAAAGAGCTAGCCAAGAAAGCTGTTGCTCAGCCTCATCTGCCCATGGCACTGCTCACACAGAGGCACAGAGACTGGGGCTGCTTTCTTCTCTTGCCACCTCAAACTTCAGACGTACCTTTGGGGTTCCGTGCCGTACACCTGTGACAGCCCTGCTCCAAAAATGCAAACGTCTGCAGATAGCTCGCAGCCAGAAAAAGCTAGCCTGGAAAGCTGTTGCTCAGCCTCATCTGCCCATGGCACTGCTCGCACAGAGGCACAGACACAGGGGCTGCTTGCTTGTCTTGCCACCTCGAAATTCAGACGTATCTTTGGGGGTCTGTGAAGGGCGCCTCTGGCAGCCCTGCTCCCAAAATGCGAACGTATGCAGATAGCTCGCAGGCAGAAAGAGCTAGCCTGGAAAAATGTTGCTCAGCCTCATCTGCCCATGGCACTGCTCACACAGAGGCACGAAGACTGGGGCTGCTTGTTTCTCTTGCCACCTCAACCTTCAAACGTAGATTTCAGTGTCCGTGCCTTGCCCCTCCGGCAGCCCTGCTCCCAAAATGCGAACGTCTGCAGATATCTTGCAGCCAGAAAGAGCTAGCCTTGAAAGCTGTTGCTCAGCCTCATCTGCCCATGGCACTGCTCGCACACAGGCACAGAGACTGGGGCTGCTTGCTTGTCTTGTCACCTCAAACTTCAAACGTATCTTTCGGGGTCTGTGACAGGCGCCTCCGTCAGACATGCTCCAAACATGCAAACGTCTGCAGACAGCTCGCAGCCAGAAAGAGCTAGCCTGGAAAGCTGTTGCTCAGCCTCATCTGCCCATGGCACTGCTCGCACAGAGGCACAGAGACTGGGGCTGCTTGTTTCTCTTGCCACCTCAAACTTCAAACGTAGCCTGGGAATAAGGGAGGTCCCTGCCAGGATCCTTTCGGAGCCCTGCTCCCAAAATGGGAACATCTTCAGATTGCTCACAGCCAGAAAGAGCTAGCCTGGAAAGATGTTGCTCAGCCTCATCTACCCATTGCACTGCTCACAGAGAGGCACAGAGACTGCGGCTGCTTGCTTGTCTTGCCACCTCAAACTTCAAACATAGATTTCGGGGTCCGTGACAGGCGCCTCCGGCAGCCCTGCTCCCAAAATGCGAACGTCTGCAGGGAGCTCGCAGGCAGAAAAAGCTAGCCTGGAAAGCTGTTGCTCTGCCTCATCTGCCCATGGCACTGCTCGCACAGAGGCACAGAGACTGGGGCTGCTTGCTTGTCTTGCCACCTCCAACTTCAAACGTAGAATTGGGGGTCCGTGGAGGGTGCTTCCGGCAGCCCTGCTCCCAAAATGAGAACGTCTGCAGATAGCTCGCAGCCTGAAAATCTTGCCTGGAAACCTGTTGCTCAGCCTCATCTGCCCATGGCACTGCTCGCACAGAGGCACAGAGACTGGGGCGGCTTTCCTGTCTTGCCACCTCCAACTTCAAACGTATCTTTCGGGGTCTGTGACAGGCACCTCCGTCAGACATGCTCCAAAAATGCAAACGTATGCAGATAGCTCACAGCCAGAAGGGGCTAGCCTGGAAAGCTGTTGCTCAGCCAGATCTGCCCATGGCACTGCTCGCAGAGAGGCACAGAGACTGCGGCTGCTTGCTTTTCTTGCCACCTCTAACGTCAAACGTAGCTTTGGGGGTCCGTGCCAGGCACGTTCAATAGCCCTGCTCCAAAAATGCGAAAGTGTACAGATAGCTCGCAGGCAGAAAGAGCTAGCCTGGAAAGCTGTTGCTCAGCCTCATCTGCACGTGGCACTGCTCGCACAGAAGCACAGAGACTGGGGCTGCTTGCTTGTCTTGCAACCTTCAACTTCAAATGTAGAATTGGGGGTCCGTGCAGAGCGGCTCCGACAGCCCTACTCCCAAAATGAGAACGTCTGCAGTTAGCTCGCAGTCAGTAAGAGCTAGCCGGGAAAGCTGTTGCTCAGCCTCATCTGCCCAAGGCACTGCTCGCACAGAAGCACAGAGACTGGGGCTGCTTGCTTGTCTTGCCACCTCGAACTTCAGACGTATCTTTGGGGGTCTGTGAAGGGCGCCTCTGGCATCCCTGCTCCCAAAATGCGAACGTCTGCAGATAGCTCGCAGCCAGAAAAAGCTAGCCTGGAAAGCTGTTGCTCAGCCTCATCTGCCCATGGCACTGCTCGCACAGAGGCACAGAGACTGGGGCTGCTTGCTTGTCTTGCCACCTCGAACTTCAGACGTATATTTGGGGGTCTGTGAAGGGCGCCTCTGGCAGCCCTGCTCCCAAAATGCGAACGTCTGCAGATAGCTCGCAGTCAGAAGGGGCTAGCCTGGAAAGCTGTTGCTCAGCCTCATCTGCCCATGGCACTGCTCGCACAGAGGCACAGAGACTGGGGCTGCTTGCTTGTCTTGCCACCTCAAACTTCTAACGTAGATTTGGGGTTACGTGCCAGGCGCGTCCAACAGACCTGCTCAAAAATGCGAACGTCTGCAGATAGCTCGCAGGCAGAAAGAGCTAGCCGGGAAAAATGTTGCTCAGCCTCATCTGCCCATGGCACTGCTCGCACAGAGGCACAAAGACTGGGGCTGCTTGTTTCTCTTGCCACCTCAAACTTCAAACGTAGATTTCAGTGTCCGTGCCGGGCCCCTCCGGCAGCCCTGCTCCCAAAATGCGAACATCTGCAGTTATCTTGCAACCAGAAAGAGCTAGCCTTGAAAGCTGTTGCTCAGCCTCATCTGCCCATGGCACTGCTCGCACACAGGCACAGAGACTGGGGCTGCTTGCTTGTCTTGCCACCTCAAACTTCAAATGTATCTTTCGGGGTCTGTGACAGGCGCCTCCGTCAGACATGCTCCAAACATGCAAACGTCTGCAGACAGCTCGCAGCCAGAAAGAGCTAGCCTGGAAAGCTGTTGCTCAGCCTCATCTGCCCATGGCACTGCTCGCACAGAGGCACAGAGACTGGGGCTGCTTGTTTCTCTTGCCACCTCAAACTCCAAACGTAGCCTGGGAATAAGGGAGGTCCCTGCCAGGATTCTTTCGCAGCCCTGCTCCCAAAATGGGAACATCTTCAGATAGCTCGCAGCCAGAAAGAGCTAGCCTGGAAAGATGTTGCTCAGCCTCATCTACCCATTGCACTGCTCGCAGAGAGGCACAGAGACTGCGGCTGCTTGCTTGTCTTGCCACCTCAAACTTCAAACGTATATTTCGGGGTCTGTGACAGGCACCTCCGTCAGACATGCTCCAAAAATGCAAACGTATGCAGATAGCTCACAGCCAGAAGGGGCTAGCCTGGAAAGCTGTTGCTCAGCCACATCGGCCCATGGCACTGCTCGCACAGAAGCACAGAGACTGGGGCTGCTTGCTTGTCTTTCAACCTTCAACTTCAAACGTAGAATTGGGGGTCCGTGCAAGGCGGCTCCGACAGCCCTGCTCAAAAATGCGAACGTCTGCAGATAGCTCGCAGGCAGAAAGAGCTAGCCTGGAAAAATGTTGCTCAGCCTCATCTGCCCATGGCACTGCTCGCACAGAGGCACAGAGACTGGGGCTGCTTGCTTGTCTTGCCACCACAGACTTCAGACACAGATTTTGGGGGTGCGTGCCGGGTGCGTCCGGCACCCCGTCTCAAAAGAGCAAACTTCTGCAGATAGCTCGCAGGCAGAAAGAACTAGCCTGGAAAGCTGTTGCTCAGCCTCATCTGCCCATGGCACTGCTCGCACAGAGGCACAGAGACTGGGACCGCTTACTTGTCTTGCCACCTCCAAATTCAAACGTAGCAGTGGGGATCCGTGCAGGGCGCCTCCGGCAACCCTGCTCCAAAAATGAGAACGTCTGCAGATAGTTCGCAGGCAGAAAGAGCTAGCCTGGAAAGCTGTTGCTCAGCCTCATCTGCCCATGGCACTGCTCGCACAGAGGCACAGAGACTGGGGCGGCTTTCCTGTCTTGCCACCTCCAACTTCAAACGTATCTTTCGGGGTCTGTGACAGGCACCTCCGTCAGACATGCTCCAAAAATGCAAACGTATGCAGATAGCTCACAGCCAGAAGGGGCTAGCCTGGAAAGCTGTTGCTCAGCCAGATCTGCCCATGGCACTGCTCGCACAGAAGCACAGAGACTGGGGCTGCTTGCTTGTCTTTCAACCTTCAACTTCAAACGTAGAATTGGGGGTCCGTGCAGGGTGCCTCCGGCAGCCCTGCTCCCAAAATGAGAACGTCTGCAGATAGCTCGCAGTCAGAAAGAGCTAGCCGGGAAAGCTGTTGCTCAGCCTCATCTGCCCATGGCACTGCTCACACAGAGGCACAGAGACTGGGGCTGCTTGCTTCTCTTGCCACCTCAAACTTCAGACGTACCTTTGGGGTTCCGTGCCGTACACCTCTGACAGCCCTGCTCCCAAAATGCGAACGTCTGCAGATAGCTCGCAGCCAGAAAAAGCTAGCCTGGAAAGCTGTTGCTCAGCCTCATCTGCCCATGGCACTGCTCGCACAGAGGCACAGACACAGGGGCTGCTTGCTTGTCTTGCCACCTCGAAATTCAGACGTATCTTTGGGGGTCTGTGAAGGGCGCCTCTGGCAGCCCTGCTCCCAAAATGCGAACGTCTGCAGATAGCTCGCAGGCAGAAAGGGCTAGCCTGGAAAAATGTTGCTCAGCCTCATCTGCCCATGGCACTGCTCACACAGAGGCACGAAGACTGGGGCTGCTTGTTTCTCTTGCCACCTCAACCTTCAAACGTAGATTTCAGTGTCCGTGCCGGGCCCCTCCGGCAGCCCTGCTCCCAAAATGCGAACGTCTGCAGATATCTTGCAGCCAGAAAGAGCTAGCCTTGAAAGCTGTTGCTCAGCCTCATCTGCCCATGGCACTGCTCGCACACAGGCACAGAGACTGGGGCTGCTTGCTTGTCTTGTCACCTCAAACTTCAAACGTATCTTTCGGGGTCTGTGACAGGCGCCTCCGTCAGACATGCTCCAAACATGCAAACGTCTGCAGACAGCTCGCAGCCAGAAAGAGCTAGCCTGGAAAGCTGTTGCTCAGCCTCATCTGCCCATGGCACTGCTCGCACAGAGGCACAGAGACTGGGGCTGCTTGTTTCTCTTGCCACCTCAAACTTCAAACGTAGAATGGGAATAAGGGAGGTCCCTGCCAGGATCCTTTCGCAGCCCTGCTCCCAAAATGGGAACATCTTCAGATAGCTCACAGCCAGAAAGAGCTAGCCTGGAAAGGTGTTGCTCAGCCTCATCTACCCATTGCACTGCTCACAGAGAGGCACAGAGACTGCGGCTGCTTGCTTGTCTTGCCACCTCAAACTTCAAACATAGATTTCGGGGTCCGTGACAGGCGCCTCCGGCAGCCCTGCTCCCAAAATGCGAACGTCTGCAGGGAGCTCGCAGGCAGAAAGAGCTAGCCTGGAAAGCTGTTGCTCTGCCTCATCTGCCCATGGCACTCCTCGCACAGAGGCACAGAGACTGGGGCTGCTTGCTTGTCTTGCCACCTCCAACTTCAAACGTAGAATTGGGGGTCCGTGGAGGGTGCTTCCGGCAGCCCTGCTCCCAAAATGAGAACGTCTGCAGATAGCTCGCAGCCTGAAAATCTTGCCTGGAAACCTGTTGCTCAGCCTCATCTGCCCATGGCACTGCTCGCACAGAGGCACAGAGACTGGGGCGGCTTTCCTGTCTTGCCACCTCCAACTTCAAACGTATCTTTCGGGGTCTGTGACAGGCACCTCCGTCAGACATGCTCCAAAAATGCAAACGTATGCAGATAGCTCACAGCCAGAAGGGGCTAGCCTGGAAAGCTGTTGCTCAGCCAGATCTGCCCATGGCACTGCTCGCAGAGAGGCACAGAGACTGCGGCTGCTTGCTTTTCTTGCCACCTCTAACGTCAAACGTATCTTTGGGGGTCCGTGCCAGGCACGTTCAATAGCCCTGCTCCAAAAATGCGAAAGTGTACAGATAGCTCGCAGGCAGAAAGAGCTAGCCTGGAAAGCTGTTGCTCAGTCTCATCTGCACGTGGCACTGCTCGCACAGAAGCACAGAGACTGGGGCTGCTTGTTTCTCTTGCCACCTCCAACTTCAAACGTAGCCTGGGAATAAGGGAGGTCCCTGCCAGGCTCCTTTCGCAGCCCTGCTCCCAAAATGGGAACATCTTCAGATAGCTCGCAGCCAGAAAGAGCTAGCCTGGAAAGATGTTGCTCAGCCTCATCTACCCATTGCACTGCTCGCAGAGAGGCACAGAGACTGCGGCTGCTTGCTTGTCTTGCCACCTCAAACTTCAAACATAGATTTTGGGGTCTGTGAAGGGCGCCTCCGGCAGCCCTGCTCCCAAAAATGCGAACATCTGCAGGGATCTCGCAGGCAGAAAGAGCTAGCCTGGAAAGCTGTTGCTCAGCCTCATCTGCACGTGGCACTGCTCGCACAGAGGCAAAGAGACTGGGACCGCTTGCTTGTCTTGCCACCTACAAATTCAAACGTAGCATTGGGGATCCCTGCAGGGCGCCTCCGGCAGCCCTGCTCCAAAAATGAGAACGTCTGCAGATAGTTCGCAGGCAGAAAGAGCTAGCCTGGAAAGCTGTTGCTCAGCCTCATCTGCCCATGGCACTGCTCGCACAGAGGCACAGAGACTGGGGCGGCTTTCCTGTCTTGCCACCTCCAACTTCAAACGTATCTTTCGGGGTCTGTGACAGGCACCTCCGTCAGACATGCTCCAAAAATGCAAACGTATGCAGATAGCTCACAGCCAGAAAGAGCTAGCCTGGAAAGCTGTTGCTCAGCCAGATCTGCCCATGGCACTGCTCGCACAGAAGCACAGAGAATGGGGCTGCTTGCTTGTCTTTCAACCTTCAACTTCAAACGTAGAATTAGGGGTCCGTGCAGGGCGGCTCTGACAGCCCTGCTCCCAAAATGAGAACGTCTGCAGACAGCTCGCAGTCAGAAAGAGCTAGCCTGGAAAGATGTTGCTCAGCCTCATCTGCCCATGGCACTGCTCGCACAGAGGCACAGAGACTGGGGCGGCTTTCCTGTCTTGCAATCTCAAACTTCAAACATAGATTTCGGGGTTCGAGACAGGCGCCTCCGGCAGCCCTGCTCCCAAAATGCGAACGTCTGCAGGGAGCTCGCAGGCAGAAAGAGCTAGCCTGGAAAGCTGTTGCTCCGCCTCATCTGCCCATGGCACTGCTCGCACAGAGGCACAGAGACTGGGGCTGCTTGCTTGTCTTGCCACCTCAAACTTGAAACGTATCTTTCGGGGTCTGTGACAGGCACCTCCCGCAGCCCTGCTCCAAAAATGCGAACGTCTGCAGAGAGCTCGCAGGCAGAAAGAGCTAGCCTGGAAAGCTGTTGCTCAGCCTCATCTGCCTATGGCACTGCTCGCACAGAGGCATAGAGACTGGGGCTGCTTGCCTGTCTTGCGACCTTAAACTTCAAACGTAGCCTGGGAATAAGGGAGGTCCCTGCCAGGCTCCTTTCGCAGGCCTGCTCCCAAAATGGGAACATCTTCAGATAGCTCGCAGCCAGAAAGAGCTAGCCTGGAAAGATGTTGCTCAGCCTCATCTACCCATGGCACTGCTCGCACAGAGGCACAGAGGCTGGGGCTGCTTGCTTGTCTTGCCACCTCAAACTTCAAACATAGATTTCGGGGTCCGTGACAGGCGTCTCCGGCAGCCCTGCTCCAAAAATGCGAACATCTGCAGGGAGCTCGCAGGCAGAAAAAGCTAGCCTGGAAAGCTGTTGCTCAGCCTCATCTGCCCGTGGCACTGCTCGCACAGAAGCACAGAGACTGGGGCTGCTTGCTTGTCTTGCAACCTTCAACTTCAAACGTAGAATTGGGGGTCCGTGGAGGGTGGCTCCGACAGCCCTGCTCCCAAAATGAGAACGTCTGCAGATAGCTCGCAGTCAGAAAGAGCTAGCCGGGAAAGCTGTTGCTCAGCCTCATCTGCCCATGGCACTGCTCGCACAGAGGCACAGAGACTGGGGCTGCTTGCTTGTCTTGCCACCTCGAACTTCAGACGTATCTGTGGGGGTCTGTGAAGGACGCCTCTGGCAGCCCTGCTCCCAAAATGCGAACGTCTGCAGATAGCTCGCAGTCAGAAGGGGCTAGCCTGGAAAGCTGTTGCTCAGCCACATCTGCCCATGGCACTGCTCGCACAGAGGCACAGAGACTGGGGCTGCTTGCTTGTCTTGCCACCTCAAACTTCTAACGTAGATTTGGGGTTACGTGCCAGGCGCGTCCAACAGACCTGCTCCAAAAATGCGAACGTCTGCAGATAGCTCGCAGTCAGAAGGGGCTAGCCTGGAAAGCTGTTGCTCAGCCTCATCTGCCCATGGCACTGCTCGCACATAAGCACAGAGACTGGGGCTGCTTGCTTGTCTTGCCACCTCCAACTTCAAACGTAGCTTTCGGGGTCTGTGACAGGCACCTCCGTCAGACATGCTCCAAAAATGCAAACGTCTGCAGACAGCTCGCAGCCACAAAGAGCTAGCCTGGAAAGCTGTTGCTCAGCCTCATCTGCCCATGGCACTGCTCGCACAGAGGCCCAGAGACTGGGGCTGCTTGCTTGTCTTGCCACGTCAAACTTCAAACGTAGCCTGGGAATAAGGGAAGTCCCTGCCAGGCTCCTTTCGCAGGCCTGCTCCCAAAATGGGAACATCTTCAGATAGCTCGCAGCCAGAAAGAGCTAGCCTGGAAAGATGTTGCTCAGCCTCATCTACCCATTTCACTGCTCGCAGTGAGGCACAGAGACTGCGGCTGCTTGCTTATCTTGCAACCTCAAACTTCAAACATAGATTTCGGGGTCCGTGACAGGCGTCTCCGGCAGCCCTGCTCCAAAAATGCGAACATCTGCAGAGAGCTCGCAGGCAGAAAGAGCTAGCCTGGAAAGCTGTTGCTCAGCCTCATCTGCCTATGGCACTGCTCGCACAGAGGCATAGAGACTGGGGCTGCTTGCCTGTCTTGCCACCTTAAACTTCAAACGTAGCCTGGGAATAAGGGAGGTCCCTGCCAGGCTCCTTTCGCAGCCCTGCTCCCAAAATGGGAACATCTTCAGATAGCTCGCAGCCAGAAAGAGCTAGCCTGGAAAGATGTTGCTCAGCCTCATCTACCCATGGCACTGCTCGCACAGAGGCACAGAGGCTGGGGCTGCTTGCTTGTCTTGCCACCTCAAACTTCAAACACAGATTTCGGGGTCCGTGACAGGCGTCTCCGGCAGCCCTGCTCCAAAAATGCGAACGTCTGCAGGGAGCTCGCAGGCAGAAAGAGCTAGCCTGGAAAGCTGTTGCTCAGCTTCATCTGCCCGTGGCACTGCTCGCACAGAAGCACAGAGACTGGGGCTGCTTGCTTGTCTTGCAACCTTCAACTTCAAACGTAGAATTGGGGGTCCGTGGAGGGTGGCTCCGACAGCCCTGCTCCCAGAATGAGAACGTCTGCAGATAGCTCGCAGTCAGAAAGAGCTAGCCGGGAAAGCTGTTGCTCAGCCTCATCTGCCCATGGCACTGCTCGCACAGAGGCACAGAGACTGGGGCTGCTTGCTTCTCTTGCCACCTCAAACTTCAGACGTACCTTTGGGGTTCCGTGCCGTACACCTTTGACAGCCCTGCTCCCAAAATGCGAACGTCTGCAGATAGCTCGCAGCCAGAAAAAGCTAGCCTGGAAAGCTGTTGCTCAGCCTCATCTGCCCATGGCACTGCTCGCACAGAGGCACAGAGACTGGGGCTGCTTGCTTGTCTTGCCACCTCGAACTTCAGACGTATCTTTGGGGGTCTGTGAATGGCGCCTCTGGCAGCCCTGCTCCCAAAATGCGAACGTCTGCAGATAGCTCGCAGTCAGAAGGGGCTAGCCTGGAAAGCTGTTGCTCAGCCTCATCTGCCCATGGCACTGCTCGCACATAAGCACAGAGACTGGGGCTGCTTGCTTCTCTTGCCACCTCCAACTTCAAACGTAGCTTTCGGGGTCTGTGACAGGCGCCTCCGTCAGACATGCTCCAAAAATGCAAACGTCTGCAGACAGCTCGCAGCCACAAAGAGCTAGCCTGGAAAACTGTTGCTCAGCCTCATCTGCCCATGGCACTGCTCGCACAGAGGCGCAGAGACTGGGGCCGCTTGCTTCTCTTGCCACCTCAAACTTCAAACGTAGCCTGGGAATAAGGGAAGTCCCTGCCAGGCTCCTTTCGCAGGCCTGCTCCCAAAATGGGAACATCTTCAGATAGCTCGCAGCCAGAAAGAGCTAGCCTGGAAAGATGTTGCTCAGCCTCATCTACCCATTTCACTGCTCGCAGTGAGGCACAGAGACTGCGGCTGTTTGCTTGTCTTGCCACCTCAAACTTCAAACATAGATTTCGGGGTCCGTGACAGGCGTCTCCGGCAGCCCTGCTCCAA
This sequence comes from Opisthocomus hoazin, assembly GCF_030867145.1. Taxonomy (NCBI): domain Eukaryota; kingdom Metazoa; phylum Chordata; class Aves; order Opisthocomiformes; family Opisthocomidae; genus Opisthocomus; species Opisthocomus hoazin. The sequence goes on from NC_134417.1 coordinate 30,807,655, forward strand.
AAATGTGAACATCTGCAGAGAGCTCGCAGGCAGAAAGAGCTAGCCTGGAAAGCTGTTGCTCAGCCTCATCTGCCTATGGCACTGCTCGCACAGAGGCATAGAGACTGGGGCTGCTTGCCTGTCTTGCCACCTTAAACTTCAAACGTAGCCGGGGAATAAGGGAGGTCCCTGCCAGGCTCCTTTCGCAGCCCTGCTCCCAAAATGGGAACATCTTCAGATAGCTCGCAGGCAGAAAGAGCTAGCCTGGAAAGATGTTGCTCAGCCTCATCTACCCATGGCATTGCTCGCACAGATGCACAGAGGCTGGGGCTGCTTGCTTGTCTTGCCACCTCAAACTTCAAATATAGATTTCGGGGTCCGTGACAGGCGTCTCCGGCAGCCCTGCTCCAAAAATGCGAACATATGCATGGAGCTCGCAGGCAGAAAGAGCTAGCCTGGAAAGCTGTTGCTCAGCCTCATCTGCCTATGGCACTGCTCGCACAGAAGCACAGAGACTGGGGCTGCTTTCTTCTCTTGCCACCTCAGACTTCAGACGTACCTTTGGGGTTCCGTGCCGTACACCTCTGACAGCCCTGCTCCCAAAATGCGAACGTCTGCAGATAGCTCGCAGCCAGAAACAGCTAGCCTGGAAAGCTGTTGCTCAGCCTCATCTGCCCATGGCTCTGCTCGCACAGAGGCACAGAGACTGGGGCTGCTTGCTTGTCTTGCCACCTCCAACTTCAAACGTAGAATTGGGGGTCCGTGGAGGGTGCTTCCGGCAGCCCTGCTCCCAAAATGAGAACGTCTGCAGATAGCTCGCAGCCTGAAAATCTTGCCTGGAAACCTGTTGCTCAGCCTCATCTGCCCATGGCACTGCTCGCACAGAGGCACAGAGACTGGGGCGGCTTTCCTGTCTTGCCACCTCCAACTTCAAACGTATCTTTCGGGGTCTGTGACAGGCACCTCCGTCAGACATGCTCCAAAAATGCAAACGTATGCAGATAGCTCACAGCCAGAAGGGGCTAGCCTGGAAAGCTGTTGCTCAGCCAGATCTGCCCATGGCACTGCTCGCAGAGAGGCACAGAGACTGCGGCTGCTTGCTTTTCTTGCCACCTCTAACGTCAAACGTAGCTTTGGAGGTCCGTGCCAGGCACGTTGAATAGCCCTGCTCCAAAAATGCGAAAGTGTACAGATAGCTCGCAGGCAGAAAGAGCTAGCCTGGAAAGCTGTTGCTCAGCCTCATCTGCACGTGGCACTGCTCGCACAGAAGCACAGAGACTGGGGCTGCTTGCTTGTCTTGCAACCTTCAACTTCAAATGTAGAATTGGGGGTCCGTGCAGAGCGGCTCCGACAGCCCTACTCCCAAAATGAGAACGTCTGCAGTTAGCTCGCAGTCAGTAAGAGCTAGCCGGGAAAGCTGTTGCTCAGCCTCATCTGCCCATGGCACTGCTCGCACAGAAGCACAGAGACTGGGGCTGCTTGCTTGTCTTGCCACCTCGAACTTCAGACGTATCTTTGGGGGTCTGTGAAGGGCGCCTCTGGCATCCCTGCTCCCAAAATGCGAACGTCTGCAGATAGCTCGCAGCCAGAAAAAGCTAGCCTGGAAAGCTGTTGCTCAGCCTCATCTGCCCATGGCACTGCTCGCACAGAGGCACAGAGACTGGGGCTGCTTGCTTGTCTTGCCACCTCGAACTTCAGACGTATATTTGGGGGTCTGTGAAGGGCGCCTCTGGCAGCCCTGCTCCCAAAATGCGAACGTCTGCAGATAGCTCGCAGTCAGAAGGGGCTAGCCTGGAAAGCTGTTTCTCAGCCTCATCTGCCCATGGCACTGCTCGCACAGAGGCACAGAGACTGGGGCTGCTTGCTTGTCTTGCCACCTCAAACTTCTAACGTAGATTTGAGGTTACGTGCCAGGCGCGTCCAACAGACCTGCTCAAAAATGCGAACGTCTGCAGATAGCTCGCAGGCAGAAAGAGCTAGCCGGGAAAAATGTTGCTCAGCCTCATCTGCCCATGGCACTGCTCGCACAGAGGCACAAAGACTGGGGCTGCTTGTTTCTCTTGCCACCTCAAACTTCAAACGTAGATTTCAGTGTCCGTGCCGGGCCCCTCCGGCAGCCCTGCTCCCAAAATGCGAACATCTGCAGTTATCTTGCAACCAGAAAGAGCTAGCCTGGAAAGTTGTTGCTCAGCCTCATCTGCCCATGGCACTGCTCGCACACAGGCACAGAGACTGGGGCTGCTTGCTTGTCTTGCCACCTCAAACTTCAAATGTATCTTTCGGGGTCTGTGACAGGCGCCTCCGTCAGACATGCTCCAAACATGCAAACGTCTGCAGACAGCTCGCAGCCAGAAAGAGCTAGCCTGGAAAGCTGTTGCTCAGCCTCATCTGCCCATGGCACTGCTCGCACAGAGGCACAGAGACTGGGGCTGCTTGTTTCTCTTGCCACCTCAAACTCCAAACGTAGCCTGGGAATAAGGGAGGTCCCTGCCAGGATCCTTTCGCAGCCCTGCTCCCAAAATGGGAACATCTTCAGATAGCTCGCAGCCAGAAAGAGCTAGCCTGGAAAGATGTTGCTCAGCCTCATCTACCCATTGCACTGCTCGCAGAGAGGCACAGAGACTGCGGCTGCTTGCTTGTCTTGCCACCTCAAACTTCAAACGTATATTTCGGGGTCTGTGACAGGCACCTCCGTCAGACATGCTCCAAAAATGCAAACGTATGCAGATAGCTCACAGCCAGAAGGGGCTAGCCTGGAAAGCTGTTGCTCAGCCACATCTGCCCATGGCACTGCTCGCACAGAAGCACAGAGACTGGGGCTGCTTGCTTGTCTTTCAACCTTCAACTTCAAACGTAGAATTGGGGGTCCGTGCAAGGCGGCTCCGACAGCCCTGCTCAAAAATGCGAACGTCTGCAGATAGCTTGCAGGCAGAAAGAGCTAGCCTGGAAAAATGTTGCTCAGCCTCATCTGCCCATGGCACTGCTCGCACAGAGGCACAGAGACTGGGGCTGCTTGCTTGTCTTGCCACCACAAACTTCAGACACAGATTTTGGGGGTGCGTGCCGGGTGCGTCCGGCACCCCGTCTCAAAAGAGCAAACTTCTGCAGATAGCTCGCAGGCAGAAAGAACTAGCCTGGAAAGCTGTTGCTCAGCCTCATCTGCCCATGGCACTGCTCGCACAGAGGCACAGAGACTGGGACCGCTTACTTGTCTTGCCACCTCCAAATTCAAACGTAGCAGTGGGGATCCGTGCAGGGCGCCTCCGGCAACCCTGCTCCAAAAATGAGAACGTCTGCAGATAGTTCGCAGGCAGAAAGAGCTAGCCTGGAAAGCTGTTGCTCAGCCTCATCTGCCCATGGCACTGCTCGCACACAGGCACAGAGACTGGGGCGGTTTTCCTGTCTTGCCACCTCCAACTTCAAACGTATCTTTCGGGGTCTGTGACAGGCACCTCCATCAGACATGCTCCAAAAATGCAAACGTATGCAGATAGCTCACAGCCAGAAGGGGCTAGCCTGGAAAGCTGTTGCTCAGCCACATCTGCCCATGGCACTGCTCGCACAGAAGCACAGAGACTGGGGCTGCTTGCTTGTCTTTCAACCTTCAACTTCAAACGTAGAATTGGGGGTCCGTGCAGGGTGCCTCCGGCAGCCCTGCTCCCAAAATGAGAACGTCTGCAGATAGCTCGCAGTCAGAAAGAGCTAGCCGGGAAAGCTGTTGCTCAGCCTCATCTGCCCATGGCACTGCTCACACAGAGGCACAGAGACTGGGGCTGCTTGCTTCTCTTGCCACCTCAAACTTCAGACGTACCTTTGGGGTTCCGTGCCGTACACCTCTGACAGCCCTGCTCCCAAAATGCGAACGTCTGCAGATAGCTCGCAGCCAGAAAAAGCTAGCCTGGAAAGCTGTTGCTCAGCCTCATCTGCCCATGGCACTGCTCGCACAGAGGCACAGACACAGGGGCTGGTTGCTTGTCTTGCCACCTCGAAATTCAGACGTATCTTTGGGGGTCTGTGAAGGGCGCCTCTGGCAGCCCTGCTCCCAAAATGCGAACGTCTGCAGATAGCTCGCAGGCAGAAAGGGCTAGCCTGGAAAAATGTTGCTCAGCCTCATCTGCCCATGGCACTGCTCACACAGAGGCACGAAGACTGGGGCTGCTTGTTTCTCTTGCCACCTCAACCTTCAAACGTAGATTTCAGTGTCCGTGCCGGGCCCCTCCGGCAGCCCTGCTCCCAAAATGCGAACGTCTGCAGATATCTTGCAGCCAGAAAGAGCTAGCCTTGAAAGCTGTTGCTCAGCCTCATCTGCCCATGGCACTGCTCGCACACAGGCACAGAGACTGGGGCTGCTTGCTTGTCTTGTCACCTCAAACTTCAAACGTATCTTTCGGGGTCTGTGACAGGCGCCTCCGTCAGACATGCTCCAAACATGCAAACGTCTGCAGACAGCTCGCAGCCAGAAAGAGCTAGCCTGGAAAGCTGTTGCTCAGCCTCATCTGCCCATGGCACTGCTCGCACAGAGGCACAGAGACTGGGGCTGCTTGTTTCTCTTGCCACCTCAAACTTCAAACGTAGCCTGGGAATAAGGGAGGTCCCTGCCAGGATCCTTTCGCAGCCCTGCTCCCAAAATGGGAACATCTTCATATAGCTCACAGCCAGAAAGAGCTAGCCTGGAAAGATGTTGCTCAGCCTCATCTACCCATTGCACTGCTCACAGAGAGGCACAGAGACTGCGGCTGCTTGCTTGTCTTGCCACCTCAAACTTCAAACATAGATTTCGGGGTCCGTGACAGGCGCCTCCGGCAGCCCTGCTCCCAAAATGCGAACGTCTGCAGGGAGCTCGCAGGCAGAAAGAGCTAGCCTGGAAAGCTGTTGCTCTGCCTCATCTGCCCATGGCACTCCTCGCACAGAGGCACAGAGACTGGGGCTGCTTGCTTGTCTTGCCACCTCAAACTTCAAACGTAGCCTGGGAATAAGGGAAGTCCCTGCCAGGCTCCTTTCGCAGGCCTGCTCCCAAAATGGGAACATCTTCAGATAGCTCGCAGCCAGAAAGAGCTAGCCTGGAAAGATGTTGCTCAGCCTCATCTACCCATTTCACTGCTCGCAGTGAGGCACAGAGACTGCGGCTGTTTGCTTGTCTTGCCACCTCAAACTTCAAACATAGATTTCGGGGTCCGTGACAGGCGTCTCCGGCAGCCCTGCTCCAAAAATGTGAACATCTGCAGAGAGCTCGCAGGCAGAAAGAGCTAGCCTGGAAAGCTGTTGCTCAGCCTCATCTGCCTATGGCACTGCTCGCACAGAGGCATAGAGACTGGGGCTGCTTGCCTGTCTTGCCACCTTAAACTTCAAACGTAGCCGGGGAATAAGGGAGGTCCCTGCCAGGCTCCTTTCGCAGCCCTGCTCCCAAAATGGGAACATCTTCAGATAGCTCGCAGGCAGAAAGAGCTAGCCTGGAAAGATGTTGCTCAGCCTCATCTACCCATGGCATTGCTCGCACAGATGCACAGAGGCTGGGGCTGCTTGCTTGTCTTGCCACCTCAAACTTCAAATATAGATTTCGGGGTCCGTGACAGGCGTCTCCGGCAGCCCTGCTCCAAAAATGCGAACATATGCATGGAGCTCGCAGGCAGAAAGAGCTAGCCTGGAAAGCTGTTGCTCAGCCTCATCTGCCTATGGCACTGCTCGCACAGAAGCACAGAGACTGGGGCTGCTTTCTTCTCTTGCCACCTCAGACTTCAGACGTACCTTTGGGGTTCCGTGCCGTACACCTCTGACAGCCCTGCTCCCAAAATGCGAACGTCTGCAGATAGCTCGCAGCCAGAAACAGCTAGCCTGGAAAGCTGTTGCTCAGCCTCATCTGCCCATGGCTCTGCTCGCACAGAGGCACAGAGACTGGGGCTGCTTGCTTGTCTTGCCACCTCCAACTTCAAACGTAGAATTGGGGGTCCGTGGAGGGTGCTTCCGGCAGCCCTGCTCCCAAAATGAGAACGTCTGCAGATAGCTCGCAGCCTGAAAATCTTGCCTGGAAACCTGTTGCTCAGCCTCATCTGCCCATGGCACTGCTCGCACAGAGGCACAGAGACTGGGGCGGCTTTCCTGTCTTGCCACCTCCAACTTCAAACGTATCTTTCGGGGTCTGTGACAGGCACCTCCGTCAGACATGCTCCAAAAATGCAAACGTATGCAGATAGCTCACAGCCAGAAGGGGCTAGCCTGGAAAGCTGTTGCTCAGCCAGATCTGCCCATGGCACTGCTCGCAGAGAGGCACAGAGACTGCGGCTGCTTGCTTTTCTTGCCACCTCTAACGTCAAACGTAGCTTTGGGGGTCCGTGCCAGGCACGTTGAATAGCCCTGCTCCAAAAATGCGAAAGTGTACAGATAGCTCGCAGGCAGAAAGAGCTAGCCTGGAAAGCTGTTGCTCAGCCTCATCTGCACGTGGCACTGCTCGCACAGAAGCACAGAGACTGGGGCTGCTTGCTTGTCTTGCAACCTTCAACTTCAAATGTAGAATTGGGGGTCCGTGCAGAGCGGCTCCGACAGCCCTACTCCCAAAATGAGAACGTCTGCAGTTAGCTCGCAGTCAGTAAGAGCTAGCCGGGAAAGCTGTTGCTCAGCCTCATCTGCCCATGGCACTGCTCGCACAGAAGCACAGAGACTGGGGCTGCTTGCTTGTCTTGCCATCTCGAACTTCAGACGTATCTTTGGGGGTCTGTGAAGGGCGCCTCTGGCATCCCTGCTCCCAAAATGCGAACGTCTGCAGATAGCTCGCAGCCAGAAAAAGCTAGCCTGGAAAGCTGTTGCTCAGCCTCATCTGCCCATGGCACTGCTCGCACAGAGGCACAGAGACTGGGGCTGCTTGCTTGTCTTGCCACCTCGAACTTCAGACGTATATTTGGGGGTCTGTGAAGGGCGCCTCTGGCAGCCCTGCTCCCAAAATGCGAACGTCTGCAGATAGCTCGCAGTCAGAAGGGGCTAGCCTGGAAAGCTGTTTCTCAGCCTCATCTGCCCATGGCACTGCTCGCACAGAGGCACAGAGACTGGGGCTGCTTGCTTGTCTTGCCACCTCAAACTTCTAACGTAGATTTGAGGTTACGTGCCAGGCGCGTCCAACAGACCTGCTCAAAAATGCGAACGTCTGCAGATAGCTCGCAGGCAGAAAGAGCTAGCCGGGAAAAATGTTGCTCAGCCTCATCTGCCCATGGCACTGCTCGCACAGAGGCACAAAGACTGGGGCTGCTTGTTTCTCTTGCCACCTCAAACTTCAAACGTAGATTTCAGTGTCCGTGCCGGGCCCCTCCGGCAGCCCTGCTCCCAAAATGCGAACATCTGCAGTTATCTTGCAACCAGAAAGAGCTAGCCTGGAAAGTTGTTGCTCAGCCTCATCTGCCCATGGCACTGCTCGCACACAGGCACAGAGACTGGGGCTGCTTGCTTGTCTTGCCACCTCAAACTTCAAATGTATCTTTCGGGGTCTGTGACAGGCGCCTCCGTCAGACATGCTCCAAACATGCAAACGTCTGCAGACAGCTCGCAGCCAGAAAGAGCTAGCCTGGAAAGCTGTTGCTCAGCCTCATCTGCCCATGGCACTGCTCGCACAGAGGCACAGAGACTGGGGCTGCTTGTTTCTCTTGCCACCTCAAACTCCAAACGTAGCCTGGGAATAAGGGAGGTCCCTGCCAGGATCCTTTCGCAGCCCTGCTCCCAAAATGGGAACATCTTCAGATAGCTCGCAGCCAGAAAGAGCTAGCCTGGAAAGATGTTGCTCAGCCTCATCTACCCATTGCACTGCTCGCAGAGAGGCACAGAGACTGCGGCTGCTTGCTTGTCTTGCCACCTCAAACTTCAAACGTATATTTCGGGGTCTGTGACAGGCACCTCCGTCAGACATGCTCCAAAAATGCAAACGTATGCAGATAGCTCACAGCCAGAAGGGGCTAGCCTGGAAAGCTGTTGCTCAGCCACATCTGCCCATGGCACTGCTCGCACAGAAGCACAGAGACTGGGGCTGCTTGCTTGTCTTTCAACCTTCAACTTCAAACGTAGAATTGGGGGTCCGTGCAAGGCGGCTCCGACAGCCCTGCTCAAAAATGCGAACGTCTGCAGATAGCTCGCAGGCAGAAAGAGCTAGCCTGGAAAAATGTTGCTCAGCCTCATCTGCCCATGGCACTGCTCGCACAGAGGCACAGAGACTGGGGCTGCTTGCTTGTCTTGCCACCACAAACTTCAGACACAGATTTTGGGGGTGCGTGCCGGGTGCGTCCGGCACCCCGTCTCAAAAGAGCAAACTTCTGCAGATAGCTCGCAGGCAGAAAGAACTAGCCTGGAAAGCTGTTGCTCAGCCTCATCTGCCCATGGCACTGCTCGCACAGAGGCACAGAGACTGGGACCGCTTACTTGTCTTGCCACCTCCAAATTCAAACGTAGCAGTGGGGATCCGTGCAGGGCGCCTCCGGCAACCCTGCTCCAAAAATGAGAACGTCTGCAGATAGTTCGCAGGCAGAAAGAGCTAGCCTGGAAAGCTGTTGCTCAGCCTCATCTGCCCATGGCACTGCTCGCACACAGGCACAGAGACTGGGGCGGTTTTCCTGTCTTGCCACCTCCAACTTCAAACGTATCTTTCGGGGTCTGTGACAGGCACCTCCATCAGACATGCTCCAAAAATGCAAACGTATGCAGATAGCTCACAGCCAGAAGGGGCTAGCCTGGAAAGCTGTTGCTCAGCCACATCTGCCCATGGCACTGCTCGCACAGAAGCACAGAGACTGGGGCTGCTTGCTTGTCTTTCAACCTTCAACTTCAAACGTAGAATTGGGGGTCCGTGCAGGGTGCCTCCGGCAGCCCTGCTCCCAAAATGAGAACGTCTGCAGATAGCTCGCAGTCAGAAAGAGCTAGCCGGGAAAGCTGTTGCTCAGCCTCATCTGCCCATGGCACTGCTCACACAGAGGCACAGAGACTGGGGCTGCTTGCTTCTCTTGCCACCTCAAACTTCAGACGTACCTTTGGGGTTCCGTGCCGTACACCTCTGACAGCCCTGCTCCCAAAATGCGAACGTCTGCAGATAGCTCGCAGCCAGAAAAAGCTAGCCTGGAAAGCTGTTGCTCAGCCTCATCTGCCCATGGCACTGCTCGCACAGAGGCACAGACACAGGGGCTGCTTGCTTGTCTTGCCACCTCGAAATTCAGACGTATCTTTGGGGGTCTGTGAAGGGCGCCTCTGGCAGCCCTGCTCCCAAAATGCGAACGTCTGCAGATAGCTCGCAGGCAGAAAGGGCTAGCCTGGAAAAATGTTGCTCAGCCTCATCTGCCCATGGCACTGCTCACACAGAGGCACGAAGACTGGGGCTGCTTGTTTCTCTTGCCACCTCAACCTTCAAACGTAGATTTCAGTGTCCGTGCCGGGCCCCTCCGGCAGCCCTGCTCCCAAAATGCGAACGTCTGCAGATATCTTGCAGCCAGAAAGAGCTAGCCTTGAAAGCTGTTGCTCAGCCTCATCTGCCCATGGCACTGCTCGCACACAGGCACAGAGACTGGGGCTGCTTGCTTGTCTTGTCACCTCAAACTTCAAACGTATCTTTCGGGGTCTGTGACAGGCGCCTCCGTCAGACATGCTCCAAACATGCAAACGTCTGCAGACAGCTCGCAGCCAGAAAGAGCTAGCCTGGAAAGCTGTTGCTCAGCCTCATCTGCCCATGGCACTGCTCGCACAGAGGCACAGAGACTGGGGCTGCTTGTTTCTCTTGCCACCTCAAACTTCAAACGTAGCCTGGGAATAAGGGAGGTCCCTGCCAGGATCCTTTCGCAGCCCTGCTCCCAAAATGGGAACATCTTCAGATAGCTCACAGCCAGAAAGAGCTAGCCTGGAAAGATGTTGCTCAGCCTCATCTACCCATTGCACTGCTCACAGAGAGGCACAGAGACTGCGGCTGCTTGCTTGTCTTGCCACCTCAAACTTCAAACATAGATTTCGGGGTCCGTGACAGGCGCCTCCGGCAGCCCTGCTCCCAAAATGCGAACGTCTGCAGGGAGCTCGCAGGCAGAAAGAGCTAGCCTGGAAAGCTGTTGCTCTGCCTCATCTGCCCATGGCACTCCTCGCACAGAGGCACAGAGACTGGGGCTGCTTGCTTGTCTTGCCACCTCCAACTTCAAACGTAGAATTGGGGGTCCATGGAGGGTGCTTCCGGCAGCCCTGCTCCCAAAATGAGAACTTCTGCAGATAGCTCGCAGCCTGAAAATCTTGCCTGGAAACCTGTTGCTCAGCCTCATCTGCCCATGGCACTGCTCGCACAGAGGCACAGAGACTGGGGCGGCTTTCCTGTCTTGCCACCTCCAACTTCAAACGTATCTTTCGGGGTCTGTGACAGGCACCTCCGTCAGACATGCTCCAAAAATGCAAACGTATGCAGATAGCTCACAGCCAGAAGGGGCTAGCCTGGAAAGCTGTTGCTCAGCCAGATCTGCCCATGGCACTGCTCGCAGAGAGGCACAGAGACTGCGGCTGCTTGCTTTTCTTGCCACCTCTAACGTCAAACGTATCTTTGGGGGTCCGTGCCAGGCACGTTCAATAGCCCTGCTCCAAAAATGCGAAAGTGTACAGATAGCTCGCAGGCAGAAAGAGCTAGCCTGGAAAGCTGTTGCTCAGCCTCATCTGCACGTGGCACTGCTCGCACAGAAGCACAGAGACTGGGGCTGCTTGTTTCTCTTGCCACCTCCAACTTCAAACGTAGCCTGGGAATAAGGGAGGTCCCTGCCAGGCTCCTTTCGCAGCCCTGCTCCCAAAATGGGAACATCTTCAGATAGCTGGCAGCCAGAAAGAACTAGCCTGGAAAGATGTTGCTCAGCCTCATCTACCCATTGCACTGCTCGCAGAGAGGCACAGAGACTGCGGCTGCTTGCTTGTCTTGCCACCTCAAACTTCAAACATAGATTTTGGGGTCTGTGAAGGGCGCCTCCGGCAGCCCTGCTCCCAAAAATGCGAACATCTGCAGGGATCTCGCAGGCAGAAAGAGCTAGCCTGGAAAGCTGTTGCTCAGCCTCATCTGCACGTGGCACTGCTCGCACAGAGGCAAAGAGACTGGGACCGCTTGCTTGTCTTGCCACCTCCAAATTCAAACGTAGCATTGGGGATCCGTGCAGGGCGCCTCCGGCAGCCCTGCTCCAAAAATGAGAACGTCTGCAGATAGTTCGCAGGCAGAAAGAGCTAGCCTGGAAAGCTGTTGCTCAGCCTCATCTGCCCATGGCACTGCTCGCACAGAGGCACAGAGACTGGGGCGGCTTTCCTGTCTTGCCACCTCCAACTTCAAACGTATCTTTCGGGGTCTGTGACAGGCACCTCCGTCAGACATGCTCCAAAAATGCAAACGTATGCAGATAGCTCACAGCCAGAAAGAGCTAGCCTGGAAAGCTGTTGCTCCGCCTCATCTGCCCATGGCACTGCTCGCACAGAGGCACAGAGACTGGGGCTGCTTGCTTGTCTTGCCACCTCAAACTTGAAACGTATCTTTCGGGGTCTGTGACAGGCACCTCCCGCAGCCCTGCTCCAAAAATGCGAACGTCTGCAGAGAGCTCGCAGGCAGAAAGAGCTAGCCTGGAAAGCTGTTGCTCAGCCTCATCTGCCTATGGCACTGCTCGCACAGAGGCATAGAGACTGGGGCTGCTTGCCTGTCCTGCGACCTTAAACTTCAAACGTAGCCTGGGAATAAGGGAGGTCCCTGCCAGGCTCCTTTCGCAGCCCTGCTCCCAAAATGGGAACATCTTCAGATAGCTCGCAGTCAGAAAGAGCTAGCCTGGAAAGATGTTGCTCAGCCTCATCTACCCATGGCACTGCTCGCACAGAGGCACAGAGGCTGGGGCTGCTTGCTTGTCTTGCCACCTCAAACTTCAAACATAGATTTCGGGGTCCGTGACAGGCGTCTCCGGCAGCCCTGCTCCAAAAATGCGAACATCTGCAGGGAGCTCGCAGGCAGAAAAAGCTAGCCTGGAAAGCTGTTGCTCAGCCTCATCTGCCCGTGGCACTGCTCGCACAGAAGCACAGAGACTGGGGCTGCTTGCTTGTCTTTCAACCTTCAACTTCAAACGTAGAATTGGGGGTCCGTGCAGGGCGGCTCTGACAGCCCTGCTCCCAAAATGAGAACGTCTGCAGACAGCTCGCAGTCAGAAAGAGCTAGCCTGGAAAGATGTTGCTCAGCCTCATCTGCCCATGGCACTGCTCGCACAGAGGCACAGAGACTGGGGCGGCTTTCCTGTCTTGCAATCTCAAACTTCAAACATAGATTTCGGGGTTCGAGACAGGCGCCTCCGGCAGCCCTGCTCCCAAAATGCGAACGTCTGCAGGGAGCTCGCAGGCAGAAAGAGCTAGCCTGGAAAGCTGTTGCTCCGCCTCATCTGCCCATGGCACTGCTCGCACAGAGGCACAGAGACTGGGGCTGCTTGCTTGTCTTGCCACCTCAAACTTGAAACGTATCTTTCGGGGTCTGTGACAGGCACCTCCCGCAGCCCTGCTCCAAAAATGCGAACGTCTGCAGAGAGCTCGCAGGCAGAAAGAGCTAGCCTGGAAAGCTGTTGCTCAGCCTCATCTGCCTATGGCACTGCTCGCACAGAGGCATAGAGACTGGGGCTGCTTGCCTGTCTTGCGACCTTAAACTTCAAACGTAGCCTGGGAATAAGGGAGGTCCCTGCCAGGCTCCTTTCGCAGCCCTGCTCCCAAAATGGGAACATCTTCAGATAGCTCGCAGCCAGAAAGAGCTAGCCTGGAAAGATGTTGCTCAGCCTCATCTACCCATGGCACTGCTCGCACAGAGGCACAGAGGCTGGGGCTGCTTGCTTGTCTTGCCACCTCAAACTTCAAACATAGATTTCGGGGTCCGTGACAGGCGTCTCCGGCAGCCCTGCTCCAAAAATGCGAACATCTGCAGGGAGCTCGCAGGCAGAAAAAGCTAGCCTGGAAAGCTGTTGCTCAGCCTCATCTGCCCGTGGCACTGCTCGCACAGAAGCACAGAGACTGGGGCTGCTTGCTTGTCTTGCAACCTTCAACTTCAAACGTAGAATTGGGGGTCCGTGCAGGGTGGCTCCGACAGCCCTGCTCCCAAAATGAGAACGTCTGCAGATAGCTCGCAGTCAGAAAGAGCTAGCCTGGAAAGCTGTTGCTCAGCCTCATCTGCCCATGGCACTGCTCGCACAGAGGCACAGAGACTGGGGCTGCTTGCTTCTCTTGCCACCTCAAACTTCAGACGTACCTTTGGGGTTCCGTGCTGTACACCTCTGACAGCCCTGCTCCCAAAATGCGAACGTCTGCAGATAGCTCGCAGCCAGAAAAAGCTAGCCTGGAAAGCTGTTGCTCAGCGTCATCTGCCCATGGCACTGCTCGCACAGAGGCACAGAGACTGGGGCTGCTTGCTTGTCTTGCCACCTCGAACTTCAGACGTATCTTTGGGGGTCTGTGAAGGGCGCCTCTGGCAGCCCTGCTCCCAAAATGCGAACGTCTGCAGATAGCTCGCAGTCAGAAGGGGCTAGCCTGGAAAGCTGTTGCTCAGCCACATCTGTCCATGGCACTGCTCGCACAGAGGCACAGAGACTGGGGCTGCTTGCTTGTCTTGCCACCTCAAACTTCTAACGTAGATTTGGGGTTACGTGCCAGGCGCGTCCAACAGACCTGCTCCAAAAATGCGAACGTCTGCAGATAGCTCGCAGTCAGAAGGGGCTAGCCTGGAAAGCTGTTGCTCAGCCTCATCTGCCCATGGCACTGCTCGCACATAAGCACAGAGACTGGGGCTGCTTGCTTGTCTTGCCACCTCCAACTTCAAACGTAGCTTTCGGGGTCTGTGACAGGCGCCTCCGTCAGACATGCTCCAAAAATGCAAACGTCTGCAGACAGCTCGCAGCCACAAAGAGCTAGCCTGGAAAGCTGTTGCTCAGCCTCATCTGCCCATGGCACTGCTCGCACAGAGGCGCAGAGACTGGGGCTGCTTGCTTGTCTTGCCACGTCAAACTTCAAACGTAGCCTGGGAATAAGGGAAGTCCCTGCCAGGCTCCTTTCGCAGGCCTGCTCCCAAAATGGGAACATCTTCAGATAGCTCGCAGCCAGAAAGAGCTAGCCTGGAAAGATGTTGCTCAGCCTCATCTACCCATTTCACTGCTCGCAGTGAGGCACAGAGACTGCGGCTGCTTGCTTATCTTGCAACCTCAAACTTCAAACATAGATTTCGGGGTCCGTGACAGGCGTCTCCGGCAGCCCTGCTCCAAAAATGCGAACATCTGCAGAGAGCTCGCAGGCAGAAAGAGCTAGCCTGGAAAGCTGTTGCTCAGCCTCATCTGCCTATGGCACTGCTCGCACAGAGGCATAGAGACTGGGGCTGCTTGCCTGTCTTGCCACCTTAAACTTCAAACGTAGCCTGGGAATAAGGGAGGTCCCTGCCAGGCTCCTTTCGCAGCCCTGCTCCCAAAATGGGAACATCTTCAGATAGCTCGCAGCCAGAAAGAGCTAGCCTGGAAAGATGTTGCTCAGCCTCATCTACCCATGGCACTGCTCGCACAGAGGCACAGAGGCTGGGGCTGCTTGCTTGTCTTGCCACCTCAAACTTCAAACACAGATTTCGGGGTCCGTGACAGGCGTCTCCGGCAGCCCTGCTCCAAAAATGCGAACGTCTGCAGGGAGCTCGCAGGCAGAAAGTGCTAGCCGGGAAAGCTGTTGCTCAGCCTCATCTGCCCATGGCACTGCTCGCACAGAGGCACAGAGACTGGGGCTGCTTGCTTCTCTTGCCACCTCAAACTTCAGACGTACCTTTGGGGTTCCGTGCCGTACACCTTTGACAGCCCTGCTCCCAAAATGCGAACGTCTGCAGATAGCTCGCAGCCAGAAAAAGCTAGCCTGGAAAGCTGTTGCTCAGCCTCATCTGCCCATGGCACTGCTCGCACAGAGGCACAGAGACTGGGGCTGCTTGCTTGTCTTGCCACCTCGAACTTCAGACGTATCTTTGGGGGTCTGTGAAGGGCGCCTCTGGCAGCCCTGCTCCCAAAATGCGAACGTCTGCAGATAGCTCGCAGTCAGAAGGGGCTAGCCTGGAAAGCTGTTGCTCAGCCTCATCTGCCCATGGCACTGCTCGCACATAAGCACAGAGACTGGGGCTGCTTGCTTGTCTTGCCACCTCCAACTTCAAACGTAGCTTTCGGGGTCTGTGACAGGCGCCTCCGTCAGACATGCTCCAAAAATGCAAACGTCTGCAGACAGCTCGCAGCCACAAAGAGCTAGCCTGGAAAACTGTTGCTCAGCCTCATCTGCCCATGGCACTGCTCGCACAGAGGCGCAGAGACTGGGGCCGCTTGCTTCTCTTGCCACCTCAAACTTCAAACGTAGCCTGGGAATAAGGGAAGTCCCTGCCAGGCTCCTTTCGCAGCCCTGCTCCCAAAATGGGAACATCTTCAGATAGCTCGCAGCCAGAAAGAGCTAGCCTGGAAAGATTTTGCTCAGCCTCATCTACCCATTTCACTGCTCGCAGTGAGGCAC
This sequence comes from Opisthocomus hoazin, assembly GCF_030867145.1. Lineage (NCBI taxonomy): Eukaryota > Metazoa > Chordata > Aves > Opisthocomiformes > Opisthocomidae > Opisthocomus > Opisthocomus hoazin. The sequence goes on from NC_134417.1 coordinate 30,823,132, forward strand.
AGAGACTGCGGCTGTTTGCTTATCTTGCCACCTCAAACTTCAAACATAGATTTCGGGTCCGTGACAGGCGTCTCCGGCAGCCCTGCTCCAAAAATGTGAACATCTGCAGAGAGCTCGCAGGCAGAAAGAGCTAGCCTGGAAAGCTGTTGCTCAGCCTCATCTGCCTATGGCACTGCTCGCACAGAGGCATAGAGACTGGGGCTGCTTGCCTGTCTTGCCACCTCCAACTTCAAACGTAGCCGGGGAATAAGGGAGGTCCCTGCCAGGCTCCTTTCGCAGCCCTGCTCCCAAAATGGGAACATCTTCAGATAGCTCGCAGGCAGAAAGAGCTAGCCTGGAAAGATGTTGCTCAGCCTCATCTACCCATGGCATTGCTCGCACAGATGCACAGAGGCTGGGGCTGCTTGCTTGTCTTGCCACCTCAAACTTCAAACATAGATTTCGGGGTCCGTGACAGGCGTCTCCGGCAGCCCTGCTCCAAAAATGCGAACATATGCATGGAGCTCGCAGGCAGAAAGAGCTAGCCTGGAAAGCTGTTGCTCAGCCTCATCTGCCTATGGCACTGCTCGCACAGAAGCACAGAGACTGGGGCTGCTTGCTTCTCTTGCCACCTCAAACTTCAGACGTACCTTTGGGGTTCCGTGCCGTACACCTCTGACAGCCCTGCTCCCAAAATGCGAACGTCTGCAGATAGCTCGCAGCCAGAAACAGCTAGCCTGGAAAGCTGTTGCTCAGCCTCATCTGCCCATGGCTCTGCTCGCACAGAGGCACAGAGACTGGGGCTGCTTGCTTGTCTTGCTACCTCGAACTTCAGACGTATCTTTGGGGGTGTGTGAAGGGCGCCTCTGGCAGCCCTGCTCCCAAAATTCGAACGTCTGCAGATAGCTCGCAGTCAGAAGGGGCTACGCTGGAAAGCTGTTGCTCAGCCACATCTGCCCATGGCACTGCTCGCACAGAGGCACAGAGACTGGGGGTGCTTGCTTTTCTTGCCACCTCTAACGTCTAACGTGGATTTGGGCTTACGTGCCAGGCGCGTCCAACAGACCTGCTCCAAAAATGCGAAAGTGTACAGATAGCTCGCAGCCAGAAAGAGCTAGCCTGGAAAGCTGTTGCTCAGCCTCATCTGCCCATGGCACTGCTCGCACAGAGGCACAGAGACTGGGGCTGCTTGCTTGTCTTGTCACCTCAAACTTGAAACGTATCTTTCGGGGTCTGTGACAGGCGCCTCCGTCAGACATGCTCCAAAAATGCAAACGTCTGCAGACAGCTCGCAGCCAGAAAGAGCTAGCCTGCAAAGCTGTTGCTCAGCCTCATCTGCCTATGGCACTGCTCGCACAGAAGCACAGAGACTGGGGCTGCTTGCTTGTCTTGCCACCTCAAACTTCAAACGTAGATTTTGGGGGTCCGTGCCGGGAACCTCCAGCAGCCATGCTCAAAAATGCAAACTTCTGCAGATAGGTCGCAGCCAGAAAGTACTAGCCTGGAAATCTGTTACTCAGTCTTTTCTGCCTTTGGCACTGCTCGCACAGAGGCACAGAGATTGGGGCTGCTTGCTTGTCTTGCCACCTCAAACTTCAAACGTAGATTTGGGGGTCAGTCCTAAGTCCCTCCAGCAGCCCTGCTCCAAAAAACTAAACTTCTGCAGATAGCTCGCAGCCAGAAGGGTCTAGCCTGGAAAGCTGTTGCTCAGCCTCGTCTGCCCATGGCAATGCTCGCACATAAGCACAGAGACTGGAGCTGCTTGCTTGTCTTGCCACCTCCAACTTCAAACGTAGCTTTCGGGGTCTGTGACAGGCGCCTCCGGCAGCCCTGCTCCAAAAATGCAAACGTCTGCAGACAGCTCGCAGCCAGAAAGAGCTAGCCTGGAAAACTGTTGCTCAGCCTCATCTGCCCATGGCACTGCTCGCACAGAGGCACAGAGACTGGGGCTGCTTGCTTCTCTTGCCACCTCAAACTTCAAACGTAGCCTGGGAATAAGGGAGTTCCCTGCTAGGCTCCTTTCGCAGGCCTGCTCCCAAAATGGGAACATCTTCAGATAGCTCGCAGCCAGAAAGAGCTAGCCTGGAAAGATGTTGCTCAGCCTCATCTACCCATTTCACTGCTCGCAGTGAGGCACACAGACTGCGGCTGCTTGCTTGTCTTGCCACCTCAAACTTCAAACATAGATTTCGGGGTCCGTGACAGGCGTCTCCGGCAGCCCTGCTCCAAAAATGCGAACGTCTGCAGGGAGCTCGCAGGGAGAAAGAGCTAGCCTGGAAAGCTGTTGCTCAGCCTCATCTGCCCGTGGCACTGCTCGCACAGAAGCACAGAGACTGGGGCTGCTTGCTTGTCCTGCCACCCCTAACGTCAAATGTAGCTTTGGGGGTCCGTTCCAGGCGCGTACAACAGCCCTACTCCAAAAATGCTAAAATGTACAGATAGCTCGCAGGCAGAAAGAGCTAGCCTGGAAAGCTGTTGCTCAGCCTCATCTGCCCATGCACTGCTCGCACAGAGGCACAGAGAGTGGAGCTGCTTGCTTGTCTTGCCACCTCAAACTTGAAACGTATCTTTCGCGGTCTGTGACAGGCGCCTCTGGCAGCCCTGCTCCAAAAATGCGAACGTCTGCAGATAGCTCGCAGCCAGAAAGAACTAGCCTGGAAAGCTGTTGCTCAGCCTCATCTGCCCATGGCACTGCTCGCACAGAGGCACAAAGACTGGGGCTGCTTGCCTGTCTTGCCACCTCAAACTTCAAACGTAGATTTGGGGGTTTGTGCCAGGCGCCTCCGGCAGCCCTGCTCCCAAAGTGCGAACATATGCAGATATCTTGCAACCAGAAAGAGCTAGCCTGCAAAGCTGTTGCTCAGCCTCATCTGCCCATGGCACTGCTCGCACAGAGGCACAGAGACTAGGGCTGCTTGCTTGTCTTGCCACCTCCAACTTCAAACGTAGCTTTCGGGGTCTGTGACAGGCGGCTCCGTCAGACATGCTCCAAACATGCAAACGTCTCCAGACAGCTCGCAGCCAGAAAGAGCTAGCCTGGAAAGCTGTTGCTCAGCCTCATGTGCCTATGGCACTGCTCGCACAGAGGCACAGAGACTGGGGCTGCTTGCTTTTCTTGCCACCTCAAACTTCAAACGTAGATTTCAGTGTCCGTGCCGGGCGCCTCCGGCAGCCCTGCTCCTAAAATGCGAACATCTGCAGATATCTTGCAGCCAGAAAGAGCTAGCCTGGAAAGCTGTTGCTCAGCCTCATCTGCCCATGGCACTGCTCGCACAGAGGCACAGAGACTGGGGCTGCTTGCTTGTCTTGCGACCTCTAACGTCAAACGTAGCATTGGGGGTCTGTGACAGGCGCCTCCGTCAGACATGCTCCAAACATGCAAACGTCTGCAGGCAGCTCGCAGCCAGAAAGAGCTAGCCTGGAAAGCTGTTGCTCAGCCTCATCTGCCCATGGCACTGCTCGCACAGAGGCACAGAGACTGGGGCTGCTTGTTTCTCTTGCCACCTCAAACTTCAAACGTAGCCTGGGAATAAGGTAGGTCCCTGCCAGGCTCCTTTTGCAGCCCTGCTCCCAAAATGCGAACATCTGCAGATATCTTGCAACCAGAAAGAGCTAGCCTGGAAAGCTGTTGCTCAGCCTCATCTGCCCATGGCACTGGTCGCACAGAGGCACAGAGACTGGGGCTGCTTGCTTGTCTTGCCACCTCCCACTTCAAACGTAGCTTTCGGGGTCTGTTACAGGCGGCTCCGTCAGACATGCTCCAAACATGCAAACGTCTGCAGACAGCTCGCAGCCAGAAAGAGCTAGCCTGGAAAGCTGTTGCTCAGCCTCATCTGCCCATGGCACTGCTCGCACAGAGGCACAGAGACTGGGCTGCTTGCTTGTCTTGCCACTTCCAACTTCAAACGTAGAATTGGGGGTCCGTGGAGGGTGCCTCCGGCAGCCCTGCTCCCAAAATGCGAACGTCTGCAGATAGCTCGCAGGCAGAAAGAGCTAGCCTGGAAAGCTGTTGCTCCGCCTCATCTGCCCATGGCACTGCTCGCACAGAGGCACAGAGACTGGGGCGGCTTTCCTGTCTTGCCACCTCCAAATTCAAACGTATCTTTCGGGGTCTGTGACAGGCACCTCCGTCAGACATGCTCCAAAAATGCAAACGTATGCAGATAGCTCACAGCCAGAAGGGGCTAGCCTGGAAAGCTGTTGCTCAGCCACATCTGCCCATGCACTGCTCGCACAGAGGCACAGAGACTGGGGCTGCTTCCTTGTCTTGCCACCTCTAACGTCAAACGTAGCTTTGGGGGTCCGTGCCAGGCACGTTCAATAGCCCTGCTCCAAAAATGCGAAAGTGTACAGGTAGCTCGCAGCCAGAAAGAGCTAGTCTGGAAAGCTGTTGCTCAGCCTCATCTGCCCATGGCACTGCTCGCACAGAGGCACAGAGACTGGGGCTGCTTGCTTGTCTTGTCACCTCAAACTTGAAACGTATCTTTCGGGGTCTGTGACAGGCACCTCCGGCAGCCCTGCTCCAAAAATGCGAACGTCTGCAGACAGCTCGCAGCCAGAAAGAGCTAGCCTGGAAAGCTGTTGCTCAGCCTCATCTGCCTATGGCACTGCTCGCACAGAGGCACAGAGACTGGAGCTGCTTGCTTGTCTTGACACCTGAAACTTCAAACGTATATTTTGGGTGTGCGTGCCGGGTGCCTCCGGCAGCCCGTCTCAAAAAAGCAAACTTCTGCAGATAGCTCGCAGGCAGAAAGAACTAGCCTGGAAAGCTGTTGCTCAGCCTCATCTGCCCATGGCACTCCTCGCACAGAGGCACAGAGACTGGGACCGCTTGCTTGTCTTGCCACTTCCAAATTCAAACGTATATTTCGGGATCCGTGCAGGGCGCTTCCGGCAGCCCTGCTCCAAAAATGCGAACTTCTGCAGATAGCTCGCAGACAGAAAGAGCTAGCCGGGAAAGCTGTTGCTCAGCCTCATCTGCCCATGGCACTGCTCGCACAGAGGCACAGAGACTGGGCTGCTTGCTTGTCTTGCAACCTTCAACTTCAAACGTAGAATTGGGGGTCCGTGGAGGGTGGCTCCGACAGCCCTGCTCCCAAAATGAGAACGTGTGCAGATAGCTCACAGTCAGAAAGAGCTAGCCGGGAAAGCTGTTGCTCAGCCTCATCTGCCCATGGCACTGCTCGCACAGAGGCACAGAGACTGGGGCTGCTTGCTTCTCTTGCCACCTCAAACTTCAGACGTACCTTTGGGGTTCCGTGACGTACACCTCTGACAGCCCTGCTCCCAAAATGCGAACGTCTGCAGATAGCTCGCAGCCAGAAAAAGCTAGCCTGGAAAGCTGTTGCTCAGCGTCATCTGCCCATGGCTCTGCTCGCACAGAGGCACAGAGACTGGGGCTGCTTGCTTGTCTTGCCACCTCGAACTTCAGACGTATCTTTGGGGGTCTGTGAAGGGCGCCTCTGGCAGCCCTGCTCCCAAAATGCGAACGTCTGCAGATAGCTCTCAGTCAGAAGGATCTAGCCTGGAAAGCTGTTGCTCAGCCACATCTGCCCATGGCACTGCTCGCACAGAGGCACAGAGACGGGGGCTGCTTGCTTGTCTTGCCACCTCAAACTTCAAACATAGATTTGGGGTTACGTGCCAGGCGCGTCCAACAGACCTGCTCCAAAAATGCGAACGTCTGCAGATAGCTCGCAGTCAGAAGGTGCTAGCCTGGAAAGCTGTTGCTCAGCCTCATCTGCCCATGGCACTGCTCGCACAGACGCACAGAGACTGGGGCTGCTTGCTTCTCTTGCCACTTCAAACTTCAGACGTATCTTTGGCGGTCCGTGCCGTACACCTCTGGCAGCCCTGCTCCCAAAATGCGAACGTCTGCAGATAGCTCGCAGCCAGAAAGAGCTAGCCTGGAAAGCTGTTGCTCAGCCTCATCTGCCCATGGCACTGCTCGCAGAGAGGCACAGAGACTGGGGCTGCTTGCTTCTCTTGCCACCTCGAACTTCAAACGTAGCTTTCGGGGTCTGTGACAGGCGCCTCCGTCAGACATGCTCCAAAAATGCAAACGTCTGCAGACAGCTCGCAGCCAGAAAGAGCTAGCCTGGAAAACTGTTGCTCAGCCTCATCTGCCCATGGCACTGCTCGCACAGAGGCACAGAGACTGGGGCTGCTTGCTTCTCTTGCCACCTCAAACTTCAAACGTAGCCTGGGAATAAGAGAGTTCCCTGCTAGGCTCCTTTCGCAGGCCTGCTCCCAAAATGGGAACATCTTCAGATAGCTCGCAGCCAGAAGGAGCTAGCCTGGAAAGATGTTGCTCAGCCTCATCTACCCATTGCACTGCTCGCAGAGAGGCACAGAGACTGGGGCTGCTTGCTTGTCTTGCCACCTCAAACTTCAAACGTAGATTTCGTGGTCTGTGAAGGGCGCCTCCGGCATCCCTGCTCCCAAAAATGCGAACATCTGCAGGGAGCTCGCAGGCAGAAAGAGCTAGCTGGAAAGCTGTTGCTCAGCCTCATCTGCCCATGGCACTGCTCGCACAGAGGCACAGAGACTGGGGCTGCTTGCTTCTCTTGCCACCTCAAACTTCAGACGTACCTTTGGGGTTCCGTGCCGTACACCTCTGACAGCCCTGCTCCCAAAATGTGAACGTCTGCAGATAGCTCGCAGTCAGAAGGGGCTAGCCTGGAAAGCTGTTGCTCAGCCTCATCTGCCCATGCACTGCTCGCACAGAGGCACAGAGACTGGGGCTGCTTGCTTGTCTTGCCACCTCTAACGTCAAACGTAGCTTTGGGGGTCCGTGCCATGCGCGACCAGTAGCCCTGCTCCAAAAATGCGAAAGTGTACAGATAGCTCGCAGCCAGAAAGAGCTAGCCTGGAAAGCTGTTGCTCAGCCTCATCTGCCCATGGCACTGCTCGCACAGAGGCACAGAGACTGGGGCTGCTTTCTTGTCTTGCCACCTCAAACTTCAAACGTAGCTTTCGGGGTCTGTGACAGGCGCCTCCGTCAGACATGCTTCAAAAATGCGAACGTCTGCAGATAGCTCGCAGGCAGAAAGAGCTAGCCTGGAAAGCTGTTGCTCAGCCTCATCTGCCCATGGCACTGCTCGCACAGAGGCACAGAGACTGGGGCTGCTTGCTTGTCTTGCCACCTCAAACTTCAGAGTTTGCTTTGGAGGTCTGTGAAGGGCGCCTCCGGCAGCCCTGCTCTCAAAATGCGAACGTCTGCAGATAGCTCGCAGTCAGAAAGAGCTAGCCTGGAAAGCTGTTGCTCAGCCTCATCTGCCCATGGCACTGCTCGCACAGAGGCACAGAGACTGGGGCTGCTTGCTTGTCTTGCGACCTCTAACGTCAAACGTAGCATTGGGGGTCTGTGACAGGCGCCTCCGTCAGACATGCTCCAAACATGCAAACGTCTGCAGGCAGCTCGCAGCCAGAAACAGCTAGCCTGGAAAGCTGTTGCTCAGCCTCATCTGCGCATGGCACTGCTCGCACAGAGGCACAGAGACTGGGACTGCTTGCTTCTCTTGCCACCTCAAACTTCAGACGTACCTTTGGGGTTCCGTGCCGTACACCTCTGACAGCCCTGCTCCCAAAATGCGAACGTCTGCAGATAGCTCGCAGCCAGAAAAAGCTAGCCTGGAAAGCTGTTGCTCAGCCTCATCTGCCCATGGCACTGCTCGCACAGAGGCACAGAGACTGGGGCTGCTTGTTTCTCTTGCCACCTCAAACTTCAAACGTAGCCTGGGAATAAGGGAGGTCCCTGCCAGGCTCCTTTCGCAGCCCTGCTCCCAAAATGGGAACATCTTCAGATAGCTCGCAGGCAGAAAGAGCTAGCCTGGAAAGATGTTGCTCAGCCTCATCTACCCATTGCACTGCTCGCAGTGAGGCACAGAGACTGCGGCTGCTTGCTTGTCTTGCCACCTCAAACTTCAAACATAGATTTCGGGGTCCGTGACAGGCGCCTCCGGCAGCCCTGCTCCCAAAATGTGAACGTCTGCAGATAGCTCGCAGGCAGAAAGAGCTAGCCTGGAAAGCTGTTGCTCAGCCTCATCTGCCCATGGCACTGCTCGCACAGAGGCACAGAGACTGGGGCTGCTTGCTGCTCTTGCCACCTCAAACTTCAGACGTACCTTTGGGGTTCCGTGCCGTACACCTCTGACAGCCCTGCTCCCAAAATGCGAACGTCTGCAGATAGCTCGCAGTCAGAAGGGGCTAGCCTGGAAAGCTGTTGCTCAGCCTCATCTCCCCATGCACTGCTCGCACAGAGGCACAGAGACTGGGGCTGCTTGCTTGTCTTGCCACCTCTAACGTCAAACGTAGCTTTGGGGGTCCGTGCCATGCGCGTACAATAGCCCTGCTCCAAAAATGCGAAAGTGTACAGATAGCTCGCAGGCAGAAAGAGCTAGCCTGGAAAGCTGTTGCTCAGCCTCATCTGCCCATGGCACTGCTCGCACAGAGGCACAGAGACTGGGGCTGCTTTCTTGTCTTGCCACCTCAAACTTCAAACGTAGCTTTCGGGGTCTGTGACAGGCGCCTCCGTCAGACATGCTTCAAAAATGCGAACGTCTGCAGATAGCTCGCAGGCAGAAAGAGCTAGCCTGGAAAGCTGTTGCTCAGCCTCATCTGCCCATGGCACTGCTCGCACAGAGGCACAGAGACTGGGGCTGCTTGCTTGTCTTGCCACCTCAAACTTCAGAGTTTGCTTTGGAGGTCTGTGAAGGGCGCCTCCGGCAGCCCTGCTCTCAAAATGCGAACGTCTGCAGATAGCTCGCAGTCAGAAAGAGCTAGCCTGGAAAGCTGTTGCTCAGCCTCATCTGCCCATGGCACTGCTCGCACAGAGGCACAGAGACTGGGGCTGCTTGCTTGTCTTGCCACCTCTAACTTCAAACGTAGCATTGGGGGTCTGTGACAGGCGCCTCCGTCAGACATGCTCCAAACATGCAAATGTCTGCAGGCAGCTCGCAGCCAGAAACAGCTAGCCTGGAAAGCTGTTGCTCAGCCTCATCTGCCCATGGCACTGCTCGCACAGAGGCACAGAGACTGGGGCTGCTTGCTTCTCTTGCCACCTCAAACTTCAGACGTACCTTTGGGGTTCCGTGCCGTACACCTCTGACAGCCCTGCTCCCAAAATGCGAACGTCTGCAGATAGATCGCAGCCAGAAAAAGCTAGCCTGGAAAGCTGTTGCTCAGCCTCATCTGCCCATGGCACTGCTCGCACAGAGGCACAGAGACTGGGGCTGCTTGTTTCTCTTGCCACCTCAAACTTCAAACGTAGCCTGGGAATAAGGGAGGTCCCTGCCAGGCTCCTTTCGCAGCCCTGCTCCCAAAATGGGAACATCTTCAGATAGCTCGCAGGCAGAAAGAGCTAGCCGGGAAAGATGTTGCTCAGCCTCATCTACCCATTGCACTGCTCGCAGAGAGGCACAGAGACTGCGGCTGCTTGCTTGTCTTGCCACCTCAAACTTCAAACATAGATTTCGGGGTACGTGACAGGCGCCTCCGGCAGCCCTGCTCCCAAAATGTGAACGTCTGCAGATAGCTCGCAGCCAGAAAGAGCTAGCCTGGAAAGCTGTTGCTCAGCCTCATCTGCCCATGGCACTGCTCGCACAGAGGCACAGAGACTGGGGCTGCTTGCTTGTCTTGACACCTCCAACTTCAAACGTAGAATTGGGGGTCCGTGGAGGTTGCCTCCGGCAGCCCTGCTCCCAAAATGAGAACGTCTGCAGATAGTTCGCAGGCAGAAAGAGCTAGCCTGGAAAGCTGTTGCTCAGCCTCATCTGCCCATGGCACTGCTCGCACAGAGGCACAGAGACTGGGGCTGCTTGCTTGTCTTGCCACCTCAAACTTGAAACGTATCTTTCGGGGTCTGTGACAGGCGCCTCTGGCAGCCCTGCTCCAAAAATGCGAACGTCTGCAGAGAGCTCGCAGGCAGAAAGAGCTAGCCTGGAAAGCTGTTGCTCAGCCTCATCTGCCCATGGCACTGCTCGCACAGAGGCACAGAGACTGGGGCTGCTTGCTTGTCTTGCCACCTCCAACTTCAAACGTAGCTTTCGGGGTCTGTGACAGGCGGCTCCGTCAGACATGCTCCAAACATGCAAACGTCTCCAGACAGCTCGCAGGCAGAAAGAGCTAGCCTGGAAAGCTGTTGCTCAGCCTCATCTGCCCATGGCACTGCTCGCACAGAGGCACAGAGACTGGGGCTGCTTGCTTGTCTTGTCACCTCAAACTTGAAACGTATCTTTCGGGGTCTGTGACAGGCACCTCCGGCAGCCCTGCTCCCAAAATGCGAACGTCTGCAGAGAGCTCACAGGCAGAAAGAGCTAGCCTGGAAAGCTGTTGCTCAGCCTCATCTGCCTATGGCACTGCTCGCACAGAGGCATAGAGACTGGGGCTGCTTTTTTCTCTTGCCACCTCAAACTTCAAACGTAGCCTGGGAATAAGGGAGGTCCCTGCCAGGCTCCTTTCGCAGCCCTGCTCCCAAAATGGGAACATCTTCAGATAGCTCGCAGGCAGAAAGAGCTAGCCTGGAAAGATGTTGCTCAGCCTCATCTACCCATTGCACTGCTCACAGAGAGGCACAGAGACTGCGGCTGCTTGCTTGTCTTGCCACCTCAAACTTCAAACATAGATTTCGGGGTCCGTGACAGGCGCCTCCGGCAGCCCTGCTCCCAAAATGTGAACGTCTGCAGATAGCTCGCAGGCAGAAAGAGCTAGCCTGGAAAGCTGTTGCTCAGCCTCATCTGCCCATGGCACTGCTCGCACAGAGGCACAGAGACTGGGGCTGCTTGCTTGTCTTGCCACCTCTAACGTCAAACGTAGCTTTGGGGGTCCGTGCCATGCGCGTCCAATAGCCCTGCTCCAAAAATGCGAACGTCTGCAGAGAGCTCGCAGCCAGAAAGAGCTAGCCTGGAAAGCTGTTGCTCAGCCTCATCTCCCCATGGCACTGCTCGCACAGAGGCACAGAGACTGGGGCTGCTTGCTTGTCTTGCCACCTCCAACTTCAAACGTAGCTTTCGGGGTCTGTGACAGGCGGCTCCGTCAGACATGCTCCAAACATGCAAACGTCTCCAGACAGCTCGCAGCCAGAAAGAGCTAGCATGGAAAGCTGTTGCTCAGCCTCATCTGCCCATGGCACTGCTCGCACAGAGGCACAGAGACTGGGGCTGCTTGCTTGTCTTGCCACCTCCAACTTCAAACGTAGAATTGGGGGTCCGTGGAGGGTGCCTCCGGCAGCCCTGCTCCCAAAATACGAACGTCTGCAGATAGCTCGCAGGCAGAAAGAGCTAGCCTGGAAAGCTGTTGCTCAGCCTCATCTGCCCATGGCACTGCTCGCACAGAGGCACAGAGACTGGGGCTGCTTGCTTGTCTTGTCACCTCAAACTTGAAACGTATCTTTCGGGGTCTGTGACAGGCACCTCCGGCAGCCCTGCTCCAAAAATGCGAACGTCTGCAGAGAGCTCGCAGGCAGAAAGAGCTAGCCTGGAAAGCTGTTGCTCAGCCTCATCTGCCTATGGCACTGCTCGCACAGAGGCATAGAGACTGGGGCTGCTTGTTTCTCTTGCCACCTCAAACTTCAAACGTAGCCTGGGAATAAGGGAGGTCCCTGCCAGGCTCCTTTCGCAGCCCTGCTCCCAAAATGGGAACATCTTCAGATAGCTCGCAGGCAGAAAGAGCTAGCCTGGAAAGATGTTGCTCAGCCTCATCTACCCATTGCACTGCTCGCAGAGAGGCACAGAGACTGCGGCTGCTTGCTTGTCTTGCCACCTCAAACTTCAAACGTATATTTCAGGGTCCGTGACAGGCGCCTCCGGCAGCCCTGCTCCCAAAATGTGAACGTCTGCAGATAGCTCGCAGCCAGAAAGAGCTAGCCTGGAAAGCTGTTGCTCAGCCTCATCTGCCCATGGCACTGCTCGCACAGAGGCACAGAGACTGGGGCTGCTTGCTTGTCTTGCCACCTCAAACTTGAAACGTATCTTTCGGGGTCTGTGACAGGCGCCTCTGGCAGCCCTGCTCCAAAAATGCGAACGTCTGCAGAGAGCTCGCAGGCAGAAAGAGCTAGCCTGGAAAGCTGTTGCTCAGCCTCATCTGCCCATGGCACTGCTCGCACAGAGGCACAGAGACTGGGGCTGCTTGCTTGTCTTGCCACCTCCAACTTCAAACGTAGCTTTCGGGGTCTGTGACAGGCGGCTCCGTCAGACATGCTCCAAACATGCAAACGTCTCCAGACAGCTCGCAGCCAGAAAGAGCTAGCATGGAAAGCTGTTGCTCAGCCTCATCTGCCCATGGCACTGCTCGCACAGAGGCACAGAGACTGGGGCTGCTTGCTTGTCTTGCCACCTCCAACTTCAAACGTAGAATTGGGGGTCCGTGGAGGGTGCCTCCGGCAGCCCTGCTCCCAAAATACGAACGTCTGCAGATAGCTCGCAGGCAGAAAGAGCTAGCCTGGAAAGCTGTTGCTCAGCCTCATCTGCCCATGGCACTGCTCGCACAGAGGCACAGAGACTGGGGCTGCTTGCTTGTCTTGTCACCTCAAACTTGAAACGTATCTTTCGGGGTCTGTGACAGGCACCTCCGGCAGCCCTGCTCCAAAAATGCGAACGTCTGCAGAGAGCTCGCAGGCAGAAAGAGCTAGCCTGGAAAGCTGTTGCTCAGCCTCATCTGCCTATGGCACTGCTCGCACAGAGGCATAGAGACTGGGGCTGCTTGTTTCTCTTGCCACCTCAAACTTCAAACGTATCCTGGGAATAAGGGAGGTCCCTGCCAGGCTCCTTTCGCAGCCCTGCTCCCAAAATGGGAACATCTTCAGATAGCTCGCAGGCAGAAAGAGCTAGCCTGGAAAGATGTTGCTCAGCCTCATCTACCCATTGCACTGCTCGCAGAGAGGCACAGAGACTGCGGCTGCTTGCTTGTCTTGCCACCTCAAACTTCAAACGTATATTTCAGGGTCCGTGACAGGCGCCTCCGGCAGCCCTGCTCCAAAAATGTGAACGTCTGCAGATAGCTCGCAGCCAGAAAGAGCTAGCCTGGAAAGCTGTTGCTCAGCCTCATCTGCCCATGGCACTGCTCGCACAGAGGCACAGAGACTGGGGCTGCTTGCTTGTCTTGTCACCTCAAACTTGAAACGAATCTTTCGGAGTCTGTGACAGGCACCTCCGGCAGCCCTGCTCCAAAAATGCGAACGTCTGCAGAGAGCTCGCAAGCAGAAAGAGCTAGCCTGGAAAGCTGTTGCTCAGCCTCATCTGCCTATGGCACTGCTCGCACAGAGGCATAGAGACTGGGGCTGCTTGCCTGTCTTGCCACCTTAAACTTCAAACGTAGCCTGGGAATAAGGGAGGTCCCTGCCAGGGTCCTTTCGCAGCCCTGCTCCCAAAATGGGAACATCTTCAGATAGCTCGCAGCCAGAAAGAGCTAGCCTGGAAAGATGTTGCTCAGCCTCATCTACCCATGGCATTCCTCGCACAGAGGCACAGAGGCTGGGGCTGCTTGCTTGTCTTGCCACCTCAAACTTCAAACATAGATTTTGGTGTCCGTGACAGGCGTCTCCGGCAGCCCTGCTCCAAAAATGCGAACGTCTGCAGGGAGCTCGCAGGCAGAAAGAGCTAGCCTGGAAAGCTGTTCCTCAGCCTCATCTGCCCGTGGCACTGCTCGCACAGAAGCACAGACACTGGGGCTGCTTGCTTGTCTTGCCACCTTAAACTTCAAACGTAGAATTGGGGGTCCGTGCAGGGTGCCTCCGGCAGCCCTGCTCCCAAAATGAGAACGTCTGCAGATAGCTCGAAGTCAGAAAGAGCTAGCCGGGAAAGCTGTTGCTCAGCCTCATCTGCCTATGGCACTGCTCGCACAGAGGCACAGAGACTGGGGCTGCTTGCTTCTCTTGCCACCTCAAACTTCAGACGTACCTTTGGGGTTCCGTGCCGTACACCTCTGACAGCCCTGCTCCCAAAATGCGAACGTCTGCAGATAGCTCGCAGCCACAAAAAGCTAGCCTGGAAAGCTGTTGCTCAGCCTCATCTGCCCATGGCTCTGCTCGCACAGAGGCACAGAGACTGGGGCTGCTTGCTTGTCTTGCCACCTCGAACTTCAGACGTATCTTTGGGGGTCTGTGAAGGGCGCCTCTGGCAGCCCTGCTCCCAAAATGCGAACGTCTGCAGATAGCTCACAGTCAGAAGGGGCTACCCTGGAAAGCTGTTGCTCAGCCACATCTGCCCATGGCACTGCTCGCACAGAAGCACAGAGACTGGGGCTGCTTGCTTTTCTTGCCACCTCTAACGTCAAAGGTAGCTTTGGGGGTCCGTGCCAGGCACGTCCAACAGCCCTGCTCCAAAAATGCGAAAGTGTACAGATAGCTCGCAGCCAGAAAGAGCTGGCCTGGAAAGCTGTTGCTCAGCCTCATCTGCCCATGGCACTGCTCGCACAGAGGCACAGAGACTGGGGCTGCTTGCTTGTCTTGCCACCTCAAACTTGAAACGTATCTTTCGGGGTCTGTGACAGGCACCTCCCGCAGCCCTGCTCCAAAAATGCGAACGTCTGCAGAGAGCTCGCAGGCAGAAAGAGCTAGCCTGTAAAGCTGTTGCTCAGCCTCATCTGCCTATGGCACTGCTCGCACAGAGGCATAGAGACTGGGGCTGCTTGCCTGTCTTGCCACCTTAAACTTCAAACGTAGCCTGGGAATAAGGGAGGTCCCTGCCAGGCTCCTTTCGCAGCCCTGCTCCCAAAATGGGAACATCTTCAGATAGCTCGCAGCCAGAAAGAGCTAGCCTGGAAAGATGTTGCTCAGCCTCATCTACCCATGGCATTGCTCGCACAGATGCACAGAGGCTGGGGCTGCTTGCTTCTCTTGCCACCTCAAACTTCAAACGTACCTTTGGGGTTCCGTGCCGTACACCTCTGACAGCCCTGCTCCCAAAATGCGAACGTCTGCAGATAGCTCGCAGCCAGAAAAAGCTAGCCTGGAAAGCTGTTGCTCAGCCTCATCTGCCCATGGCTCTGCTCGCACAGAGGCACAGAGACTGGGGCTGCTTGCTTGTCTTGCCACCTCGAACTTCAGACGTATCTTTGGGGGTCTGTGAAGGGCGCCTCTGGCAGCCCTGCTCCCAAAATGCGAACGTCTGCAGATAGCTCGCAGTCAGAAGGGGCTAGCCTGGAAAGCTGTTGCTCAGCCACATCTGCCCATGGCACTGCTCGCACATAAGCACAGAGACTGGGGCTGCGTGCTTGTCTTGCCACCTCCAACTTCAAACGTAGCTTTCGGGGTCTGTGACAGGCGCCTCCGTCAGACATGCTCCAAAAATGCAAACGTCTGCAGACAGCTCGCAGCCAGAAAGAGCTAGCCTGGAAAACTGTTGCTCAGCCTCATCTGCCCATGGCACTGCTCGCACAGAGGCACAGAGACTGGGGCTGCTTGCTTGTCTTGCCACGTCAAACTTCAAACGTAGCCTGGGAATAAGGGAGGTCCCTGCCAGGCTCCTTTCGCAGCCCTGCTCCCAAAATGGGAACATCTTCAGATAGCTCGCAGCCAGAAAGAGCTAGCCTGGAAAGATGTTGCTCAACCTCATCTACCCATTTCACTGCTCGCAGTGAGGCACAGAGACTGCGGCTGCTTGCTTATCTTGCCACCTCAAACTTGAAACATAGATTTCGGGGTCCGTGACAGGCGTCTCCGGCAGCCCTGCTCCAAAAATGCGAACATCTGCAGGGAGCTCGCAGGCAGAAAGAGCTAGCCTGGAAAGCTGTTGCTCAGCCTCATCTGCCCGTGGCACTGCTCGCACAGAAGCACAGAGACTGGGGCTGCTTGCTTGTCTTGCCACCTCAAAATTCAAACGTAGATTTGGGGGTCCGTGCTAAGTCTCTCCAGCAGCCCTGCTCAAAAAAGTAAACTTCTGCAGATAGCTCGCAGCCAGAAAAAGCTAGCCTGGAAAGCTGTTGCTCAGCCTCATCTGCCCATGCACTGCTCGCACAGAGGCACAGAGACTGGGGCTGCTTCCTTGTCTTGCCACCTCAAACTTCAAACGTAGATTTGGGGGTCCGTGCTAAGTACCTCCCACAGCCCTGCTCAGAAAAGCAAACTTCTGCAGATAGCTCGCAGCCAGAAGGGTCTAGCCTGGAAAGCTGTTGCTCAGCCTCATCTGCCCATGGCACTGCTCGCACAGACGCACAGAGACTGGGGCTGCTTGCTTCTCTTGCCACTTCAAACTTCAGACGTACCTTTGTCGGTCCGTGCCGTACACCTCTGGCAGCCCTGCTCCCAAAATGCGAACGTCTGCAGATAGCTCGCTGGCAGAAAGAGCTAGCCTGGAAAGCTGTTGCTCAGCCTCATCTGCCCATGGCACTGCTCGCACAGAGGCACAGAGACTGGGGCTGCTTGCTTGTCTTGCCACCTCAAACTTCAGAGTTTGCTTTGGGGGTCGGTGAAGGGCTCCTCCGGCAGCCCTGCTCCCAAAATGCGAACGTCTGCAGATAGCTCGCAGTCAGTAGGGGCTAGCCTGGAAAGCTGTTGCTCAGCCTCATCTGCCCATGGCACTGCTCGCACATAAGCACAGAGACTGGGGCTGCTTGCTTGTCTTGCCACCTCCAACTTCAAACGTAGCTTTCGGGGTCTGTGACAGGCGCCTCCGTCAGACATGCTCCAAAAATGCAAACGTCTGCAGACAGCTCGCAGCCAGAAAGAGCTAGCCTGGAAAACTGTTGCTCAGCCTCATCTGCCCAT
Source organism: Opisthocomus hoazin (assembly GCF_030867145.1). Lineage (NCBI taxonomy): Eukaryota > Metazoa > Chordata > Aves > Opisthocomiformes > Opisthocomidae > Opisthocomus > Opisthocomus hoazin. Next base: position 30,839,813 of record NC_134417.1, read on the forward strand.
GGCACTGCTCGCACAGAGGCACAGAGACTGGGGCTGCTTGTTCCTCTTGCCACCTCAAACTTCAAACGTAGCCTGGGAATAAGGGAGTTCCCTGCTAGGCTCCTTTCGCAGGCCTGCTCCCAAAATGGGAACATCTTCAGATAGCTCGCAGCCAGAAAGAGCTAGCCTGGAAAGATGTTGCTCAGCCTCATCTACCCATTTCACTGCTCGCAGTGAGGCACAGAGACTGCGGCTGCTTGCTTATCTTGCCACCTCAAACTTCAAACATAGACTTCGGGGTCCGTGACAGGCGTCTCCGGCAGCCCTGCTCCCAAAATGCGAACATCTGCAGGGAGCTCGCAGGCAGAAAGAGCTAGCCTGGAAAGCTGTTGCTCAGCCTCATCTGCCCGTGGCACTGCTCGCACAGAAGCACAGAGACTGGGGCTGCTTGCTTGTCTTGCCACCTCTAACGTCAAACGTAGCTTTGGGGGTCCGTACAAGGCGCGTACAACAGCCCTACTCCAAAAATGCGAAAATGTACAGATAGCTCGCAGGCAGAAAGAGCTAGCCTGGAAAGCTGTTTCTCAGCCTCATCTGCCCATGCACTGCTCGCACAGAGACACAGAGACTGGGGCTGCTTGCTTGTCTTGCCACCTCCAACTTCAAACATAGCTTTCGGGGTCTGTGACAGGTGCCTCTGTCAGACATGCTCCAAAAATGCGAACGTCTGCAGAGAGCTCGCAGGCAGAAAGAGCTAGCCTGGAAAGATGTTGCTCAGCCTCATCTGCCCATGGCACTGCTCGCACAGAGGCACAGAGACTGGAGCTGCTTGCTTGTCTTGACACCTGAAACTTCAAACGTATATTTTGGGTGTGCGTGCCGGGTGCCTCCGGCAGCCCGTCTCAAAAAAGCAAACTTCTGCAGATAGCTCGCAGCCAGAAAAAACTAGCGTGGAAAGCTGTTGCTCAGCCTCATCTGCCCATGGCACTGCTCGCACAGAGGCACAGAGACTGGGACCGCTTGCTTGTCTTGCCTCTTCCAAATTCAAACGTAGCACTGGGGATCCTTGCAGGGCGCTTCCGGCAGCCCTGCTCCAAAAATGCGAACTTCTACAGATAGCTCACAGTCAGAAAGAGCTAGCCTGGAAAGCTGTTGCTCAGCCTCATCTGCCTATGGCACTGCTCGCACAGAGGCACAGAGACTGGGGCTGCTTGCTTGTCTTGACACCTCCAACTTCAAACGTAGAATTGGGGTTCCGTGGAGGTTGCCTCCGGCAGCCCTGCTCCCAAAATGAGAACGTCTGCAGATGGTTCGCAGGCAGAAAGAGCTAGCCTGGAAAGCTGTTGCTCAGCCTCATCTGCCCATGGCACTGCTCGCACAGAGGCACAGAGACTGCGGCTGCTTGCTTGTCTTGCCACCTCAAACTTGAAACGTATCTTTCGGGGTCTGTGACAGGCGCCTCTGGCAGCCCTGCTCCAAAAATGCGAACGTCTGCAGAGAGCTCGCAGGCAGAAAGAGCTAGCCTGGAAAGCTGTTGCTCAGCCTCATCTGCCCATGGCACTGCTCGCACAGAAGCACAAAGACTGGGGCTGCTTGCCTGTCTTGCCACCTCAAACTTCAAACGTAGATTTCGGGGTCCGTGCCGGGCGCCTCCGGCAGCCCTGCTCCCAAAATGCGAACATATGCAGATATCTTGCAACCAGAAAGAGCTAGCCTGGAAAGCTGTTGCTCAGCCTCATCTGCCCATGGCACTGCTCGCACAGAGGCACAGAGACTGGGGCTGCTTGCTTGTCTTGCCACCTCCAACTTCAAACGTAGCTTTCGGGGTCTGTGACAGGCGGCTCCGTCAGACATGCTTCAAACATGCAGACGTCTCCAGACAGCTCGCAGCCAGAAAGAGCTAGCCTGGAAAGCTGTTGCTCAGCCACATCTGCCCATGGCACTGCTCACACAGAGGCACAGAGACTGGGGCTGCTTGCTTGTCTTGCCACCTCCAACTTCAAACGTAGAATTGGGGGTCCGTGGAGGGTGCCTCCGGCAGCCCTGCTCCCAAAATGCGAACGTCTGCAGATAGATCGCAGGCAGAAAGAGCTAGCCTGGAAAGCTGTTGCTCAGCCTCATCTGCCTATGGCACTGCTCGCACAGAGGCACAGAGACTAGGGCTGCTTGCTTGTCTTGCCACCTCCAACTTCAAACGTAGAATTGGGGGTCCGTGGAGGGTGCCTCCGGCAGCCCTGCTCCCAAAATGCGAACGTCTGCAGATAGCTCGCAGGCAGAAAGAGCTAGCCTGGAAAGCTGTTGCTCAGCCTCATCTGCCCATGGCACTGCTCGCACAGAGGCACAGAGACTGGGGCTGCTTGCTTCTCTTGCCACCTCAAACTTCAGACGTACCTTTGGGGTTCCGTGCCGTACACCTCTGACAGCCCTGCTCCCAAAATGCGAACGTCTGCAGATAGCTCGCAGCCAGAAAAAGCTAGCCTGGAAAGCTGTTGCTCAGCCTCATCTGCCCATGGCTCTGCTCGCACAGAGGCACAGAGACTGGGGCTGCTTGCTTGTCTTGCCACCTCGAACTTCAGACGTATCTTTGGGGGTCTGTGAAGGGCGCCTCTGGCAGCCCTGCTCCCAAAATGCGAACGTCTGCAGATAGCTCACAGTCAGAAGGGGCTACCCTGGAAAGCTGTTGCTCAGCCACATCTGCCCATGGCACTGCTCGCACAGAAGCACAGAGACTGGGGCTGCTTGCTTTTCTTGCCACCTCTAACGTCAAAGGTAGTTTTGGGGGTCCGTGCCAGGCACGTTCAATAGCCCTGCTCCAAAAATGCGAAAGTGTACAGATAGCTCGCAGCCAGAAAGAGCTGGCCTGGAAAGCTGTTGCTCAGCCTCATCTGCCCATGGCACTGCTCGCACAGAGGCACAGAGACTGGGGCTGCTTGCTTGTCTTGCCACCTCAAACTTGAAACGTATCTTTCGGGGTCTGTGACAGGCACCTCCCGCAGCCCTGCTCCAAAAATGCGAACGTCTGCAGAGAGCTCGCAGGCAGAAAGAGCTAGCCTGGAAAGCTGTTGCTCAGCCTCATCTGCCTATGGCACTGCTCGCACAGAGGCATAGAGACTGGGGCTGCTTGCCTGTCTTGCCACCTTAAACTTCAAACGTAGCCTGGGAATAAGGGAGGTCCCTGCCAGGCTCCTTTCGCAGCCCTGCTCCCAAAATGGGAACATCTTCAGATAGCTCGCAGCCAGAAAGAGCTAGCCTGGAAAGATGTTGCTCAGCCTCATCTACCCATGGCATTGCTCGCACAGATGCACAGAGGCTGGGGCTGCTTGCTTCTCTTGCCACCTCAAACTTCAAACGTACCTTTGGGGTTCCGTGCCGTACACCTCTGACAGCCCTGCTCCCAAAATGCGAACGTCTGCAGATAGCTCGCAGCCAGAAAAAGCTAGCCTGGAAAGCTGTTGCTCAGCCTCATCTGCCCATGGCTCTGCTCGCACAGAGGCACAGAGACTGGGGCTGCTTGCTTGTCTTGCCACCTCGAACTTCAGACGTATCTTTGGGGGTCTGTGAAGGGCGCCTCTGGCAGCCCTGCTCCCAAAATGCGAACGTCTGCAGATAGCTCGCAGTCAGAAGGGGCTACCCTGGAAAGCTGTTGCTCAGCCACATCTGCCCATGGCACTGCTCGCACAGAAGCACAGAGACTGGGGCTGCTTGCTTTTCTTGCCACCTCTAACGTCAAACGTAGCTTTGGGGGTCCGTGCCAGGCACGTTCAATAGCCCTGCTCCAAAAATGCGAAAGTGTACAGATAGCTCGCAGCCAGAAAGAGCTAGCCTGGAAAGCTGTTGCTCAGCCTCATCTGCCCATGGCACTGCTCGCACAGAGGCACAGAGACTGGGGCTGCTTGCTTGTCTTGCCACCTCAAACTTGAAACGTATCTTTCGGGGTCTGTGACAGGCACCTCCCGCAGCCCTGCTCCAAAAATGCGAACGTCTGCAGAGAGCTCGCAGGCAGAAAGAGCTAGCCTGGAAAGCTGTTGCTCAGCCTCATCTGCCTATGGCACTGCTCGCACAGAGGCATAGAGACTGGGGCTGCTTGCCTGTCTTGCCACCTTAAACTTCAAACGTAGCCTGGGAATAAGGGAGGTCCCTGCCAGGCTCCTTTCGCAGCCCTGCTCCCAAAATGGGAACATCTTCAGATAGCTCGCAGCCAGAAAGAGCTAGCCTGGAAAGATGTTGCTCAGCCTCATCTACCCATGGCATTGCTCGCACAGATGCACAGAGGCTGGGGCTGCTTGCTTCTCTTGCCACCTCAAACTTCAGACGTACCTTTGGGGTTCCGTGCCGTACACCTCTGACAGCCCTGCTCCCAAAATGCGAACGTCTGCAGATAGCTCGCAGCCACAAAAAGCTAGCCTGGAAAGCTGTTGCTCAGCCTCATCTGCCCATGGCTCTGCTCGCACAGACGCACAGAGACTGGGGCTGCTTGCTTGTCTTGCCACCTCGAACTTCAGACGTATCCTTGGGTGTCTGTGAAGGGCGCCTCTGGCAGCCCTGCTCCCAAAATGCGAACGTCTGCAGATAGCTCGCAGTCAGAAGGGGCTAGCCTGGAAAGCTGTTGCTCAGCCACATCTGCCCATGGCACTGCTCGCACATAAGCACAGAGACTGGGGCTGCGTGCTTGTCTTGCCACCTCCAACTTCAAACGTAGCTTTCGGGGTCTGTGACAGGCGCCTCCGTCAGACATGCTCCAAAAATGCAAACGTCTGCAGACAGCTCGCAGCCAGAAAGAGCTAGCCTGGAAAACTGTTGCTCAGCCTCATCTGCCCATGGCACTGCTCGCACAGAGGCACAGAGACTGGGGCTGCTTGCTTGTCTTGCCACGTCAAACTTCAAACGTAGCCTGGGAATAAGGGAGGTCCCTGCCAGGCTCCTTTCGCAGCCCTGCTCCCAAAATGGGAACATCTTCAGATAGCTCGCAGCCAGAAAGAGCTAGCCTGGAAAGATGTTGCTCAACCTCATCTACCCATTTCACTGCTCGCAGTGAGGCACAGAGACTGCGGCTGCTTGCTTATCTTGCCACCTCAAACTTGAAACATAGATTTCGGGGTCCGTGAGAGGCGTCTCCGGCAGCCCTGCTCCAAAAATGCGAACATCTGCAGGGAGCTCGCAGGCAGAAAGAGCTAGCCTGGAAAGCTGTTGCTCAGCCTCATCTGCCCGTGGCACTGCTCGCACAGAAGCACAGAGACTGGGGCTGCTTGCTTGTCTTGCCACCTCAAAATTCAAACGTAGATTTGGGGGTCCGTGCTAAGTCTCTCCAGCAGCCCTGCTCAAAAAAGTAAACTTCTGCAGATAGCTCGCAGCCAGAAGGGGCTAGCCTGGAAAGCTGTTGCTCAGCCTCATCTGCCCATGCACTGCTCGCACAGAGGCACAGAGACTGGGGCTGCTTCCTTGTCTTGCCACCTCAAACTTCAAACGTAGATTTGGGGGTCCGTGCTAAGTACCTCCCACAGCCCTGCTCAGAAAAGCAAACTTCTGCAGATAGCTCGCAGCCAGAAGGGTCTAGCCTGGAAAGCTGTTGCTCAGCCTCATCTGCCCATGGCACTGCTCGCACAGACGCACAGAGACTGGGGCTGCTTGCTTCTCTTGCCACTTCAAACTTCAGACGTACCTTTGTCGGTCCGTGCCGTACACCTCTGGCAGCCCTGCTCCCAAAATGCGAACGTCTGCAGATAGCTCGCTGGCAGAAAGAGCTAGCCTGGAAAGCTGTTGCTCAGCCTCATCTGCCCATGGCACTGCTCGCACAGAGGCACAGAGACTGGGGCTGCTTGCTTGTCTTGCCACCTCAAACTTCAGAGTTTGCTTTGGGGGTCTGTGAAGGGCTCCTCCGGCAGCCCTGCTCCCAAAATGCGAACGTCTGCAGATAGCTCGCAGTCAGTAGGGGCTAGCCTGGAAAGCTGTTGCTCAGCCTCATCTGCCCATGGCACTGCTCGCACATAAGCACAGAGACTGGGGCTGCTTGCTTGTCTTGCCACCTCCAACTTCAAACGTAGCTTTCGGGGTCTGTGACAGGCGCCTCCGTCAGACATGCTCCAAAAATGCAAACGTCTGCAGACAGCTCGCAGCCAGAAAGAGCTAGCCTGGAAAACTGTTGCTCAGCCTCATCTGCCCATGGCACTGCTCGCACAGAGGCACAGAGACTGGGGCTGCTTGTTCCTCTTGCCACCTCAAACTTCAAACGTAGCCTGGGAATAAGGGAGTTCCCTGCTAGGCTCCTTTCGCAGGCCTGCTCCCAAAATGGGAACATCTTCAGATAGCTCGCAGCCAGAAAGAGCTAGCCTGGAAAGATGTTGCTCAGCCTCATCTACCCATTTCACTGCTCGCAGTGAGGCACAGAGACTGCGGCTGCTTGCTTATCTTGCCACCTCAAACTTCAAACATAGACTTCGGGGTCCGTGACAGGCGTCTCCGGCAGCCCTGCTCCCAAAATGCGAACATCTGCAGGGAGCTCGCAGGCAGAAAGAGCTAGCCTGGAAAGCTGTTGCTCAGCCTCATCTGCCCGTGGCACTGCTCGCACAGAAGCACAGAGACTGGGGCTGCTTGCTTGTCTTGCCACCTCTAACGTCAAATGTAGCTTTGGGGGTCCGTACAAGGCGCGTACAACAGCCCTACTCCAAAAATGCGAAAATGTACAGATAGCTCGCAGGCAGAAAGAGCTAGCCTGGAAAGCTGTTTCTCAGCCTCATCTGCCCATGCACTGCTCGCACAGAGGCACAGAGACTGGGGCTGCTTGCTTGTCTTGACACCTCCAACTTCAAACGTAGAATTGGGGTTCCGTGGAGGTTGCCTCCGGCAGCCCTGCTCCCAAAATGAGAACGTCTGCAGATGGTTCGCAGGCAGAAAGAGCTAGCCTGGAAAGCTGTTGCTCAGCCTCATCTGGCCATGGCACTGCTCGCACAGAGGCACAGAGACTGGGGCTGCTTGCTTGTCTTGCCACCTCAAACTTGAAACGTATCTTTCGGGGTCTGTGACAGGCGCCTCTGGCAGCCCTGCTCCAAAAATGCGAACGTCTGCAGAGAGCTCGCAGGCAGAAAGAGCTAGCCTGGAAAGCTGTTGCTCAGCCTCATCTGCCCATGGCACTGCTCGCACAGAAGCACAAAGACTGGGGCTGCTTGCCTGTCTTGCCACCTCAAACTTCAAACGTAGATTTGGGGGTCCGTGCCGGGCGCCTCCGGCAGCCCTGCTCCCAAAATGCGAACATCTGCAGATATCTTGCAACCAGAAAGAGCTAGCCTGGAAAGCTGTTGCTCAGCCTCATCTGCCCATGGCACTGCTCGCACAGAGGCACAGAGACTGGGGCTGCTTGCTTGTCTTGCCACCTCCAACTTCAAACGTAGCTTTCGGGGTCTGTGACAGGCGGCTCCGTCAGACATGCTTCAAACATGCAGACGTCTCCAGACAGCTCGCAGCCAGAAAGAGCTAGCCTGGAAAGCTGTTGCTCAGCCACATCTGCCCATGGCACTGCTCGCACAGAGGCACAGAGACTGGGGCTGCTTGCTTGTCTTGCCACCTCCAACTTCAAACGTAGAATTGGGGGTCCGTGGAGGGTGCCTCCGGCAGCCCTGCTCCCAAAATGCGAACGTCTGCAGATAGATCGCAGGCAGAAAGAGCTAGCCTGGAAAGCTGTTGCTCAGCCTCATCTGCCCATGGCACTGCTCGCACTGAGGCACAGAGACTAGGGCTGCTTGCTTGTCTTGCCACCTCCAACTTCAAACGTAGAATTGGGGGTCCGTGGAGGGTGCCTCCGGCAGCCCTGCTCCCAAAATGCGAACGTCTGCAGATAGCTCGCAGGCAGAAAGAGCTAGCCTGGAAAGCTGTTGCTCAGCCTCATCTGCCCATGGCACTGCTCGCACATAAGCACAGAGACTGGGGCTGCTTGCTTGTCTTGCCACCTCCAACTTCAAACGTAGCTTTCGGGGTCTGTGACAGGCGCCTCCGTCAGACATGCTCCAAAAATGCAAACGTCTGCAGACAGCTCGCAGCCAGAAAGAGCTAGCCTGGAAAACTGTTGCTCAGCCTCATCTGCCCATGGCACTGCTCGCACAGAGGCACAGAGACTGGGGCTGCTTGCTTCTCTTGCCACCTCAAACTTCAAACGTAGCCTGGGAATAAGGGAGTTCCCTGCTAGGCTCCTTTCGCAGGCCTGCTCCCAAAATGGGAACATCTTCAGATAGCTCGCAGCCAGAAAGAGCTAGCCTGGAAAGATGTTGCTCAGCCTCATCTACCCATTGCACTGCTCGCAGAGAGGCACAGAGACTGGGGCTGCTTGCTTGTCTTGCCACCTCAAACTTCAAACGTAGATTTCGGGGTCTGTGAAGGGCGCCTCCGGCAGCCCTGCTCCCAAAAATGCGAACATCTGCAGGGAGCTCGCAGGCAGAAAGAGCTAGCTGGAAAGCTGTTGCTCAGCCTCATCTGCCCATGGCACTGCTCGCACAGAGGCACAGAGACTGGGGCTGCTTGCTGCTCTTGCCACCTCAAACTTCAGACGTACCTTTGGGGTTCCGTGCCGTACACCTCTGACAGCCCTGCTCCCAAAATGCGAACGTCTGCAGATAGCTCGCAGTCAGAAGGGGCTAGCCTGGAAAGCTGTTGCTCAGCCTCATCTCCCCATGCACTGCTCGCACAGAGGCACAGAGACTGGGGCTGCTTGCTTGTCTTGCCACCTCTAACGTCAAACGTAGCTTTGGGGGTCCGTGCCATGCGCGTCCAATAGCCCTGCTCCAAAAATGCGAAAGTGTACAGATAGCTCGCAGCCAGAAAGAGCTAGCCTGGAAAGCTGTTGCTCAGCCTCATCTGCCCATGGCACTGCTCGCACAGAGGCACAGAGACTGGGGCTGCTTTCTTGTCTTGCCACGTCAAACTTCAAACGTAGCTTTCGGGGTCTGTGACAGGCGCCTCCGTCAGACATGCTTCAAAAATGCGAACGTCTGCAGACAGCTCGCAGGCAGAAAGAGCTAGCCTGGAAAGCTGTTGCTCAGCCTCATCTGCCCATGGCACTGCTCGCACAGAGGCACAGAGACTGGGGCTGCTTGCTTGTCTTGCCACCTCTAACTTCAAACGTAGCATTGGGGGTCTGTGACAGGCGCCTCCGTCAGACATGCTCCAAACATGCAAACGTCTGCAGGCAGCTCGCAGCCAGAAAGAGCTAGCCTGGAAAGCTGTTGCTCAGCCTCATCTGCCCATGGCACTGCTCGCACAGAGGCACAGAGACTGGGGCTGCTTGCTTCTCTTGTCACCTCAAACTTCAGACGTACCTTTGGGGTTCCGTGCCGTACACCTCTGACAGCCCTGCTCCCAAAATGCGAACGTCTGCAGATAGATCGCAGCCAGAAAAAGCTAGCCTGGAAATCTGTTGCTCAGCCTCATCTGCCCATGGCACTGCTCGCACAGAGGCACAGAGACTGGGGCTGCTTGTTTCTCTTGCCACCTCAAACTTCAAACGTAGCCTGGGAATAAGGTAGGTCCCTGCCAGGCTCCTTTCGCAGCCCTGCTCCCAAAATGGGAACATCTTCAGATAGCTCGCAGGCAGAAAGAGCTAGCCTGGAAAGATGTTGCTCAGCCTCATCTACCCATTGCACTGCTCGCAGAGAGGCACAGACACTGCGGCTGCTTGCTTGTCTTGCCACCTCAAACTTCAAACATATATTTCGGGGTCCGTGACAGGCGCCTCCGGCAGACCTGCTCCCAAAATGTGAACGTCTGCAGATAGCTCGCAGCCAGAAAGATCTAGCCTGGAAAGCTGTTGCTCAGCCTCATCTGCCCATGGCACTGCTCGCACAGAGGCACAGAGACTGGGGCTGCTTGCTTGTCTTGACACCTCCAACTTCAAACGTAGAATTGGGGGTCCGTGGAGGTTGCCTCCGGCAGCCCTGCTCCCAAAATGAGAACGTCTGCAGATAGTTCGCAGGCAGAAAGAGCTAGCCTGGAAAGCTGTTGCTCAGCCTCATCTGCCCATGGCACTGCTCGCACAGAGGCACAGAGACTGGGGCTGCTTGCTTGTCTTGCCACCTCAAACTTGAAACGTATCTTTCGGTGTCTGTGACAGGCGCCTCTGGCAGCCCTGCTCCAAAAATGCGAACGTCTGCAGAGAGCTCGCAGGCAGAAAGAGCTAGCCTGGAAAGCTGTTGCTCAGCCTCATCTGCCCATGGCACTGCTCGCACAGAGGCACAGAGACTGGGGCTGCTTGCTTGTCTTGCCACCTCCAACTTCAAACGTAGCTTTCGGGGTCTGTGACAGGCGGCTCCGTCAGACATGCTCCAAACATGCAAACGTCTGCAGACAGCTCGCAGCCAGAAAGAGCTAGCCTGGAAAGCTGTTGCTCAGCGACATCTGCCCATGGCACTGCTCGCACAGAGGCACAGAGACTGGGGCTGCTTGCTTGTCTTGCCACCTCCAACTTCAAACGTAGAATTGGGGGTCCGTGGAGGGTGCCTCCGGCAGCCCTGCTCCCAAAATACGAACGTCTGCAGATAGCTCGCAGGCAGAAAGAGCTAGCCTGGAAAGCTGTTGCTCAGCCTCATCTGCCCATGGCACTGCTCGCACAGAGGCACAGAGACTGGGGCTGCTTGCTTGTCTTGTCACCTCAAACTTGAAACGTATCTTTCGGTGTCTGTGACAGGCACCTCCGGCAGCCCTGCTCCAAAAATGCGAACGTCTGCAGAGAGCTCGCAGGCAGAAAGAGCTAGCCTGGAAAGCTGTTGCTCAGCCTCATCTGCCTATGGCACTGCTCGCACAGAGGCACAGAGACTGGGGCTGCTTGCTTCTCTTGCCACCTCATACTTCAGACGTACCTTTGGGGTTCCGTGCCGTACACCTCTGACAGCCCTGCTCCCAAAATGCGAACGTCTGCAGATAGATCGCAGCCAGAAAAAGCTAGCCTGGAAAGCTGTTGCTCAGCCTCATCTGCCCATGGCACTGCTCGCACAGAGGCACAGAGACTGGGGCTGCTTGTTTCTCTTGCCACCTCAAACTTCAAACGTAGCCTGGGAATAAGGGAGGGCCCTGACAGGCTCCTTTCGCAGCCCTGCTCCCAAAATGGGAACATCTTCAGATAGTTCGCAGGCAGAAAGATCTAGCCTGGAAAGCTGTTGCTCAGCCTCATCTGCCCATGGCACTGCTCGCACAGAGGCACAGAGACTGGGGCTGCTTGCTTGTCCTGCCACCTCAAACTTGAAACGTATATTTCGGGGTCTGTGACAGGCACCTCCCGCAGCCCTGCTCCAAAAATGCGAACGTCTGCAGAGAGCTTGCAGGCAGAAAGAGCTAGCCTGGAAAGCTGTTGCTCAGCCTCATCTGCCTATGGCACTGCTCGCACAGAGGCATAGAGACTGGGGCTGCTTGCCTGTCTTGCCACCTTAAACTTCAAACGTAGCCTGGGAATAAGGGAGGTCCCTGCCAGGCTCCTTTCGCAGCCCTGCTCCCAAAATGGGAACATCTTCAGATAGCTCGCAGCCAGAAAGAGCTAGCCTGGAAAGATGTTGCTCAGCCTCATCTACCCATGGCATTGCTCGCACAGATGCACAGAGGCTGGGGCTGCTTGCTTCTCTTGCCACCTCAAACTTCAAACGTACCTTTGGGGTTCCGTGCCGTACACCTCTGACAGCCCTGCTCCCAAAATGCGAACGTCTGCAGATAGCTCGCAGCCAGAAAAAGCTAGCCTGGAAAGCTGTTGCTCAGCCTCATCTGCCCATGGTTCTGCTCGTACAGAGGCACAGAGACTGGGGCTGCTTGCTTGTCTTGCCACCTCGAACTTCAGACGTATCTTTGGGGGTCTGTGAAGGGCGCCTCTGGCAGCCCTGCTCCCAAAATGTGAACGTCTGCAGATAGCTCGCAGTCAGAAGGGGCTACCCTGGAAAGCTGTTGCTCAGCCACATCTGCCCATGGCACTGCTCGCACAGAAGCACAGAGACTGGGGCTGCTTGCTTTTCTTGCCACCTCTAACGTCAAACGTAGCTTTGGGGGTCCGTGCCAGGCACGTTCAATAGCCCTGCTCCAAAAATGCGAAAGTGTACAGATAGCTCGCAGGCAGAAAGAGCTAGCCTGGAAAGCTGTTGCTCAGCCTCATCTGCCCATGGCACTGCTCGCACAGAGGCACAGAGACTGGGGCTGCTTGCTTGTCTTGCCACCTCAAACTTGAAACGTATCTTTCGGGGTCTGTGACAGGCACCTCCCGCAGCCCTGCTCCAAAAATGCGAACGTCTGCAGAGAGCTCGCAGGCAGAAAGAGCTAGCCTGGAAAGCTGTTGCTCAGCCTCATCTGCCTATGGCACTGCTCGCACAGAGGCATAGAGACTGGGGCTGCTTGCCTGTCTTGCCACCTTAAACTTCAAACGTAGCCTGGGAATAAGGGAGGTCCCTGCCAGGCTCCTTTCGCAGCCCTGCTCCCAAAATGGGAACATCTTCAGATAGCTCGCAGCCAGAAAGAGCTAGCCTGGAAAGCTGTTGCTCAGCCTCATCTGCCCATGGCACTGCTCGCACAGAAGCACAGAGACTGCGGCTGCTTGCTTGTCTTGCCACCTCAAAATTCAAACGTAGATTTGGGGGTCCGTGCTAAGTCTCTCCAGCAGCCCTGCTCAAAAAACTAAACTTCTGCAGATAGCTCGCAGCCAGAAGAGGCTAGCCTGGAAAGCTGTTGCTCAGCCTCATCTGCCCATGCACTGCTCGCACAGAGGCACAGAGACTGGGGCTGCTTCCTTGTCTTGCCACCTCAAACTTCAAACGTAGATTTGGGGGTCCGTGCTAAGTACCTCCCACAGCCCTGCTCAGAAAAGCAAACTTCTGCAGATAGCTCGCAGCCAGAAGGGTCTAGCCTGGAAAGCTGTTGCTCAGCCTCATCTGCCCATGGCACTGCTCGCACAGACGCACAGAGACTGGGGCTGCTTGCTTCTCTTGCCACTTCAAACTTCAGACGTACCTTTGGCGGTCCGTGCCGTACACCTCTGGCAGCCCTGCTCCCAAAATGCGAACGTCTGCAGATAGCTCGCTGGCAGAAAGAGCTAGCCTGGAAAGCTGTTGCTCAGCCTCATCTGCCCATGGCACTGCTCGCACAGAGGCACAGAGACTGCGGCTGCTTGCTTGTCTTGCCACCTCAAACTTCAGAGTTTGCTTTGGGGGTCTGTGAAGGGCTCCTCCGGCAGCCCTGCTCCCAAAATGCGAACGTCTGCAGATAGCTCGCAGTCAGTAGGGGCTAGCCTGGAAAGCTGTTGCTCAGCCTCATCTGCCCATGGCACTGCTCGCACAGAGGCACAGAGACTGGGGCTACTTGCTTGTCTTGCCACCTCCAACTTCAAGCGTAGCTTTCGGGGTCTGTGACAGGCGCCTCCGTCAGACATGCTCCAAAAATGCAAACGTCTGCAGACAGCTCGCAGCCAGAAAGAGCTAGCCTGGAAAACTGTTGCTCAGCCTCATCTGCCCATGGCACTGCTCGCACAGAGGCACAGAGACTGGGGCTGCTTGCTTCTCTTGCCACCTCAAACTTCAAACGTAGCCTGGGAATAAGGGAGTTCCCTGCTAGGCTCCTTTCGCAGGCCTGCTCCCAAAATGGGAACATCTTCAGATAGCTCGCAGCCAGAAAGAGCTAGCCTGGAAAGATGTTGCTCAGCCTCATCTACCCATTTCACTGCTCGCAGTGAGGCACAGAGACTGCGGCTGCTTGCTTATCTTGCCACCTCAAACTTCAAACATAGACTTCGGGGTCCGTGGAGGGTGCCTCCGGCAGCCCTGCTCCCAAAATGCGAACATCTGCAGGGAGCTCGCAGGCAGAAAGAGCTAGCCTGGAAAGCTGTTGCTCAGCCTCATCTGCCCGTGGCACTGCTCGCACAGAAGCACAGAGACTGGGGCTGCTTGCTTGTCTTGCCACCTCTAACGTCAAACGTAGCTTTGGGGGTCCGTACAAGGCGCGTACAACAGCCCTACTCCAAAAATGCGAAAATGTACAGATAGCTCGCAGGCAGAAAGAGCTAGCCTGGAAAGCTGTTGCTCAGCCTCATCTGCCCATGCACTGCTCGCACAGAGGCACAGAGACTGGGGCTGCTTGCTTGTCTTGCCACCTCCAACTTCAAACATAGCTTTCGGGGTCTGTGACAGGTGCCTCTGTCAGACATGCTCCAAAAATGCGAACGTCTGCAGAGAGCTCGCAGGCAGAAAGAGCTAGCCTGGAAAGCTGTTGCTCAGCCTCATCTGCCCATGGCACTGCTCGCACAGAGGCACAGAGACTGGAGCTGCTTGCTTGTCTTGACACCTGAAACTTCAAACGTATATTTTGGGTGTGCGTGCCGGGTGCCTCCGGCAGCCCGTCTCAAAAAAGCAAACTTCTGCAGATAGCTCGCAGCCAGAAAAAACTAGCGTGGAAAGCTGTTGCTCAGCCTCATCTGCCCATGGCACTGCTCGCACAGAGGCACAGAGACTGGGACCGCTTGCTTGTCTTGCCTCTTCCAAATTCAAACGTAGCATTGGCGATCCGTGCAGGGCGCTTCCGGCAGCCCTGCTCCAAAAATGCGAACTTCTACAGATAGCTCGCAGTCAGAAAGAGCTAGCCTGGAAAGCTGTTGCTCAGCCTCATCTGCCTATGGCACTGCTCGCACAGAGGCACAGAGACTGGGGCTGCTTGCTTTACTTGCCACCTCAAACTTCAAACGTAGATTTCAGTGTCCGTGCCGTGCGCCTCCGGCAGCCCTGCTCCTAAAATGCGAACATCTGCAGATATCTTGCAGCCAGAAAGAGCTAGCCTGGAAAGCTGTTGCTCAGCCTCATCTGCCCATGGCACTGCTCGCACAGAGGCACAGAGACTGGGGCTGCTTGCTTGTCTTGCGACCTCTAACTTCAAACGTAACTTTGGGGGTCTGTGACAGGCGCCTCCGTCAGACATGCTCCAAACATGCAAACGTCTGCAGGCAGCTCGCAGCCAGAAACAGCTAGAATGGAAAGCTGTTGCTCAGCCTCATCTGCCCATGGCACTGCTCGCACAGAGGCACAGAGACTGGGGCTGCTTGCTTCTCTTGCCACCTCAAACTTCAGACGTACCTTTGGGGTTCCGTGCCGTACACCTCTGGCAGCCCTGCTCCCAAAATGCGAACGTCTGCAGATAGCTCGCAGCCACAAAAAGCTAGCCTGGAAAGCTGTTGCTCAGCCTCATCTGCCCATGGCACTGCTCGCACAGAGGCACAGAGACTGGGGCTGCTTGCTTGTCTTGCAACCTCGAACTTCAGACGTATCTTTGGGGGTCTGTGAAGGGCGCCTCTGGCAGCCCTGCTCCCAAAATGCGAACGTCTGCAGATAGCTCGCAGTCAGAAGGGGCTAGCCTGGAAAGCTGTTGCTCAGCCACATCTGCCCATGGCACTGCTCGCACATAAGCACAGAGACTGGGGCTGCTTGCTTGTCTTGCCACCTCCAACTTCAAACGTAGCTTTCGGGGTCTGTGACAGGCGCCTCCGTCAGACATGCTCCAAAAATGCAAACGTCTGCAGACAGCTCGCAGCCAGAAAGAGCTAGCCTGGAAAACTGTTGCTCAGCCTCATCTGCCCATGGCACTGCTCGCACAGAGGCACAGAGACTGGGGCTGCTTGCTTGTCTTGCCACGTCAAACTTCAAACGTAGCCTGGGAATAAGGGAGGTCCCTGCCAGGCTCCTTTCGCAGCCCTGCTCCCAAAATGGGAACATCTTCAGATAGCTCGCAGCCAGAAAGAGCTAGCCTGGAAAGATGTTGCTCAACCTCATCTACCCATTTCACTGCTCGCAGTGAGGCACAGAGACTGCGGCTGCTTGCTTATCTTGCCACCTCAAACTTGAAACATAGATTTCGGAGTACGTGACAGGCGTCTCCGGCAGCCCTGCTCCAAAAATGCGAACATCTGCAGGGAGCTCGCAGGCAGAAAGAGCTAGCCTGGAAAGCTGTTGCTCAGCCTCATCTGCCCGTGGCACTGCTCGCACAGAAGCACAGAGACTGGGGCTGCTTGCTTGTCTTGCCACCTCAAAATTCAAACGTAGATTTTGGGGGTCCGTGCCGGGAACCTCCAGCAGCCATGCTCAAAAATGCAAACTTCTGCAGATAGGTCGCAGCCAGAAAGTACTAGCCTGAAAATCTCTTACTCAGTCTTTTCTGCCTTTGGCACTGCTCGCACAGAGGCACAGAGATTGGGGCTGCTTGCTTGTCTTGCCACCTCAAACTTCAAACGTAGATTTGGGGGTCCGTGCTAAGTCCCTCCAGCAGCCCTGCTCAAAAAACTAAACTTCTGCAGATAGCTCGCAGCCAGAAGGGGCTAGCCTGGAAAGCTGTTGCTCAGCCTCATCTGCCCATGCACTGCTCGCACAGAGGCACAGAGACTGGGGCTGCTTCCTTGTCTTGCCACCTCAAACTTCAAACGTAGATTTGGGGGTCCGTGCTAAGTACCTCCCACAGCCCTGCTCAGAAAGGCAAACTTCTGCAGATAGCTCGCAGCCAGAAGGGTCTAGCCTGGAAAGCTGTTGCTCAGCCTCATCTGCCCATGGCACTGCTCGCACAGACGCACAGAGACTGGGGCTGCTTGCTTCTCTTGCCACTTCAAACTTCAGACGTACCTTTGTCGGTCCGTGCCGTACACCTCTGGCAGCCCTGCTCCCAAAATGCGAACGTCTGCAGATAGCTCGCTGGCAGAAAGAGCTAGCCTGGAAAGCTGTTGCTCAGCCTCATCTGCCCATGGCACTGCTCGCACAGAGGCACAGAGACTGGGGCTGCTTGCTTGTCTTGCCACCTCAAACTTCAGAGTTTGCTTTGGGGGTCTGTGAAGGGCGCCTCCGGCAGCCCTGCTTCAAAAATGCGAACATCTGCAGGGAGCTCGCAGGCAGAAAGAGCTAGCCTGGAAAGTTGTTGCTCAGCCTCATCTGCCCGTGGCACTGCTCGGACAGAAGCACAGAGACTGGGGCTGCTTGCTTGTCTTGCCACCTCTAATGTCAAACGTAGCTTTGGGGGTCCGTACAAGGCGCGTACAACAGCCCTACTCCAAAAATGCGAAAATGTACAGATAGCTCGCAGGCAGAAAAAGCTAGCCTGGAAAGCTGTTTCTCAGCCTCATCTGCCCATGCACTGCTCGCACAGAGGCACAGAGACTGGGGCTGCTTGCTTGTCTTGCCACCTGCAACTTCAAACATAGCTTTCGGGGTCTGTGACAGGTGCCTCTGTCAGACATGCTCCAAAAATGCGAACGTCTGCAGAGAGCTCGCAGGCAGAAAGAGCTAGCCTGGAAAGCTGTTGCTCAGCCTCATCTGCCCATGGCACTGCTCGCACAGAGGCACAGAGACTGGAGCTGCTTGCTTGTCTTGACACCTGAAACTTCAAACGTATATTTTGGGTGTCCGTGCCGGGTGCCTCCGGCAGCCCGTCTCAAAAAAGCAAACTTCTGCAGATAGCTCGCAGGCAGAAAGAACTAGCGTGGAAAGCTGTTGCTCAGCCTCATCTGCCCGTGGCACTGCTCGCACAGAAGCACAGAGACTGGGGCTGCTTGCTTGTCTTGCAACCTTCAACTTCAAACGTATAATTGGGGTCCGTGGAGGGTGGCTCCGACAGCCCTGCTCCCAAAATGAGAACATCTGCAGATAGCTCGCAGTCAGAAAGAGCTAGCCTGGAAAGCTGTTGCTCAGCCTCATCTGCCCATGACACTGCTCGCACAGAGGCACAGAGATTGGGGCTGCTTGCTTGTCTTGCCACCTCAAACTTCAAACGTAGATTTGGGGGTCCGTGCTAAGTCCCTCCAGCAGCCCTGCACAAAAAAGCAAACTTCTGCAGATAGCTCGCAGCCAGAAGGGGCTAGCCTGGAAAGATGTTGCTCAGCCTCATCTGCCCATGGCACTGCTCGCACAGACGCACAGAGACTGGGGCTGCTTGCTTCTCTTGCCACTTCAAACTTCAGACGTACCTTTGGCGGTCCGTGCCGTACACCTCTGGCAGCCCTGCTCCCAAAATGCGAACGTCTGCAGATAGCTCGCTGGCAGAAAGAGCTAGCCTGGAAAGCTGTTGCTCAGCCTCATCTGCCCATGGCACTGCTCGCACAGAGGCACAGAGACTGCGGCTGCTTGCTTGTCTTGCCACCTCAAACTTCAGAGTTTGCTCTGGGGGTCTGTGAAGGGCGCCTCCGGCAGCCCTGCTCCCAAAATGCGAACATCTGCAGATAGCTCGCAGTCAGTAGGGGCTAGCCTGGAAAGCTGTTGCTCAGCCTCATCTGCCCATGGCACTGCTCGCACATAAGCACAGAGACTGGGGCTGCTTGCTTGTCTTGCCACCTTCAACTTCAAGCGTAGCTTTCGGGGTCTGTCACAGGCGCCTCCGTCAGACATGCTCCAAAAATGCAAACGTCTGCAGACAGCTCGCAGCCAGAAAGAGCTAGCCTGGAAAACTGTTGCTCAGCCTCATCTGCCCATGGCACTGCTCGCACAGAGGCACAGAGACTGGGGCTGCTTGTTTCTCTTGCCACCTCAAACTTCAAACGTAGCCTGGGAATAAGGTAGGTCCCTGCTAGGCTCCTTTCGCAGGCCTGCTCCCAAAATGGGAACATCTTCAGATAGCTCGCAGCCAGAAAGAGCTAGCCTGGAAAGATGTTGCTCAGCCTCATCTACCCATTTCACTGCTCGCAGTGAGGCACAGAGACTGCGGCTGCTTGCTTATCTTGCCACCTCAAACTTCAAACATACACTTCGGGGTCCGTGACAGGCGTCTCCGGCAGCCCTGCTCTAAAAATGCGAACATCTGCAGGGAGCTCGCAGGCAGAAAGAGCTAGCCTGGAAAGCTGTTGCTCAGCCTCATCTGCCCGTGGCACTGCTCGCACAGAAGCACAGAGACTGGGGCTGCTTGCTTGTCCTGCCACCTCTAACGTCAAACGTAGCTTTGGGGGTCCGTACAAGGCGCGTACAACAGCCCTACTCCAAAAATGCGAAAATGTACAGATAGCTCGCAGGCAGAAAGAGCTAGCCTGGAAAGCTGTTGCTCAGCCTCATCTGCCCATGGCACTGTTCGCACAGAGGCACAGAGACTGGGGCTGTTTGCTTTTCTTGCCATCTCAAACTTCAAACGTAGATTTCAGTGTCCGTGCCGGGCGCCTCCGGCAGCCCTGCTCCTAAAATGCGAACATCTGCAGATATCTTGCAGCCAGAAAAAGCTAGCCTGGAAAGCTGTTGCTCAGCCTCATCTGCCCATGGCACTGCTCGCACAGAGGCACAGAGACTGGGGCTGCTTGCTTGTCTTGCGACCTCTAACTTCAAACGTAGCATTGGGGGTCTGTGACAGGCGCCTTCGTCAGACATGCTCCAAACATGCAAACGTCTGCAGGCAGCTCGCAGCCAGAAACAGCTAGCCTGGAAAGCTGTTGCTCAGCCTCCTCTGCCCATGGCACTGCTCGCACAGAGGCACAGAGACTGGGGCTGCTTGTTTCTCTTGCCACCTCAAACTTCAAACGTAGCCTGGGAATAAGGTAGGTCCCTGCCAGGCTCCTTTCGCAGCCCTGCTCCCAAAATGCGAACATCTGCAGATATCTTGCAACCAGAAAGAGCTAGCCTGGAAAGCTGTTGCTCAGCCTCATCTGCCCATGGCACTGCTCGCACAGAGGCACGGAGACTGGGGCTGCTTGCTTGTCTTGCCACCTCCAACTTCAAACGTCACTTTCGGGGTCTGTGACAGGCGGCTCCGTCAGACATGCTCCAAACATGCAAACGTCTCCAGACAGCTCGCAGCCAGAAAGAGCTAGCCTGGAAAGCTGTTGCTCAGCCTCATCTGCCCATGGCACTGCTCGCACAGAGGCACAGAGACTGGGCTGCTTGCTTGTCTTGCCACCTCCAACTTCAAACGTAGAACTGGGGGTCCGTGGAGGGTGCCTCCGGCGGCCCTGCTCCCAAAATGCGAACGTCTGCAGATAGCTCGTAGGCAGAAAGAGCTAGCCTGGAAAGCTGTTGCTCCGCCTCATCTGCCCATGGCACTGCTCGCGCAGAGGCACAGAGACTGGGGCGGCTTTCCTGTCTTGCCACCTCCAACTTCAAACGTATCTTTTGGGGTCTGTGACAGGCACCTCCGTCAGACATGCTCCAAAAATGCAAACGTATGCAGATAGCTCACAGCCAGAAGGGGCTAGCCTGGAAAGCTGTTGGTCAGCCACATCTGCCCATGGCACTGCTCGCACAGAAGCACAGAGACTGGGGCTGCTTGCTTTTCTTGCCACCTCAAACTTCAGACGTATCTTTGGGGGTCCGTGTCAGGCACGTTCAATAGCCCTGCTCCAAAAATACGAACGTCTGCAGGGAGCTCGCAGGCAGAAAGAGCTAGCCTGGAAAGCTGTTCCTCAGCCTCATCTGCCCGTGGCACTGCTCGCACAGAGGCACAGAGACTGGGGCTGCTTGCTTCTCTTGCCACCTCAAACTTCAGACGTACCTTTGGGGTTCCGTGCCGTACACCTCTGACAGCCCTGCTCCCAAAATGCGAACGTCTGCAGATAGCTCGCAGCCAGAAAAAGCTAGCCTGGAAAGCTGTTGCTCAGCCTCATCTGCCCATGGCGCTGCTCGCACAGAGGCACAGAGACTGGGGCTGCTCTCTTGTCTTGCCACCTCGAACTTCAGACGTATCTTTGGGGGTCTGTGAAGGGCGCCTCTGGCAGCCCTGCTCCCAAAATGCGAACGTCTGCAGATAGCTCGCAGTCAGAAGGGGCTAGCCTGGAAAGCTGTTGCTCAGCCACATCTGCCCATGGCACTGCTCGCACAGAGTCACAGAGACTGGGGCTGCTTGCTTGTCTTGCCACCTCAAACTTCTAACGTAGATTTGGGGTTACGTGCCAGGCGCGTCCAACAGACCTGCTCCAAAAATGCGAACGTCTGCAGATAGCTCGCAGTCAGAAGGGGCTAGCCTGGAAAGCTGTTGCTCAGCCTCATCTGCCCATGGCACTGCTCGCACATAAGCACAGAGACTGGGGCTGCTTGCTTGTCTTGCCACCTGCAACTTCAAACGTAGCTTTCGGGGTCTGTGACAGGCGCCTCCGTCAGACATGCTCCAAAAATGCAAACGTGTGCAGACAGCTCGCAGCCAGAAAGAGCTAGCCGGGAAACTGTTGCTCAGCCTCATCTGCCCATGGCACTGCTCGCACAGAGGCACAGAAACTGGGGCTGCTTGCTTGTCTTGCCACGTCAAACTTCAAACGTAGCCTGGGAATAAGGGAGGTCCCTGCCAGGCTCCTTTCGCAGCCCTGCTCCCAAAATGGGAACATCTTCAGATAGCTCGTAGCCAGAAAGAGCTATCCTGGAAAGATGTTGCTCAGCCTCATCTACCCATTTCACTGCTCGCAGTGAGGCACAGAGACTGCGGCTGCTTGCTTATCTTGCCACCTCAAACTTCAAACATAGATTTCGGGGTCCGTGAGAGGCGTCTCCGGCAGCCCTGCTCCAAAAATGCGAACATCTGCAGGGAGCTCGCAGGCAGAAAGAGCTAGCCTGGAAAGCTGTTGCTCAGCCTCATCTGCCCATGGCACTGCTCGCACAGAGGCACAGAGACTGGGGCTGCTTGGTTGTCTTGCCACCTCAAACTTCAAACGTAGATTTTGGGGGTCCGTGACGGGAACCTCCAGCAGCCATGCTCAAAAATGCAAACTTCTGCAGATAGGTCGCAGCCAGAAAGTACTAGCCTGGAAATCTGTTACTCAGCCTTTTCTGCCTTTGGCACTGCTCGCACAGAGGCACAGAGATTGGGGCTGCTTGCTTGTCTTGCCACCTCAAACTTCAAACGTAGATTTGGGGGTCCGTGCTAAGTCCCTCCAGCAGCCCTGCTCAAAAAACTAAACTTCTGCAGATAGCTCGCAGCCAGAAGGGGCTAGCCTGGAAAGCTGTTGCTCAGCCTCATCTGCCCATGCACTGCTCGCACAGAGGCACAGAGACTGGGGCTGCTTCCTTGTCTTGCCACCTCAAACTTCAAACGTAGATTTGGGGGTCCGTGCTAAGTACCTCCCACAGCCCTGCTCAGAAAAGCAAACTTCTGCAGATAGCTCGCAGCCAGAAGGGTCTAGCCTGGAAAGATGTTGCTCAGCCTCATCTGCCCATGGCACTGCTCGCACAGACGCACAGAGACTGGGGCTGCTTGCTTGTCTTGCCACTTCAAACTTCAGACGTACCTTTGGCGGTCCGTGCCGTACACCTCTGGTAGCCCTGCTCCCAAAATGCGAACGTCTGCAGATAGCTCGCAGGCAGAAAGAGCTAGCCTGGAAAGCTGTTGCTCAGCCTCATCTGCCCAGGTCACTGCTCGCACAGAGGCACAGAGACTGGGGCTGCTTGCTTGTCTTGCCACCTCAAACTTCAAACGTAGCTTTCGGGGTCTGTGACAGGCGCCTCCGTCAGACATGCTCCAAAAATGCAAACGTCTGCAGACAGCTCGCAGACAGAAAGAGCTAGCCTGGAAAGATGTTGCTCAGCCTCATCTACCCATTGCACTGCTCGCAGAGAGGCACAGAGACTGGGGCTGCTTGCTTGTCTTGCCACCTCAAACTTCAAACGTAGATTTCGGGGTCTGTGAAGGGCGCCTCCGGCAGCCCTGCTCCCAAAAATGCGAACATCTGCAGGGAGCTCGCAGGTAGAAAGAGCTAGCTGGAAAGCTGTTGCTCAGCCTCATCTGCCCATGGCACAGCTCGCACAGAGGCACAGAGACTGGGGCTGCTTGCTGCTCTTGCCACCTCAAACTTCAGACGTACCTTTGGGGTTCCGTGCCGTACACCTCTGACAGCCCTGCTCCCAAAATGCGAACGTCTGCAGATAGCTCGCAGTCAGAAGGGGCTAGCCTGGAAAGCTGTTGCTCAGCCTCATCTGCCCATGCACTGCTCGCACAGAGGCACAGAGACTGGGGCTGCTTGCTTGTCTTGCCACCTCTAACGTCAAACGTAGCTTTGGGGGTCCGTGCCATGCGCGTCCAATAGCCCTGCTCCAAAAATGCGAAAGTGTACAGATAGCTCGCAGCCAGAAAGAGCTAGCCGGGAAAGCTGTTGCTCAGCCTCATCTGCCCATGGCACTGCTCGCACAGAGGCACAGAGACTGGGGCTGCTTTCTTGTCTTGCCACCTCAAACTTCAAACGTAGCTTTCGGGGTCTGTGACAGGCGCCTCCGTCAGACATGCTTCAAAAATGCGAACGTCTGCAGATAGCTCGCTGCCAGAAAGAGCTAGCCTGGAAAGCTGTTTCTCAGCCTCATCTGCCCATGGCACTGCTCGCACAGAGGCACAGAGACTGGGGCTGCTTGCTTGTCTTGCCACCTCTAACTTCAAACGTAGCATTGGGGGTCTGTGACAGGCGCCTTCGTCAGACATGCTCCAAACATGCAAACGTCTGCAGGCAGCTCGCAGCCAGAAACAGCTAGCCTGGAAAGCTGTTGCTCAGCCTCATCTGCCCATGGCACTGCTCGCACAGAGGCACAGAGACTGGGGCTGCTTGTTTCTCTTGCCACCTCCAACTTCAAACGTAGCCTGGGAATAAGGGAGGTCCCTGCCAGGCTCCTTTCGCAGCCCTGCTCCCAAAATGGGAACATCTTCAGATAGCTAGCAGGCAGAAAGAGCTAGCCTGGAAAGCTCTTGCTCAGCCTCATCTGCCCATGGCACTGCTCGCACAGAGGCACAGAGACTGGGGCTGCTTGCTGCTCTTGCCACCTCAAACTTCAGACGTACCTTTGGGGTTCCGTGCCGTACACCTCTGACAGCCCTGCTCCCAAAATGCGAACGTCTGCAGATAGCTCGCAGTCAGAAGGGGCTAGCCTGGAAAGCTGTTGCTCAGCCTCATCTGCCCATGCACTGCTCGCACAGAGGCACAGAGACTGGGGCTGCTTGCTTGTCTTGCCACCTCTAACGTCAAACGTAGCTTTGGGGGTCCGTGCCATGCGCGTCCAATAGCCCTGCTCCAAAAATGCGAAAGTGTACAGATAGCTCGCAGCCAGAAAGAGCTAGCCGGGAAAGCTGTTGCTCAGCCTCATCTGCCCATGGCACTGCTCGCACAGAGGCACAGAGACTGGGGCTGCTTTCTTGTCTTGCCACCTCAAACTTCAAACGTAGCTTTCGGGGTCTGTGACAGGCGCCTCCGTCAGACATGCTTCAAAAATGCGAACGTCTGCAGATAGCTCGCTGCCAGAAAGAGCTAGCCTGGAAAGCTGTTTCTCAGCCTCATCTGCCCATGGCACTGCTCGCACAGAGGCACAGAGACTGGGGCTGCTTGCTTGTCTTGCCACCTCTAACTTCAAACGTAGCATTGGGGGTCTGTGACAGGCGCCTTCGTCAGACATGCTCCAAACATGCAAACGTCTGCAGGCAGCTCGCAGCCAGAAACAGCTAGCCTGGAAAGCTGTTGCTCAGCCTCATCTGCCCATGGCACTGCTCGCACAGAGGCACAGAGACTGGGGCTGCTTGTTTCTCTTGCCACCTCCAACTTCAAACGTAGCCTGGGAATAAGGGAGGTCCCTGCCAGGCTCCTTTCGCAGCCCTGCTCCCAAAATGGGAACATCTTCAGATAGCTAGCAGGCAGAAAGAGCTAGCCTGGAAAGCTCTTGCTCAGCCTCATCTGCCCATGGCACTGCTCGCACGGAGGCACAGAGACTGGGGCGGCTTTCCTGTCTTGCCACCTCCAACTTCAAACGTATCTTTCAGGGTCTGTGACAGGCACCTCCGTCAGACATGCTCTAAAAATGCAAACGTATGCAGATAGCTCACAGCCAGAAGGGGCTAGCCTGGAAAGCTGTTGCTCAGCCACATCTGCCCATGGCACTGCTCGCACAGAAGCACAGAGAGTGGGGCTGCTTGCTTGTCTTGCCACCTCCAACTTGAAACAAATCTTTAGGGTTCTGTGAAGTGCGCCTCTGGCAGCCCTGCTCCAAAAATGAGAACGTCTGCAGATAGCTCGCAGACAGAAAGCGCTAGCCTGGAAAGATGTTGCTCAGCCTCATCTGCCTATGGCACTGCTCGCAGAGAGGCACAGAGACTGCGGCTGCTTGCTTGTCTTGCCACCTCAAACTTCAAACATATATTTCGGGGTCTGTGACAGGCGCCTCCGGCAGCCCTGCTCCCAAAATGTGAACGTCTTCAGATAGCTCTCAGGCAGAAAGAGCTAGCCTGGAAAGCTGTTGCTCAGCCTCATCTGCCCATGGCACTGCTCGCACAGAGGCACAGAGACTGGGGCTGCTTGCTTGTCTTGCCACCTTCAACTTCAAACGTAGAATTGGGGGTCCGTGGAGGGTGCCTCCGGCAGCCCTGCTCCCAAAATGCGAACGTCTGCAGATAGCTCGCAGTCAGAAGGGGCTAGCCTGGAAAGCTGTTGCTCAGCCTCATCTGCTCATGCACTGCTCGCACAGAGGCACAGAGACTGGGGCTGCTTGCTTGTCTTGCCACCTCTAACGTCAAACGTAGCTTTGGGGGTCCGTGCCATGCGCGTCCAATAGCCCTGCTCCAAAAATGCGAAAGTGTACAGATAGCTCGCAGCCAGAAAGAGCTAGCCGGGAAAGCTTTTGCTCAGCCTCATCTGCCCATGGCACTGCTCGCACAGAGGCACAGAGACTGGGGCTGCTTTCTTGTCTTGCCACCTCAAACTTCAAACGTAGTTTTCGGGGTCTGTGACAGGCGCCTCCGTCAGACATGCTTCAAAAATGCGAACGTCTGCAGATAGCTCGCTGCCAGAAAGAGCTAGCCTGGAAAGCTGTTGCTCAGCCTCATCTGCCCATGGCACTGCTCGCACAGAGGCACAGAGACTGGGGCTGCTTGCTTGTCTTGCCACCTCTAACTTCAAACGTAGCATTGGGGGTCTGTGACAGGCGCCTTCGTCAGACATGCTCCAAACATGCAAACGTCTGCAGGCAGCTCGCAGCCAGAAACAGCTAGCCTGGAAAGCTGTTGCTCAGCCTCATCTGCCCATGGCACTGCTCGCACAGAGGCACAGAGACTGGGGCTGCTTGTTTCTCTTGCCACCTCAAACTTCAAACGTAGCCTGGGAATAAGGGAGGTCCCTGCCAGGCTCCTTTCGCAGCCCTGCTCCCAAAATGGGAACATCTTCAGATAGCTCGCAGGCAGAAAGAGCTAGCCTGGAAAGCTCTTGCTCAGCCTCATCTGCCCATGGCACTGCTCGCACGGAGGCACAGAGACTGGGGCGGCTTTCCTGTCTTGCCACCTCCAACTTCAAACGTATCTTTCAGGGTCTGTGACAGGCACCTCCGGCAGCTATGCTCAAAAAATGCAAACGTATGCAGATAGCTCACAGCCAGAAGGGGCTAGCCTGGAAAGCTGTTGCTCAGCCACATCTGCCCATGGCACTGCTCGCACAGAAGCACAGAGAGTGGGGCTGCTTGCTTGTCTTGCCACCTCCAACTTGAAACATATCTTTAGGGTTCTGTGAAGTGCGCCTCTGGCAGCCCTGCTCCAAAAATGAGAACGTCTGCAGATAGCTCGCAGACAGAAAGCGCTAGCCTGGAAAGATGTTGCTCAGCCTCATCTGCCTATGGCACTGCTCGCAGAGAGGCACAGAGACTGCGGCTGCTTGCTTGTCTTGCCACCTCAAACTTCAAACATATATTTCGGGGTCTGTGACAGGCACCTCCGGCAGCCCTGCTCCCAAAATGTGAACGTCTTCAGATAGCTCTCAGGCAGAAAGAGCTAGCCTGGAAAGCTGTTGCTCAGCCTCATCTGCCCATGGCACTGCTCGCACAGAGGCACAGAGACTGGGGCTGCTTGCTTGTCTTGCCACCTTCAACTTCAATCGTAGAATTGGGGGTCCGTGGAGGGTGCCTCCGGCAGCCCTGCTCCCAAAATGAGAACGTCTGCAGATAGTTCGCAGGCAGAAAGAGCTAGCCTGGAAAGCTGTTGCTCAGCCTCATCTGCCCATGGCACTGTTCGCACAGAGGCACAGAGACTGGGGATGCTTGCTTGTCTTGCCACCTCAAACTTGAAACGTATCTTTCGGGGTCTGTGACAGGCGCCTCTGACAGCCCTGCTCCAAAAATGCGAACGTCTGCAGATAGCTCGCAGGCAGAAAGAGCTAGCCTGGAAAACTGTTGCTCAGCCTCATCTGCCCATGGCACTGCTCGCACAGAGGCACAAAGACTGGGGCTGCTTGCCTGTCTTGCCACCTCAAACTTCAAACGTAAATTTGGGGGTCCGTGCCGGGAGCCTCCAACAGCCCTGCTCCCAAAATGCGAACATCTGCAGATATCTTGCAACCAGAAAGAGCTAGCCTGGAAAGCTGTTGCTCAGCCTCATCTGCCCATGGCACTGCTCGCACAGACGCACAGAGACTGGGGCTGCTTGCTTGTCTTGCCACCTCCAACTTCAAACGTAGCTTTCGGGGTCTGTTACAGGTGGCTCCGTCAGACATGCTCTAAACTTGCAAACGTGTCCAGACAGCTCGCAGCCAGAAAGAGCTAGCCTGGAAAGCTGTTGCTCAGCCTCATCTGCCCATGACACTGCTCGCACAGAGGCACAGAGACTGGGGCTGCTTGCTTGTCTTGCCACCTCAAACTTCAAACGTAGAATTGGCGGTCCGTGGAGGGTGCCTCTGACAGCCCTGCTTCCAAAATGCGAATGTCTGCAGATAGCTCGCAGGCAGAAAGAGGTAGCCTGGAAAGCTGTTGCTCAGCCTCATCTGCCCATGGCACTGCTCGCACAGAGGCACAGAGACTGGGGCGGCTTTCCTGTCTTGCCACCTCCAACTTCAAACGTATTTTTTGGGGTCTGTGACAGGCACCTCCGTCAGACATGCTCCAAAAATGCAAACGTATGCAGATAGCTCACAGCCAGAAGGGGCTAGCCTGGAAAGCTGTTGGTCAGCCACATCTGCCCATGGCACTGCTCGCACAGAAGCACAGAGACTGGGGCTGCTTGCTTTTCTTGCCACCTCAAACTTCAGACGTATCTTTGGGGGTCCGTGTCAGGCACGTTCAATAGCCCTGCTCCAAAAATGCGAACGTCTGCAGGGAGCTCGCAGGCAGAAAGAGCTAGCCTGGAAAGCTGTTCCTCAGCCTCATCTGCCCGTGGCACTGCTCGCACAGAGGCACAGAGACTGGGGCTGCTTGCTTCTCTTGCCACCTCAAACTTCACACGTACCTTTGGGGTTCCGTGCCGTACACCTCTGACAGCCCTGCTCCCAAAATGCGAACGTCTGCAGATAGCTCGCAGCCAGAAAAAGCTAGCCTGGAAAGCTGTTGCTCAGCCTCATCTGCCCATGGCACTGCTCGCACAGAGGCACAGAGACTGGGGCTGCTTGCTTGTCTTGCCACCTCGAACTTCAGACGTATCTTTGGGGGTCTGTGAAGGGCGCCTCTGGCAGCCCTGCTCCCAAAATGCGAACGTCTGCAGATAGCTCGCAGTCAGATGGGGCTAGCCTGGAAAGCTGTTGCTCAGCCACATCTGCCCATGGCACTGCTCGCACAGAGTCACAGAGACTGGGGCTGCTTGCTTGTCTTGCCACCTCAAACTTCTAACGTAGATTTGGGGTTACGTGCCAGGCGCGTCCAACAGACCTGCTCCAAAAATGCGAACGTCTGCAGATAGCTCGCAGTCAGAAGGGGCTAGCCTGGAAAGCTGTTGCTCAGCCTCATCTGCCCATGGCACTGCTCGCACATAAGCACAGAGACTGGGGCTGCTTGCTTGTCTTGCCACCTGCAACTTCAAACGTAGCTTTCGGGGTCTGTGACAGGCGCCTCCGTCAGACATGCTCCAAAAATGCAAACGTGTGCAGACAGCTCGCAGCCAGAAAGAGCTAGCCGGGAAACTGTTGCTCAGCCTCATCTGCCCATGGCACTGCTCGCACAGAGGCACAGAAACTGGGGCTGCTTGCTTGTCTTGCCACGTCAAACTTCAAACGTAGCCTGGGAATAAGGGAGGTCCCTGCCAGGCTCCTTTCGCAGCCCTGCTCCCAAAATGGGAACATCTTCAGATAGCTCGTAGCCAGAAAGAGCTATCCTGGAAAGATGTTGCTCAGCCTCATCTACCCATTTCACTGCTCGCAGTGAGGCACAGAGACTGCGGCTGCTTGCTTATCTTGCCACCTCAAACTTCAAACATAGATTTCGGGGTCCGTGAGAGGCGTCTCCGGCAGCCCTGCTCCAAAAATGCGAACATCTGCAGGGAGCTCGCAGGCAGAAAGAGCTAGCCTGGAAAGCTGTTGCTCAGCCTCATCTGCCCATGGCACTGCTCGCACAGAGGCACAGAGACTGGGGCTGCTTGCTTGTCTTGCCACCTCAAACTTCAAACGTAGATTTGGGGGTCCGTGCTAAGTCCCTCCAGCAGCCCTGCTCAAAAAACTAAACTTCTGCAGATAGCTCGCAGCCAGAAGGGGCTAGCCTGGAAAGCTGTTGCTCAGCCTCATCTGCCCATGCACTGCTCGCACAGAGGCACAGAGACTGGGGCTGCTTCCTTGTCTTGCCACCTCAAACTTCAAACGTAGATTTGGGGGTCCGTGCTAAGTACCTCCCACAGCCCTGCTCAGAAAAGCAAACTTCTGCAGATAGCTCGCAGCCAGAAGGGTCTAGCCTGGAAAGCTGTTGCTCAGCCTCATCTGCCCATGGCACTGCTCGCACAGACGCACAGAGACTGGGGCTGCTTGCTTGTCTTGCCACTTCAAACTTCAGACGTACCTTTGGCGGTCCGTGCCGTACACCTCTGGCAGCCCTGCTCCCAAAATGCGAACGTCTGCAGATAGCTCGCAGGCAGAAAGAGCTAGCCTGGAAAGCTGTTGCTCAGCCTCATCTGCCCAGGTCACTGCTCGCACAGAGGCACAGAGACTGGGGCTGCTTGCTTGTCTTGCCACCTCAAACTTCAAACGTAGCTTTCGGGGTCTGTGACAGGCGCCTCCGTCAGACATGCTCCAAAAATGCAAACGTCTGCAGACAGCTCGCAGACAGAAAGAGCTAGCCTGGAAAACTGTTGCTCAGCCTCATCTGCCCATGTCACTGCTCGCACAGAGGCACAGAGACTGGGGCGGCTTGCTTGTCTTGTTCCCTCAAACTTCAAACGTAGCCTGGGAATAAGGGAGTTCCCTGCTAGGCTCCTTTCGCAGGCCTGCTCCCAAAATGGGAACATCTTCAGATAGCTCGCAGCCAGAAAGAGCTAACCTGGAAAGATGTTGCTCAGCCTCATCTACCCATTGCACTGCTCGCAGAGAGGCACAGAGACTGGGGCTGCTTGCTTGTCTTGCCACCTCAAACTTCAAACGTAGATTTCGGCGTCTGTGAAGGGCGCCTCCGGCAGCCCTGCTCCCAAAAATGCGAACATCTGCAGGGAGCTCGCAGGTAGAAAGAGCTAGCTGGAAAGCTGTTGCTCAGCCTCATCTGCCCATGGCACTGCTCGCACAGAGGCACAGAGACTGGGGCTGCTTGCTGCTCTTGCCACCTCAAACTTCAGACGTACCTTTGGGGTTCCGTGCCGTACACCTCTGAAAGCCCTGCTCCCAAAATGCGAACGTCTGCAGATAGCTCGCAGTCAGAAGGGGCTAGCCTGGAAAGCTGTTGCTCAGCCTCATCTGCTCATGCACTGCTCGCACAGAGGCACAGAGACTGGGGCTGCTTGCTTGTCTTGCCACCTCTAACGTCAAACGTAGCTTTGGGGGTCTGTGACAGGCGCCTCCGTCAGACATGCTTCAAAAATGCGAACGTCTGCAGATAGCTCGCTGCCAGAAAGAGCTAGCCTGGAAAGCTGTTGCTCAGCCTCATCTGCCCATGGCACTGCTCACACAGAGGCACAGAGACTGGGGCTGCTTGCTTGTCTTGCCACCTCTAACTTCAAACGTAGCATTGGGGGTCTGTGACAGGTGCCTTCGTCAGACATGCTCCAAACATGCAAACGTCTGCAGGCAGCTCGCAGCCAGAAACAGCTAGCCTGGAAAGCTGTTGCTCAGCCTCATCTGCCCATGGCACTGCTCGCACAGAGGCACAGAGACTGGGGCTGCTTGTTTCTCTTGCCACCTCAAACTTCAAACGTAGCCTGGGAATAAGGGAGGTCCCTGCCAGGCTCCTTTCGCAGCCCTGCTCCCAAAATGGGAACATCTTCAGATAGCTCGCAGGCAGAAAGAGCTAGCCTGGAAAGCTCTTGCTCAGCCTCATCTGCCCATGGCACTGCTCGCACGGAGGCACAGAGACTGGGGCGGCTTTCCTGTCTTGCCACCTCCAACTTCAAACGTATCTTTCAGGGTCTGTGACAGGCACCTCCGTCAGACATGCTCTAAAAATGCAAACGTATGCAGATAGCTCACAGCCAGAAGGGGCTAGCCTGGAAAGCTGTTGCTCAGCCACATCTGCCCATGGCACTGCTCGCACAGAAGCACAGAGAGTGGGGCTGCTTGCTTGTCTTGCCACCTCCAACTTGAAACAAATCTTTAGGGTTCTGTGAAGTGCGCCTCTGGCAGCCCTGCTCCAAAAATGAGAACGTCTGCAGATAGCTCGCAGACAGAAAGCGCTAGCCTGGAAAGATGTTGCTCAGCCTCATCTGCCTATGGCACTGCTCGCAGAGAGGCACAGAGACTGCGGCTGCTTGCTTGTCTTGCCACCTCAAACTTCAAACATATATTTCGGGGTCTGTGACAGGCGCCTCCGGCAGCCCTGCTCCCAAAATGTGAACGTCTTCAGATAGCTCTCAGGCAGAAAGAGCTAGCCTGGAAAGCTGTTGCTCAGCCTCATCTGCCCATGGCACTGCTCGCACAGAGGCACAGAGACTGGGGCTGCTTGCTTGTCTTGCCACCTTCAACTTCAAACGTAGAATTGGGGGTCCGTGGAGGGTGCCTCCGGCAGCCCTGCTCCCAAAATGCGAACGTCTGCAGATAGTTCGCAGGCAGAAAGAGCTAGCCTGGAAAGCTGTTGCTCAGCCTCATCTGCCCATGGCACTGTTCGCACAGAGGCACAGAGACTGGGGATGCTTGCTTGTCTTGCCACCTCAAACTTGAAACGTATCTTTCGGGGTCTGTGACAGGCGCCTCTGGCAGCCCTGCTCCAAAAATGCGAACGTCTGCAGATAGCTCGCAGGCAGAAAGATCTAGCCTGGAAAACTGTTGCTCAGCCTCATCTGCCCATGGCACTGCTCGCACAGAGGCACAAAGACTGGGGCTGCTTGCCTGTCTTGCCACCTCAAACTTCAAACGTAAATTTGGGGGTCCGTGCCGGGAGCCTCCAACAGCCCTGCTGCCAAAATGCGAACATCTGCAGATATCTTGCAACCAGAAAGAGCTAGCCTGGAAAGCTGTTGCTCAGCCTCATCTGCCCATGGCACTACTCGCACAGACGCACAGAGACTGGGGCTGCTTGCTTGTCTTGCCACCTCCAACTTCAAACGTAGCTTTCGGGGTCTGTTACAGGTGGCTCCGTCAGACATGCTCTAAACATGCAAACGTCTCCAGACAGCTCGCAGCCAGCAAGAGCTAGCCTGGAAAGCTGTTGCTCAGCCTCATCTGCCCATGGCACTGCTCGCACAGAGGCACAGAGACTGGGGCTGCTTGCTTGTCTTGCCACCTCAAACTTCAAACGTAGAATTGGCGGTCCGTGGAGGGTGCCTCTGACAGCCCTGCTTCCAAAATGCGAATGTCTGCAGATAGCTCGCAGGCAGAAAGAGGTAGCCTGGAAAGCTGTTGCTCAGCCTCATCTGCCCATGGCACTGCTCGCACAGAGGCACAGAGACTGGGGCTGCTTGCTTTTCTTGCCACGTCTAACGTGAAACGTAGCTTTGGGTGTCCGTGCCAGGCACGTTCAATAGCCCTGCTCCAAAAATGCGAAAGTTTACAGATAGCTCGCAGCCAGAAAGAGCTAGCCTGGAAAGCTGTTGCTCAGCCTCATCTGCCCATGGCACTGCTCGCACAGAGGCACATAGACTGGGGCTGCTTGCTTGTCTTGCCACCTCAAACTTGAAACATATCTTTCGGGGTCTGTGACAGGCACCTCCGGCAGCCCTGCTCCAAAAATGCGAACGTCTGCAGAGAGCTCGCAGGCAAAAAGAGCTAGCCTGGAAAGCTGTTGCTCAGCCTCATCTGCCTTTGGCACTGCTCGCACAGAGGCACAGAGACTGGGGCTGCTTGCCTGTCTTGCCACCTCAAACTTCAAACGTAGCCTGGGAATAAGGGAGGTGCCTGCCAGGCTCCTTTCGCAGCCCTGCTCCCAAAATGGGAACATCTTCAGATAGCTCGCAGCCAGAAAGAGCTAGCCTGGAAAGATGTTGCTCAGCCTCATCTACCCATTGCACTGCTCGCAGAGAGGCACAGAGACTGGGGCTGCTTGCTTGTCTTGCCACCTCAAACTTCAAACGTAGATTTCGGGGTCTGTGAAGTGCGCCTCCGGCAGCCCTGCTCCCAAAAATGCGAACATCTGCAGGGAGCTCGCAGGCAGAAAGAGCTAGCCTGGAAAGCTGTTGCTCAGCCTCATCTGCACGTGGCACTGCTCGCACAGAAGCACAGAGACTAGGTCTGCTTGCTTGTCTTGCAACCTTCAACTTCAAACGTAGAATTGGGGGTCCGTACAGGGCGCCTCCGGCAGCCCTGCTCCCAAAATGAGAACGTCTGCAGTTAACTCGCAGTCAGAAAGAGCTAGCTGGAAAGCTGTTGCTCAGCCTCATCTGCCCATGGCACTGCTCGCACAGAGGCACAGAGACTGGGGCTGCTTGCTGCTCTTGCCACCTCAAACTTCAGACGTACCTTTGGGGTTCCGTGCCGTACACCTCGGACAGCCCTGCTCCCAAAATGCGATCGTCGGCAGATAGCTCGCAGTCAGAAGGGGCTAGCCTGGAAAGCTGTTGCTCAGCCTCATCTGCCCATGGCCCTGCTCGCACAGAAGCACAGAGACTGGGGCTGCTTGCTTGTCTTGCCACCTTTAACGTCAAACGTATCTTTGGGGGTCCGTGCCATGCGCGTCCAATAGCCCTGCTCCAAAAATGCGAAAGTGTACAGATAGCTCGCAGGCAGAAAGAGCTAGCCTGGAAAGCTGTTGCTCAGCCTCATCTGCCCATGGCACTGCTCGCACAGAGCACAGAGACTAGGGCTGCTTTCTTGTCTTGCCACCTCAAACTTCAAACGTAGCTTTCGGGGTCTGTGAGTGGCGCCTCCGTCAGACATGCTTCAAAAATGCGAACGTCTGCAGATAGCTCGCTGCCAGAAAGAGCTAGCCTGGAAAGCTGTTGCTCAGCCTCATCTGCCCATGGCACTGCTCGCACAGAGGCACAGAGACTGGGGCTGCTTGCTTGTCTTGCCACCTCAAACTTCAGAGTTTGCTTTGGCGGTCTGTGAAGGGCGCCTCCGGCAGCCCTGCTCTCAAAATGCGAACGTCTGCAGATAGCTCGCAGGCAGAAAGAACTAGTCTGGAAAGCTGTTGCTCAGCCTCATCTGCCCATGGCACTGCTCGCACAGAGGCACAGAGACTGGGGCTGCTTGCTTGTCTTGCCACCTCTAACTTCAAACGTAGCATTGGGGTCTGTGACAGGCGCCTCCGTCAGACATGCTCCAAACATGCAAACGTCTGCAGGCAGCTCGCAGCCAGAAAGAGCTAGCCTGGAAAGCTGTTGCTCAGCCTCACCTGCCCATGGCACTGCTCGCACAGAGGCACAGAGACTGGGGCTGCTTGTTTCTCTTGCCACCTCAAACTTCAAACGTAGCCTGGGAATAAGGGAGGTCCCTGCCAGGCTCCTTTCGCAGCCCTGCTCCCAAAATGGGAACGTTTGCAGATAGCTCGCAGTCAGAAAGAGCTAGCCTGGAAAGCTGTTGCTCAGCCTCATCTGCCCATGGCACTGCTCGCACAGAGGCACAGAGACTGGGGCTGCTTGCTTGTCTTGACACCTCCAACTTCAAACGTAGAATTGGGGGTCCGTGGAGGGTGCCTCCGGCAGCCCTGCTCCCAAAATGAGAACGTCTGCAGATAGTTCGCAGGCAGAAAGAGCTAGCCTGGAAAGCTGTTGCTCAGCCTCATCTGCCCCTGGCACTGCTCGCACAGAAGCACAGAGAATGGGGCTGCTTGCCTGTCTTGCCACCTCCAACTTCAAACGTAGATTTCAGTGTCCGTGCCGGGCGCCTCTGGCAGCCCTGCTCCCAAAATGCGAACATCTGCAGATATCTTGCAACCAGAAAGAGCTAGCCTGGAAAGCTGTTGCTCAGCCTCATCTGCCTATGGCACTGCTTGCACAGAGGCACAGAGACTGGGGCTGCTTCCTTGTCTTGCCACCTCAAACTTCAAACGTAGCTTTCGGGGTCTGTTACAGGCGGCTCCGTCAGACATGCTAAAAACATGCAAACGTCTCCAGACAGCTCGCAGCCAGAAAGAGCTAGCCTGGAAAGCTGTTGCTCAGCCTCATCTGCCCATGGCACTGCTCGCACAGAGGCACAGAGACTGGGGCTGCTTGCTTGTCTTGCCACCTCAAACTTCAAACGTAGAATTGGCGGTCCGTGGAGGGTGCCTCTGACAGCCCTGCTACCAAAATGCGAATGTCTGCAGATAGATCGCAGACAGAAAGAGCTAGCCTGGAAAGCTGTTGCTCAGCCTCATCTGCCCATGGCACTGCTCGCACAGAGGCACAGAGTCTGGGGCGGCTTTCCTGTCTTGCCACCTCCAACTTCAAATGTATCTTTCGGGGTCTGTGACAGGCACCTCCGTCAGACATGCTCCAAAAATGCAAACGTATGCAGATAGCTCACAGCCAGAAGGGGATAGCCTGGAAAGCTGCTGCTCAGCCACATCTGCCCATGGCACTGCTCGCACAGAAGCACAGAGACTGGGGCTGCTTGCTTTTCTTGCCACCTCTAACGTCAAACGTAGCTTTGGGGGTCCGTGCCAGGCACGTTCAATAGCCCTGCTCCAAAAATGCGAAAGTTTACAGATAACTCGCAGCCAGAAATAGCTAGCCTGGAAAGCTGTTGCTCAGCCTCATCTGCCCATGGCACTGCTTGCACAGAGGCACAGAGACTGGGGCTGCTTGCTTGTCTTGCCACCTCAAACGTCAAACGTAGCTTTGGGGGTCCGTGCCAGGCGCGTCCAATAGCCCTGCTCCAAAAATGCGAAAGTGTACAGATAGCTCGCAGGCATAAAGAGCTAGCCTGGAAAGCTGTTGCTCAGCCTCATCTGCCCATGGCACTGCTTGCACAGAGGCACAGAGACTGGGGCTGCTTGCTTGTCTTTCCACCTCAAACTTCAGAGGTATCTTTGGCGGTCTGTGAAGGGCGCCTCCGGCAGCCCTGCTCTCAAAATGCGAACGTCTGCAGATAGCTCGCAGTCAGAAGGGGCTAGCCTGGAAAGCTGTTGCTCAGCCTCATCTGCCCATGGCACTGCTCGCACAGAAGCAGAGAGACTGGGACTGCTTGCTTGTCTTGCCACCTTCAACTTCAAACGTAGAATTGGGGGTCCGTGCAGGGCGCCTCTGGCAGCCCTGCTCCCAAAATGAGAACGTCTGCAAATAGCTCGCAGTCAGAAAGAGCTAGCCGGGAAAGCTGTTGCTCAGCCACATCTGCCCATGGCACTGCTCGCACAGAGGCACAGAGACTGGGGCTGCTTGCTTGTCTTGCCACCTCAAACTTCAAACGTAGATTGTGGGGGTGCGTGCCGGGACCCTCCAGCAGCCATGCTCAAAAAAGCAAACTTATTCAGATAGCTCGCAGCCAGTAAGTACTAGCCTGGAAATCTGTTACTCAGCCTCATCTGCCTACGCACTGCTCGCACAGAGGCACAGAGACTGGGGCTGCTTGCTTCTCTTGCCACCTCATACTTCAGACGTACCTTTGGGGGTCCGTGCTAAGTACCTCCCACAGCCCTGCTCAAAAAAGCAAACTTCTGCAGATAGCTCGCAGTCAGAAGGGGCTAGCCTGGAAAGCTGTTGCTCAGCCTCATCTGCCCATGCACTGCTCGCACAGAGGCACAGAGACTGGGGCTGCTTGTTTCTCTTGCCACCTCAAACTTCAAACGTAGCCTGGGAATAAGGGAGGTCCCTGCCAGGCTCCTTTCGCAGCCCTGCTCCCAAAATGGGAACATCTTCAGATAGCTCGCAGCCTGAAAAAGCTTGCCTGGAAAACTGTTGCTCAGCCTCATCTGCCCATGGCACTGCTCGCACAGAGGCACAGAGACTGGGGCGGCTTTCCTGTCTTGCCACCTCCAACTTCAAACGTATCTTTCGGGGTCTGTGACAGGCACCTTCTTCAGACATGCTGCAAAAATGCAAACGTATGCAGATAGCTCACAGCCAGAAGGGGCTAGCCTTGAAAGCTGTTGCTCAGCCACATCTGCCCATGGCACTGCTCGCACAGAGGCTCAGAGACTGGGGCTGCTTGCTTCTCTTGCCACTTCAAACTTCAGACGTACCTTTGGGGGTCCGTGCCGTACACCTCTGGCAGCCCTGCTCCCAAAATGCGAACGTCTGCACATAGCTCGCAGCCAGAAACAGCTAGCCTGGAAAGCTCTTGCTCAGCCTCATCTGCCCATGGCACTGCTTCCACAGAGGCACATAGACTGGGGCTGCTTGGTTGTCTTGCCACCTCAAACTTCAGAGGTAGCTTTGGGGGTCTGTGAAGGGCGCCTCCAGCAGCCCTGCTCCCAAAATGCGAACGTCTGCAGATAGCTCGCAGCCAGAAGTGTCTAGCCTGGAAAGATGTTGCTCAGCCTCATCTGCCCATGGCACTGCTCGCACAGAGGCACAGAGACTGGGGCTGCTTGCTTGTCTTGCCACCTCCAACTTCAAACGTAGCTTTCGGGGTCTGTGACAGGCGCCTCCGTCACACATGCTCCAAACATGCAAACGTCTGCAGGCAGCTCTCAGCCAGAAACAGCTAGCCTGGAAAGCTGTTGCTCAGCCTCATCTGCCAATGGCACTGCTCGCACAGAGGCACAGAGACACAGAGGCACAGAAACTGCTTGTTTCTCTTGCCACCTCAAACTCCAAACGTAGCCTGGGAATAAGGGAGGTCCCTGCCAGGCTCCTTTCGCAGCCCTGCTCCCAAAATGGGAACATCTTCAGATAGCTCGCAGCCAGAAAGAGCTAGCCTGGAAAGATGTTGCTCAGCCTCATCTACCCATTGCACTGCTCGTAGAGAGGCACAGAGACTGCGGCTGCTTTCTTGTCTTGCCACCTCAAACTTCAAACATAGATTTCGGGGTCCGTGACAGGCGCCTCCGGCAGCCCTGCTCCCAAAATGCGAACGTCTGCATGGAGCTCGCAGGCAGAAAGTGCTAGCCTGGAAAGCTGTTGCTCCGCCTTATCTGCCCATGGCACTGCTCGCACAGAGGCACAGAGACTGGAGCTGCTTGCTTGCCTTGCCACCTCAAACTTCAAACGTAGAATTGGGGGTCCGTGGAGGGTGCTTCCGGCAGCCCTGCTCCCAAAATGAGAACGTCTGCAGATAGCTCGCAGCCTGAAAAAGCTTGCCTGGAAACCTGTTGCTCAGCCTCATCTGCCCATGGCACTGCTCGCACAGAGGCACAGAGACTGGGGCTGCTTGCTTCTCTTGCCACCTCAAACTTCAGACGTACCTTTGGGGTTCCGTGCCGTACACCTCTGACAGCCCTGCTCCAAAAATGCGAAAGGGTACAGATAGCTCGCAGGCAGAAAGAGCTAGCCTGGAAAGCTGTTGCTCAGCCTCATCTGCCCATGGCACTGCTCGCACAGAGGCACAGAGACTGGGGCTGCTTTCTTGTCTTGCCACCTCAAACTTCAAACGTAGCTTTCGGGGTCTGTGACAGGCGCCTCCGTCAGACATGCTTCAAAAATGCGAACATCTGCAGATAGCTCGCTGCCAGAAAGAGCTAGCCTGGAAAGCTGTTGCTCAGCCTCATCTGCCCATGGCACTGCTCACAGAGAGGCACAGAGACTGGGGCTGCTTGCTTGTCTTGCCACCTCAAACTTCAGAGGTAGCTTTGGCGTTCTGAGAGGGGCGCCTCCGGCAGCCCTGCTCCCAAAATGTGAACGTGTGCAGATAGCTGGCAGCCAGGAAGAGCTAGCCGGGAAAGCTGTTGCTCAGCCTCATCTGCCCATGGCACTGCTCGCACAGAGGCACAGAGACTGGGGCTGCTTGCTTCTCTTGCCACCTCAAACTTCAGACGTACATTTGGGGTTCCGTGCCGTACACCTCTGACAGCCCTGCTTCCAAAATGCGAACGTCTGCAGAGAGCTCGCAGGCAGAAACAGCTAGCCTGGAAAGCTGTTGCTCAGCGTCATCTGGCAAAGGCACTGCTCGCACAGAGGCACAGAGACTGCGGCTGCTTGCTTTTCTTGCCACCTCAAACTTGAAACGTAGATATGGGGGTACGTGTCAGGCGCGTACAACAGACCTGCTCCCAAAATGCGAACGTCTGCAGATAGCTCGCAGTCAGAAAGAGCTAGCCTGGAAAACTGTTGCTCAGCCTCATCAGCCCATGGCACTGCTCACACAGAGGCACAGAGACTGGGGCTGCTTGCTTGTCTTGTCACCTCCAACTTCAAACGTAGTTTTCGGGGTCTGTGACAGGCGCCTGCGTCAGAGATGCTCGAAAAATGCAAACGTCTGCAGACAGCTCGCAGCCAGAAAGAGCTAGCCTGGAAAGCTCTTGCTCAGCCTCATCTGCCCATGGCACTGCTTCCACAGAGGCACATAGACTGGGGCTGCTTGCTTGTCTTGCCACCTCAAACTTCAGAGGTAACTTTGGGGGTCTGTGAAGGGCGCCTCCAGCAGCCCTGCTCCCAAAATGCGAACGTCTGCAGATAGCTCGCAGCCAGAAGTGTCTAGCCTGGAAAGCTGTTGCTCAGCCTCATCTGCCCATGGCACTGCTCGCACATAAGCACAGAGACTGGGACTGCTTGCTTGTCTTGCCACCTCCAACTTCAAACGTAGCTTTCGGGGTCTGTGACAGGCGCCTCCGTCAGACATGCTCCAAAAATGCAAACGTCTGCAGACAGCTCGCAGGCAGAAAGAGCTAGCCTGGAAAACTGTTGCTCAGCCTCATCTGCCCATGGCACTGCTCGCACACAGGCACAGAGACTGGGGCTGCTTGCTTGTCTTGCCACCTCCAACTTCAAACGTACCTTTCGGAGTCTGTGACAGGCGCCTCCAAACATGCAGACGTCTCCAGACAGCTCGCAGCCAGAAAGAGCTAGCCTGGAAAGCTGTTGCTCAGCCTCATCTGCCTATGGCACTGCTCGCACAGAGGCTCAGAGACTGGGGCTGCTGGTTTCTCTTGCCACCTCAAACTTCAAACGTAGCCTGGGAATAAGGGAGGTCCCTGCCAGGCTCCTTTCGCAGCCCTGCTCCCAAAATGGGAACATCTTCAGATAGCTCGCAGCCTGGAAAGAGCTAGCCTGATAAGACGTTGCTCAGCCTCATCTGCCCATGGCACTGCTCGCACAGAGGCACAGAGACTGGGGCTGCTTGCTTCTCTTGCCACTTCAAACTTCAGACGTACCTTCGGGGGTCCGTGCCGTACACCTCT
This sequence comes from Opisthocomus hoazin, assembly GCF_030867145.1. Classification (NCBI taxonomy): domain Eukaryota; kingdom Metazoa; phylum Chordata; class Aves; order Opisthocomiformes; family Opisthocomidae; genus Opisthocomus; species Opisthocomus hoazin. The sequence goes on from NC_134417.1 coordinate 30,880,192, forward strand.
GGCAGCCCTGCTCCCAAAATGCGAACGTCTGCAGATAGCTCGCAGCCAGAAAGAGCTAGCCTGGAAAGCTCTTGCTCAGCCTCATCTGCCCATGGCACTGCTTCCACAGAGGCACATAGACTGGGGCTGCTTGCTTGTCTTGCCACCTCAAACTTCAGAGGTAGCTTTTGGGGGTCTGTGAAGGGCGCCTCCAGCAGTCCTGCTCCCAAAATGCGAACGTCTGCAGATAGCTCGCAGCCAGAAGTGTCTAGCCTGGAAAGATGTTGCTCAGCCTCATCTGCCTTTGGCACTGCTCGCACATAAGCACAGAGACTGGGACTGCTTGCTTGTCTTGCCACCTCCAACTTCAAACGTAGCTTTCGGGGTCTGTGACAGGCGCCTTCGTCAGACATGCTCCAAAAATGCAAATGTCTGCAGACAGCTCGCAGACAGAAAGAGCTAGCCTGGAAAACTGTTGCTCAGCCTCATCTGCCCATGGCACTGCTCGCACAGAGGCACAGAGACTGGGGCTGCTTGTTTCTCTTGCCACCTCAAACTCCAAACGTAGCCTGGGAATAAGGGAGGTCCCTGCCAGGCTCCTTTCGCAGCCCTGCTCCCAAAATGGGAACATCTTCAGATAGCTCGCAGCCAGAAAGAGCTAGCCTGGAAAGATGTTGCTCAGCCTCATCTACCCATTGCACTGCTCGTAGAGAGGCACAGAGACTGCGGCTGCTTTCTTGTCTTGCCACCTCAAACTTCAAACATAGATTTCGGGGTCCGTGACAGGCGCCTCCGGCAGCCCTGCTCCCAAAATGCGAACGTCTGCATGGAGCTCGCAGGCAGAAAGTGCTAGCCTGGAAAGCTGTTGCTCCGCCTTATCTGCCCATGGCACTGCTCGCACAGAGGCACAGAGACTGGGGCTGCTTGCTTGCCTTGCCACCTCAAACTTCAAACGTAGAATTGGGGGTCCGTGGAGGGTGCTTCCGGCAGCCCTGCTCCCAAAATGAGAACGTCTGCAGATAGCTCGCAGCCTGAAAAAGCTTGCCTGGAAACCTGTTGCTCAGCCTCATCTGCCCATGGCACTGCTCGCACAGAGGCACAGAGACTGGGGCTGCTTGCTTCTCTTGCCACCTCAAACTTCAGACGTACCTTTGGGGTTCCGTGCCGTACACCTCTGACAGCCCTGCTCCAAAAATGCGAAAGGGTACAGATAGCTCGCAGGCAGAAAGAGCTAGCCTGGAAAGCTGTTGCTCAGCCTCATCTGCCCATGGCACTGCTCGCACAGAGGCACAGAGACTGGGGCTGCTTTCTTGTCTTGCCACCTCAAACTTCAAACGTAGCTTTCGGGGTCTGTGACAGGCGCCTCCGTCAGACATGCTTCAAAAATGCGAACATCTGCAGATAGCTCGCTGCCAGAAAGAGCTAGCCTGGAAAGCTGTTGCTCAGCCTCATCTGCCCATGGCACTGCTCACAGAGAGGCACAGAGACTGGGGCTGCTTGCTTGTCTTGCCACCTCAAACTTCAGAGGTAGCTTTGGGGTTCTGAGAGGGGCGCCTCCGGCAGCCCTGCTCCCAAAATGTGAACGTGTGCAGATAGCTGGCAGCCAGGAAGAGCTAGCCGGGAAAGCTGTTGCTCAGCCTCATCTGCCCATGGCACTGCTCGCACAGAGGCACAGAGACTGGGGCTGCTTGCTTCTCTTGCCACCTCAAACTTCAGACGTACATTTGGGGTTCCGTGCCGTACACCTCTGACAGCCCTGCTTCCAAAATGCGAACGTCTGCAGAGAGCTCGCAGGCAGAAACAGCTAGCCTGGAAAGCTGTTGCTCAGCGTCATCTGGCAAAGGCACTGCTCGCACAGAGGCACAGAGACTGCGGCTGCTTGCTTTTCTTGCCACCTCAAACTTGAAACGTAGATATGGGGGTACGTGTCAGGCGCGTACAACAGACCTGCTCCCAAAATGCGAACGTCTGCAGATAGCTCGCAGTCAGAAAGAGCTAGCCTGGAAAACTGTTGCTCAGCCTCATCAGCCCATGGCACTGCTCACACAGAGGCACAGAGACTGGGGCTGCTTGCTTGTCTTGTCACCTCCAACTTCAAACGTAGTTTTCGGGGTCTGTGACAGGCGCCTCCGTCAGAGATGCTCGAAAAATGCAAACGTCTGCAGACAGCTCGCAGCCAGAAAGAGCTAGCCTGGAAAACTGTTGCTCAGCCTCATCTGCCCATGGCACTGCTCGCACAGAGGCACAGAGACTGGGGCTGCTTGCTTCTCTTGCCACTTCAAACTTCAGACGTACCTTTGGGGGTCCGTGCCGTACACCTCTGGCAGCCCTGCTCCCAAAATGCGAACGTCTGCAGATAGCTCGCAGCCAGAAAGAGCTAGCCTGGAAAGCTGTTGCTCAGCCTCATCTGCCCATGGCACTGCTTCCACAGAGGCACATAGACTGGGGCTGCTTGCTTGTCTTGCCACCTCAAACTTCAGAGGTAACTTTGGGGGTCTGTGAAGGGCGCCTCCAGCAGCCCTGCTCCCAAAATGCGAACGTCTGCAGATAGCTCGCAGCCAGAAGTGTCTAGCCTGGAAAGCTGTTGCTCAGCCTCATCTGCCCATGGCACTGCTCGCACATAAGCACAGAGACTGGGACTGCTTGCTTGTCTTGGCACCTCCAACTTCAAACGTAGCTTTCGGGGTCTGTGACAGGCGCCTCCGTCAGACATGCTCCAAAAATGCAAACGTCTGCAGACAGCTCGCAGGCAGAAAGAGCTAGCCTGGAAAACTGTTGCTCAGCCTCATCTGCCCATGGCACTGCTCGCACACAGGCACAGAGACTGGGGCTGCTTGCTTGTCTTGCCACCTCCAACTTCAAACGTACCTTTCGGAGTCTGTGACAGGCGCCTCCAAACATGCAGACGTCTCCAGACAGCTCGCAGCCAGAAAGAGCTAGCCTGGAAAGCTGTTGCTCAGCCTCATCTGCCTATGGCACTGCTCGCACAGAGGCTCAGAGACTGGGGCTGCTGGTTTCTCTTGCCACCTCAAACTTCAAACGTAGCCTGGGAATAAGGGAGGTCCCTGCCAGGCTCCTTTCGCAGCCCTGCTCCCAAAATGGGAACATCTTCAGATAGCTCGCAGCCTGGAAAGAGCTAGCCTGATAAGACGTTGCTCAGCCTCATCTGCCCATGGCACTGCTCGCACAGAGGCACAGAGACTGGGGCTGCTTGCTTCTCTTGCCACTTCAAACTTCAGACGTACCTTCGGGGGTCCGTGCCGTACACCTCTGGCAGCCCTGCTCCCAAAATGCGAACGTCTGCAGATAGCTCGCAGCCAGAAGTGTCTAGCCTGGAAAGCTGTTGCTCAGCCTCATCTGCCCATGGCACTGCTCGCACATAAGCACAGAGACTGGGACTGCTTGCTTGTCTTGCCACCTCCAACTTCAAACGTAGCTTTCGGGGTCTGTGACAGGCGCCTCCGTCAGACATGCTCCAAAAATGCAAACGTCTGCAGACAGCTCGCAGGCAGAAAGAGCTAGCCTGGAAAACTGTTGCTCAGCCTCATCTGCCCATGGCACTGCTCGCACACAGGCACAGAGACTGGGGCTGCTTGCTTGTCTTGCCACCTCCAACTTCAAACGTACCTTTCGGAGTCTGTGACAGGCGCCTCCAAACATGCAGACGTCTCCAGACAGCTCGCAGCCAGAAAGAGCTAGCCTGGAAAGCTGTTGCTCAGCCTCATCTGCCTATGGCACTGCTCGCACAGAGGCTCAGAGACTGGGGCTGCTGGTTTCTCTTGCCACCTCAAACTTCAAACGTAGCCTGGGAATAAGGGAGGTCCCTGCCAGGCTCCTTTCGCAGCCCTGCTCCCAAAATGGGAACATCTTCAGATAGCTCGCAGCCTGGAAAGAGCTAGCCTGATAAGACGTTGCTCAGCCTCATCTGCCCATGGCACTGCTCGCACAGAGGCACAGAGACTGGGGCTGCTTGCTTCTCTTGCCACTTCAAACTTCAGACGTACCTTCGGGGGTCCGTGCCGTACACCTCTGGCAGCCCTGCTCCCAAAATGCGAACGTCTGCAGATAGCTCGCAGCCAGAAAGAGCTAGCCTGGAAAGCTGTTGCTCAGCCTCATCTGCCCATGGCACTGCTTCCACAGAGGCACATAGACTGGGGCTGCTTGCTTGTCTTGCCACCTCAAACTTCAGAGGTAGCTTTTGGGGGTCTGTGAAGGGCGCCTCCAGCAGTCCTGCTCCCAAAATGCGAACGTCTGCAGATAGCTCGCAGCCAGAAGTGTCTAGCCTGGAAAGATGTTGCTCAGCCTCATCTGCCTTTGGCACTGCTCGCACATAAGCACAGAGACTGGGACTGCTTGCTTGTCTTGCCACCTCCAACTTCAAACGTAGCTTTCGGGGTCTGTGACAGGCGCCTTCGTCAGACATGCTCCAAAAATGCAAATGTCTGCAGACAGCTCGCAGACAGAAAGAGCTAGCCTGGAAAACTGTTGCTCAGCCTCATCTGCCCATGGCACTGCTCGCACAGAGGCACAGAGACTGGGGCTGCTTGTTTCTCTTGCCACCTCAAACTCCAAACGTAGCCTGGGAATAAGGGAGGTCCCTGCCAGGCTCCTTTCGCAGCCCTGCTCCCAAAATGGGAACATCTTCAGATAGCTCGCAGCCAGAAAGAGCTAGCCTGGAAAGATGTTGCTCAGCCTCATCTACCCATTGCACTGCTCGTAGAGAGGCACAGAGACTGCGGCTGCTTTCTTGTCTTGCCACCTCAAACTTCAAACATAGATTTCGGGGTCCGTGACAGGCGCCTCCGGCAGCCCTGCTCCCAAAATGCGAACGTCTGCATGGAGCTCGCAGGCAGAAAGTGCTAGCCTGGAAAGCTGTTGCTCCGCCTTATCTGCCCATGGCACTGCTCGCACAGAGGCACAGAGACTGGGGCTGCTTGCTTGCCTTGCCACCTCAAACTTCAAACGTAGAATTGGGGGTCCGTGGAGGGTGCTTCCGGCAGCCCTGCTCCCAAAATGAGAACGTCTGCAGATAGCTCGCAGCCTGAAAAAGCTTGCCTGGAAACCTGTTGCTCAGCCTCATCTGCCCATGGCACTGCTCGCACAGAGGCACAGAGACTGGGGCTGCTTGCTTCTCTTGCCACCTCAAACTTCAGACGTACCTTTGGGGTTCCGTGCCGTACACCTCTGACAGCCCTGCTCCAAAAATGCGAAAGGGTACAGATAGCTCGCAGGCAGAAAGAGCTAGCCTGGAAAGCTGTTGCTCAGCCTCATCTGCCCATGGCACTGCTCGCACAGAGGCACAGAGACTGGGGCTGCTTTCTTGTCTTGCCACCTCAAACTTCAAACGTAGCTTTCGGGGTCTGTGACAGGCGCCTCCGTCAGACATGCTTCAAAAATGCGAACATCTGCAGATAGCTCGCTGCCAGAAAGAGCTAGCCTGGAAAGCTGTTGCTCAGCCTCATCTGCCCATGGCACTGCTCACAGAGAGGCACAGAGACTGGGGCTGCTTGCTTGTCTTGCCACCTCAAACTTCAGAGGTAGCTTTGGGGTTCTGAGAGGGGCGCCTCCGGCAGCCCTGCTCCCAAAATGTGAACGTGTGCAGATAGCTGGCAGCCAGGAAGAGCTAGCCGGGAAAGCTGTTGCTCAGCCTCATCTGCCCATGGCACTGCTCGCACAGAGGCACAGAGACTGGGGCTGCTTGCTTCTCTTGCCACCTCAAACTTCAGACGTACATTTGGGGTTCCGTGCCGTACACCTCTGACAGCCCTGCTTCCAAAATGCGAACGTCTGCAGAGAGCTCGCAGGCAGAAACAGCTAGCCTGGAAAGCTGTTGCTCAGCGTCATCTGGCAAAGGCACTGCTCGCACAGAGGCACAGAGACTGCGGCTGCTTGCTTTTCTTGCCACCTCAAACTTGAAACGTAGATATGGGGGTACGTGTCAGGCGCGTACAACAGACCTGCTCCCAAAATGCGAACGTCTGCAGATAGCTCGCAGTCAGAAAGAGCTAGCCTGGAAAACTGTTGCTCAGCCTCATCAGCCCATGGCACTGCTCACACAGAGGCACAGAGACTGGGGCTGCTTGCTTGTCTTGTCACCTCCAACTTCAAACGTAGTTTTCGGGGTCTGTGACAGGCGCCTCCGTCAGAGATGCTCGAAAAATGCAAACGTCTGCAGACAGCTCGCAGCCAGAAAGAGCTAGCCTGGAAAACTGTTGCTCAGCCTCATCTGCCCATGGCACTGCTCGCACAGAGGCACAGAGACTGGGGCTGCTTGCTTCTCTTGCCACTTCAAACTTCAGACGTACCTTTGGGGGTCCGTGCCGTACACCTCTGGCAGCCCTGCTCCCAAAATGCGAACGTCTGCAGATAGCTCGCAGCCAGAAAGAGCTAGCCTGGAAAGCTGTTGCTCAGCCTCATCTGCCCATGGCACTGCTTCCACAGAGGCACATAGACTGGGGCTGCTTGCTTGTCTTGCCACCTCAAACTTCAGAGGTAACTTTGGGGGTCTGTGAAGGGCGCCTCCAGCAGCCCTGCTCCCAAAATGCGAACGTCTGCAGATAGCTCGCAGCCAGAAGTGTCTAGCCTGGAAAGCTGTTGCTCAGCCTCATCTGCCCATGGCACTGCTCGCACATAAGCACAGAGACTGGGACTGCTTGCTTGTCTTGGCACCTCCAACTTCAAACGTAGCTTTCGGGGTCTGTGACAGGCGCCTCCGTCAGACATGCTCCAAAAATGCAAACGTCTGCAGACAGCTCGCAGGCAGAAAGAGCTAGCCTGGAAAACTGTTGCTCAGCCTCATCTGCCCATGGCACTGCTCGCACACAGGCACAGAGACTGGGGCTGCTTGCTTGTCTTGCCACCTCCAACTTCAAACGTACCTTTCGGAGTCTGTGACAGGCGCCTCCAAACATGCAGACGTCTCCAGACAGCTCGCAGCCAGAAAGAGCTAGCCTGGAAAGCTGTTGCTCAGCCTCATCTGCCTATGGCACTGCTCGCACAGAGGCTCAGAGACTGGGGCTGCTGGTTTCTCTTGCCACCTCAAACTTCAAACGTAGCCTGGGAATAAGGGAGGTCCCTGCCAGGCTCCTTTCGCAGCCCTGCTCCCAAAATGGGAACATCTTCAGATAGCTCGCAGCCTGGAAAGAGCTAGCCTGATAAGACGTTGCTCAGCCTCATCTGCCCATGGCACTGCTCGCACAGAGGCACAGAGACTGGGGCTGCTTGCTTCTCTTGCCACTTCAAACTTCAGACGTACCTTCGGGGGTCCGTGCCGTACACCTCTGGCAGCCCTGCTCCCAAAATGCGAACGTCTGCAGATAGCTCGCAGCCAGAAGTGTCTAGCCTGGAAAGCTGTTGCTCAGCCTCATCTGCCCATGGCACTGCTCGCACATAAGCACAGAGACTGGGACTGCTTGCTTGTCTTGCCACCTCCAACTTCAAACGTAGCTTTCGGGGTCTGTGACAGGCGCCTCCGTCAGACATGCTCCAAAAATGCAAACGTCTGCAGACAGCTCGCAGGCAGAAAGAGCTAGCCTGGAAAACTGTTGCTCAGCCTCATCTGCCCATGGCACTGCTCGCACACAGGCACAGAGACTGGGGCTGCTTGCTTGTCTTGCCACCTCCAACTTCAAACGTACCTTTCGGAGTCTGTGACAGGCGCCTCCAAACATGCAGACGTCTCCAGACAGCTCGCAGCCAGAAAGAGCTAGCCTGGAAAGCTGTTGCTCAGCCTCATCTGCCTATGGCACTGCTCGCACAGAGGCTCAGAGACTGGGGCTGCTGGTTTCTCTTGCCACCTCAAACTTCAAACGTAGCCTGGGAATAAGGGAGGTCCCTGCCAGGCTCCTTTCGCAGCCCTGCTCCCAAAATGGGAACATCTTCAGATAGCTCGCAGCCTGGAAAGAGCTAGCCTGATAAGACGTTGCTCAGCCTCATCTGCCCATGGCACTGCTCGCACAGAGGCACAGAGACTGGGGCTGCTTGCTTCTCTTGCCACTTCAAACTTCAGACGTACCTTCGGGGGTCCGTGCCGTACACCTCTGGCAGCCCTGCTCCCAAAATGCGAACGTCTGCAGATAGCTCGCAGCCAGAAAGAGCTAGCCTGGAAAGCTGTTGCTCAGCCTCATCTGCCCATGGCACTGCTTCCACAGAGGCACATAGACTGGGGCTGCTTGCTTGTCTTGCCACCTCAAACTTCAGAGGTAGCTTTTGGGGGTCTGTGAAGGGCGCCTCCAGCAGTCCTGCTCCCAAAATGCGAACGTCTGCAGATAGCTCGCAGCCAGAAGTGTCTAGCCTGGAAAGATGTTGCTCAGCCTCATCTGCCTTTGGCACTGCTCGCACATAAGCACAGAGACTGGGACTGCTTGCTTGTCTTGCCACCTCCAACTTCAAACGTAGCTTTCGGGGTCTGTGACAGGCGCCTTCGTCAGACATGCTCCAAAAATGCAAATGTCTGCAGACAGCTCGCAGACAGAAAGAGCTAGCCTGGAAAACTGTTGCTCAGCCTCATCTGCCCATGGCACTGCTCGCACAGAGGCACAGAGACTGGGGCTGCTTGTTTCTCTTGCCACCTCAAACTCCAAACGTAGCCTGGGAATAAGGGAGGTCCCTGCCAGGCTCCTTTCGCAGCCCTGCTCCCAAAATGGGAACATCTTAAGATAGCTCGCAGCCAGAAAGAGCTAGCCTGGAAAGATGTTGCTCAGCCTCATCTGCCCATGGCACTGCTTCCACAGAGGCACATAGACTGCGGCTGCTTGCTTGTCTTGCCACCTCCAACTTCAAACGTAGCTTTCGGGGTCTGTGACAGGCGCCTCCGTCAGACATGCTCCAAAAATGCAAACGTCTGCAGACAGCTCGCAGGCAGAAAGAGCTAGCCTGGAAAACTGTTGCTCAGCCTCATCTGCCCATGGCACTGCTCGCACACAGGCACAGAGACTGGGGCTGCTTGCTTGTCTTGCCACCTCCAACTTCAAACGTACCTTTCGGAGTCTGTGACAGGCGCCTCCAAACATGCAGACGTCTCCAGACAGCTCGCAGCCAGAAAGAGCTAGCCTGGAAAGCTGTTGCTCAGCCTCATCTGCCTATGGCACTGCTCGCACAGAGGCTCAGAGACTGGGGCTGCTGGTTTCTCTTGCCACCTCAAACTTCAAACGTAGCCTGGGAATAAGGGAGGTCCCTGCCAGGCTCCTTTCGCAGCCCTGCTCCCAAAATGGGAACATCTTCAGATAGCTCGCAGCCTGGAAAGAGCTAGCCTGATAAGACGTTGCTCAGCCTCATCTGCCCATGGCACTGCTCGCACAGAGGCACAGAGACTGGGGCTGCTTGCTTCTCTTGCCACTTCAAACTTCAGACGTACCTTCGGGGGTCTGTGCCGTACACCTCTGGCAGCCCTGCTCCCAAAATGCGAACGTCTGCAGATAGCTCGCAGCCAGAAAGAGCTAGCCTGGAAAGCTGTTGCTCAGCCTCATCTGCCCATGGCACTGCTTCCACAGAGGCACATAGACTGGGGCTGCTTGCTTGTCTTGCCACCTCAAACTTCAGAGGTAGCTTTTGGGGGTCTGTGAAGGGCGCCTCCAGCAGTCCTGCTCCCAAAATGCGAACGTCTGCAGATAGCTCGCAGCCAGAAGTGTCTAGCCTGGAAAGATGTTGCTCAGCCTCATCTGCCTTTGGCACTGCTCGCACATAAGCACAGAGACTGGGACTGCTTGCTTGTCTTGCCACCTCCAACTTCAAACGTAGCTTTCGGGGTCTGTGACAGGCGCCTTCGTCAGACATGCTCCAAAAATGCAAATGTCTGCAGACAGCTCGCAGACAGAAAGAGCTAGCCTGGAAAACTGTTGCTCAGCCTCATCTGCCCATGGCACTGCTCGCACAGAGGCACAGAGACTGGGGCTGCTTGTTTCTCTTGCCACCTCAAACTCCAAACGTAGCCTGGGAATAAGGGAGGTCCCTGCCAGGCTCCTTTCGCAGCCCTGCTCCCAAAATGGGAACATCTTAAGATAGCTCGCAGCCAGAAAGAGCTAGCCTGGAAAGATGTTGCTCAGCCTCATCTGCCCATGGCACTGCTTCCACAGAGGCACATAGACTGCGGCTGCTTGCTTGTCTTGCCACCTCCAACTTCAAACATAGATTTCGGGGTCCGTGACAGGCGCCTCCGGCAGCCCTGCTCCCAAAATGCGAACGTCTGCATGGAGCTCGCAGTCAGAAACAGCTAGCCTGGAAAGCTGTTGCTCCGCCTCATCTGCCCATGGCACTGCTCGCACAGAGGCACAGAGACTGGGGCTGCTTGCTTCTCTTGCCACCTCAAACTTCAGACGTACATTTGGGTTTCCGTGCCGTACACCTCTGACAGCCCTGCTCCCAAAATGCGAACGTCTGCAGAGAGCCCGCAGGCAGAAACAGCTAGCCTGGAAAGCTGTTGCTCAGCCTCATCTGCCCATGGCACTGCTCGCACAGAGGCACAGAGACTGGGGCTGCTTGCTTCTCTTGCCACCTCGAACTTCAGAGGTATCTTTGGGGGTCTGTGAAGGGGCCTCTGGCAGCCCTGCTCCCAAAATGCGAACATCTGCAGATAGCTCGCAGCCTGAAAAAGCTTGCCTGGAAACCTGTTGCTCAGCCTCATCTGCCCATGGCACTGCTCGCACAGGGGCACAGAGACTGGGGCGGCTTTCCTGTCTTGCCACCTCCAACTTCAAATGTATCTTTCGGGGTCTGTGACAGGCACCTCCGTCAGACATGCTCCAAACATGCAAACGTCTGCAGACAGCTCGCAGCCAGAAAGAGCTAGCATGGAAAGATGTTGCTCAGCCTCATCTGCCCATGGCACTGCTCGCACAGAGGCACAGAGACTGGGGCTGCTTGCTTCTCTTGCCACCTCAAACTTCAAACGTAGCCTGGGAATAAGGGAGGTCCCTGCCAGGCTCCTTTCGCAGCCCTGCTCCCAAAATGGGAACATCTTCAGATAGCTCGCAGCCAGAAAGAGCTAGCCTGGAAAGATGTTTCTCAGCCTCATCTACCCATTGCACTGCTCGCAGAGAGGCACAGAGACTGCGGCTGCTTGCTTGTCTTGCCAACTCAAACTTCAAACATAGATTTCGGGGTCCGTGACAGGCGCATCCGGCAGCCCGGCTCCAAAATTGCGAACGTCTGCAGATAGTGCGCAGGCAGAAAGAGCTAGCCTGGAAAGCTGTTGCTCAGCCTCATCTGCCCATGGCACTGCTCGCACAGAGGCACAGAGACTGGGGGTGCTTGCTTGTCTTGCCACCTCCAACTTCAAAACGTAGAATTGGGGGTCCGTGGAGGGTGCCTCCGGCAGCCCTGCTCCCAAAATGAGAACGTCTGCAGATAGCTCGCAGCCTGAAAAAGCTTGCCTGGAAACCTGTTGCTCAGCCTCATCTGCCCATGGCACTGCTCGCACAGAGGCACAGAGACTAGGGCGGCTTTCCTGTCTTGCCACCTCCAACTTCAAACGTATCTTTTGGGGTCTGTGACAGGCACCTCCGTCAGACATGCTCCAAAAATGCAAACGTATGCAGATAGCTCACAGCCAGAAGGGGCTAGCCTTGAAAGCTGTTGCTCAGCCACATCTGCCCATGGCACTGCTCGCACAGAAGCACAGAGACTGGGGCTGCTTGCTTTTTTTGCCACCTCTAACGTAAAACGTAGCTTTGGGGGTCCGTGCCAGGCACGTACAATAGCCCTGCTCCAAAAATGCGAAAGTGTACAGATAGCTCGCAGCCAGAAAGAGCTAGCCTGGAAAGCTGTTGCTCAGCCTCATCTGCCCATGGCACTGCTCGCAAAGAGGCACAGAGACTGGGGCTGCTTGTTTCTCTTGCCACCTCCAACTTCAAACGTATCCTGGGAATAAGGGAGGTCCCTGCCAGGCTCCTTTCGCAGCCCTGCTCCCAAAATGGGAACATCTTCAGATAGCTCGCAGCCAGAAAAAGCTAGCCTGGAAAGATGTTGCTCAGCCTCATCTGCCCATGGCACTGCTCGCACAGAGGCACAGAGACTGGGGCTGCTTGCTTCTCTTGCCACCTCAAACTTCAGACGTACCTTTGGGGTTCCGTGCCGTACACCTCTGACAGCCCTGCTCCCACAATGCGAACGTCTGCAGATAGCTCGCAGCAAGAAAAAGCTAGCCTGGAAAGATGTTGCTCAGCCTCATCTGCCCATGGCACTGCTCGCACAGATGCAATGAGACTGGGGCTGCTTGCTTGTCTTGCCACCTCGAACTTCAGATGTATCTTTGGGGGTCTGTGAAGGACGCCTCTGGCAGCCCTGCTCCCAAAATGCGAACGTCTGCAAATAGCTCGCAGTCAGAAGGGGCTAGCCTGGAAAGCTGTTGCTCAGCCACGTCTGCCCATGGCACTGCTCGCACTGAGGCACAGAGACTGGGGCTGCTTGCTTGTCTTGGCACCTCAAACTTCTAACGTAGATTTGGAGTTACGTGCCAGGCCCGTCCAACACATCTGCTCCCAAAATGCGAACGTCTGCAGATAGCTCGCAGGCAGAAAGAGCTAGCCTGGAAAAATATTGCTCAGCCTCATCTGCCCATGGCACTGCTCGCACAGAGGCACAAAGACTGGTGCTGCTTGCCTGTCTTGCCACCTCCAACTTCAAACGTAGATTTTAGTGTCCGTGCCGGGCGCCTCCGTCAGACATGCTCCAAGCATGCAAACGTCTGCAGACAGCTCGCAGGCAGAAAGAGCTAGCCTGGAAAGCTGTTGCTCAGCCTCATCTGCCCATGGCACTGCTCGCACAGAGGCACAGAGACTGGGGCTGCTTGCTTGTCTTGCTACCTCCAACTTCAAACGTAGCATTGGGGGTCCGTGGAGGTTGCCTCCGGCAGCCGTGCTCCCAAAATAAGAACGTCTGCAGATAGCTCGCAGCCTGAAAAAGCTTGCCTGGAAACCTGTTACTCAGCTTCATCTGCCCATGGCACTGCTCGCACAGAGGCACAGAGACTGGGGCAGCTTTCCTGTCTTGCCACCTCAAACTTCAAACGTAGATTTGGGGTAAGTGCCAGGCGCGTCCAACAGACCTGCTTCAAAAGTGCGAACGTCTGCAGATAGCTCGCAGGCAGAAAGAGCTAGCCTGGAAAAATGTTGCTCAGCCTCATCTGCCCATGGCACTGCTCGCAAAGAGGCACAAAGACTGGGGCTGCTTGCCTGTCTTGCCACCTCAAACTTCAAACGTAGCCTGGGAATAAAGGAGGTCCCTGCCAGGCTCCTTTCGCAGCCCTGCTCCCAAAATGGGAACAGCTTCAGATAGCTCGCAGCCAGAAAAAGCTAGCCTGGAAAGATGTTGCCCAGCCTCATCTACCCATTGCACTGCTCGCAGAGAGGCACAGAGACTGCGGCTGCTTGCTTGTCTTGCCACCTCAAACTTCAAACATAGATTTCGGGGTCCGTGCCATGCGGCTCCGGCAGCCCTGCTCCCAAAATGCGAACGTTTGCAGGGAGCACGCAGGCAGAAAGAGCTAGCCTGGAAAGCTGTTGCTCTGCCTCATCTGCCCATGGCACTGCTCGCACAGAGGCACAGAGACTGGGGCTGCTTGCTTGTCTTGCCACCTCCAACTTCAAACGTAGAATTGGGGGTCCGTGGAGGGTGCCTCCGGCAGCCCTGCTCCCAAAATGAGAACGTCTGCAGATAGCTCGCAGGCAGAAAGTTCTAGCCTGAAAAGCTGTTGCTCAGTCTCATCTGCCCATGGCACTGCTCGCACAGAGGCACAAAGACTGGGGCTGCTTGCCTGTCTTGCCACCTCAAACTTCAAACGTAGCCTGGGAATAAGGGAGGTCCCTGCCATGCTCCTTTCGAAGCCCTGCTCCCAAAATAGGAACATCTTCAGATAGCTCGCAGCCAGAAAAAGCTAGCCTGGAAAGATGTTGCTCAGCCTCATCTACCCATTGCACTGCTCGCAGAGAGGCACAGAGACTGCGGCTGCTTGCTTGTCTTGCCACCTCCAACTTCAAACATAGATTTCGGGGTCCGTGCCAGGCGCCTCCGGAAGCCCTGCTCCCAAAATGCGAACGTCTGCAGGGAGCACGGAGGCAGAAGGGGCTAGCCTGGAAAGCTGTTGCTCAGCCTCATCTGCCCATGGCACTGCTCGCACAGAGGCACAGAGACTGGGGCTGCTTGCTTGTCTTGCCACCTCCAACTTCAAACGTAGAATTCAGGTTCCGTGGAGGGTGCCTCCGAAAGCCCTGCTCCCAAAATGAGAACTCTGCAGATAGTTCGCAGCCAGAAAGAGCTAGCCTGGAAAGCTGTTGCTCAGCCTCATCTGCCCATGGCACTGCTCGCACAGAGGCACAGAGACTGGGGCGGCTTTCCTGTCTTGCCACCTCCAACTTCAAACGTATCTTTCGGGGTCTGTGACAGGCACCTCCATCAGACATGCTCCAAAAATGCAAACGTATGCAGAAAGCTCACAGCCAGAAGTGGCTAGCCTGGAAAGCTGTTGCTCAGCCACATCTGCCCATGGCACTGCTCGCACAGAAGCACAGAGACTGGGGCTGCTTGCTTTTCTTGCCACCTCTAACGTAAAACGTAACTTTGGGGGTCCGTGCCAGGCACGTACAATAGCCCTGCTCCAAAAATGCGAAAGTGTACAGATAGCTTGCAGCCAGAAAGAGCTAGCTTGGAAAGCTGTTGCTCAGCCTCATCTGCCCATGGCACTGCTCGCACAGAGGCACAGAGACTGGGGCTGCTTGCCTGTCTTGCCACCTCCAACTTCAAACGTATCCTGGGAATAAGGGAGGTCCCTGCCAGGCTCCTTTCGCAGCCCTGCTCCCAAAATGGGAACATATTCAGATAGCTCGCAGCCAGAAAAAGCTAGCCTGGAAAGATGTTGCTCAGCCTCATCTGCCCATGGCACTGCTCGCACAGAGGCACAGAGACTGGGGCTGCTTGCTTCTCTTGCCACCTCAAACTTCAGACGTACCTTTGGGGTTCCGTGCCGTACACCTCTGACAGCCCTGCTCCCACAATGCGAACGTCTGCAGATAGCTCGCAGCAAGAAAAAGCTAGCCTGGAAAGATGTTTCTCAGCCTCATCTGCCCATGGCACTGCTCGCACAGAGGCAATGAGACTGGGGCTGCTTGCTTGTCTTGCCACCTCGAACTTCAGATGTATCTTCGGGGGTCTGTGAAGGACGCCTCTGGCAGCCCTGCTCCCAAAATGCGAACGTCTGCAGATAGCTCGCAGTCAGAAGGGGCTAGCCTGGAAAGCTGTTGCTCAGCCACGTCTGCCCATGCCACTGCTCGCACTGAGGCACAGAGACTGGGGCTGCTTGCTTGTCTTGGCACCTCAAACTTCTAACGCAGATTTGGGGTTACGTGCCAGGCCCGTCCAACACATCTGCTCCCAAAATGCGAACGTCTGCAGATAGCTCGCAGGCAGAAAGAGCTAGCCTGGAAAAATATTGCTCAGCCTCATCTGCCCATGGCACTGCTCGCACAGAGGCACAAAGACTGGTGCTGCTTGCCTGTCTTGCCACCTCCAACTTCAAACGTAGATTTTAGTGTCCGTGCCGGGCGCCTCCGTCAGACATGCTCCAAGCATGCAAACGTCTGCAGACAGCTCGCAGGCAGAAAGAGCTAGCCTGGAAAGCTGTTGCTCAGCCTCATCTGCCCATGGCACTGCTCGCACAGAGGCACAGAGACTGGGGCTGCTTGCTTGTCTTGCTACCTCCAACTTCAAACGTAGCATTGGGGGTCCGTGGAGGTTGCCTCCGGCAGCCGTGCTCCCAAAATAAGAACGTCTGCAGATAGCTCGCAGCCTGAAAAAGCTTGCCTGGAAACCTGTTACTCAGCTTCATCTGCCCATGGCACTGCTCGCACAGAGGCACAGAGACTGGGGCAGCTTTCCTGTCTTGCCACCTCAAACTTCAAACGTAGATTTGGGGTAAGTGCCAGGCGCGTCCAACAGACCTGCTTCAAAAGTGCGAACGTCTGCAGATAGCTCGCAGGCAGAAAGAGCTAGCCTGGAAAAATGTTGCTCAGCCTCATCTGCCCATGGCACTGCTCGCAAAGAGGCACAAAGACTGGGGCTGCTTGCCTGTCTTGCCACCTCAAACTTCAAACGTAGCCTGGGAATAAAGGAGGTCCCTGCCAGGCTCCTTTCGCAGCCCTGCTCCCAAAATGGGAACAGCTTCAGATAGCTCGCAGCCAGAAAAAGCTAGCCTGGAAAGATGTTGCTCAGCCTCATCTACCCATTGCACTGCTCGCAGAGAGGCACAGAGACTGCGGCTGCTTGCTTGTCTTGCCACCTCAAACTTCAAACATAGATTTCGGGGTCCGTGCCATGCGGCTCCGGCAGCCCTGCTCCCAAAATGCGAACGTTTGCAGGGAGCACGCAGGCAGAAAGAGCTAGCCTGGAAAGCTGTTGCTCTGCCTCATCTGCCCATGGCACTGCTCGCACAGAGGCACAGAGACTGGGGCTGGTTGCTTGTTTGGCCACCTCCAACTTCAAACGTAGAATTGGGGGTCCGTGGAGGGTGCCTCCGGCAGCCCTGCTCCCAAAATGAGAACGTCTGCAGATAGCTCGCAGGCAGAAAGATCTAGCCTGAAAAGCTGTTGCTCAGTCTCATCTGCCCATGGCACTGCTCGCACAGAGGCACAAAGACTGGGGCTGCTTGCCTGTCTTGCCACCTCAAACTTGAAACGTAGCCTGGGAAAAAGGGAGGTCCCTGCCATGCTCCTTTCGAAGCCGTGCTCCCAAAATAGGAACATCTTCAGATAGCTCGCAGGCAGAAAAAGCTAGCCTGGAAAGATGTTGCTCAGCCTCATCTACCCATTGCACTGCTCGCAGAGAGGCACAGAGACTGCGGCTGCTTGCTTGTCTTGCCACCTCCAACTTCAAACATAGATTTCGGGGTCCGTGCCAGGCGCCTCCGGAAGCCCTGCTCCCAAAATGCGAACGTCTGCAGGGAGCACGGAGGCAGAAGGGGCTAGCCTGGAAAGCTGTTGCTCAGCCTCATCTGCCCATGGCACTGCTCGCACAGAGGCACAGAGACTGGGGCTGCTTGCTTGTCTTGCCACCTCCAACTTCAAACGTAGAATTCAGGTTCCGTGGAGGGTGCCTCCGAAAACCCTGCTCCCAAAATGAGAACTCTGCAGATAGTTCGCAGCCAGAAAGAGCTAGCCTGGAAAGCTGTTGCTCAGCCTCATCTGCCCATGGCACTGCTCGCACAGAGGCACAGAGACTGGGGCGGCTTTCCTGTCTTGCCACATCCAACTTCAAACGTATCTTTCGGGGTCTGTGACAGGCACCTCCATCAGACATGCTCCAAAAATGCAAACGTATGCAGATAGCTCACAGCCAGAAGGGGCTAGCCTGGAAAGCTGTTGCTCAGCCACATCTGCCCATGGCACTGCTCGCACAGAAGCACAGAGACTGGGGCTGCTTGCTTTTCTTGCCACCTCTAACGTAAAACGTAGCTTTGGGGGTCCGTGCCAGGCACGTACAATAGCCCTGCTCCAAAAATGCGAAAGTGTACAGATAGCTTGCAGCCAGAAAGAGCTAGCTTGGAAAGCTGTTGCTCAGCCTCATCTGCCCATGGCACTGCTCGCACAGAGGCACAGAGACTGGGGCTGCTTGCCTGTCTTGCCAACTCAAACTTCTAACGTAGATTTGGGGTTACGTGCCAGGTGCGTCCAACAGACCTGCTCCAAAAATGCGAACGTCTGCAGAGAGCTCGCAGCCAGAAAGAGCTAGCCTGGAAAAATGTTGCTCAGCCTCATCTGCCCATGGCACTGCTCGCACAGAGGCAAAAAGACTGGGGCTGCTTGCCTGTCTTGCCACCTCAAACTTCAAACGTAGATTTCGGGGTCTGTGACAGGCGCCTCCGTCAGACATGCTCCAAACATGCAAACGTCTGCAGACAGCTCGCAGCCAGAAAGAGCTAGCCTGGAAAGCTGTTGCTCAGCCTCATCTGCCCATGGCACTGCTCGCACACAGGCACAGAGACTGGGGCTGCTTGCTTGTCTTGCCACCTCCAACTTCAAACGTAGCCTGGGAATAAGGGAGGTCCCTGCCAGGCTCCTTTCGCAGCCCTGCTCCCAAAATGGGAACATCTTCAGATAGCTCGCAGCCAGAAAAAGCTAGCCTGGAAAGATGTTGCTCAGCCTCATCTGCCCATTGCACTGCTCGCAGAGAGGCACAGAGCCTGCAGCTGCTTGCTTGTCTTGCCACCTCCAACTTCAAACATAGATTTCGGGGTCCGTGACAGGTGCCTCCGTCAGACATGCTCCAAAAATGCAAACGTATGCAGAGAGCTCACAGCCAGAAGGGGCTAGCCTGGAAAGCTGTTGCTCAGCCTCATCTGCCCATGGCACTGCTCGCACAGAGGCACAGAGACTGGGGCTGCTTGCTTCTCTTGCCACCTCAAACTTCAGACGTACCTTTGGGGGTTCCGTGCCGTACACCTCTGACAGCCCTGCTCCCAGAATGCGAACGTCTGCAGATAGCTCGCAGCAATAAAAAGGTAGCCTGGAAAGCTGTTGCTCAGCCTCATCTGCCCATGGCACTGCTCGCACAGAGGCAAAGAGACTGGGGCTGCTTGCTTGTCTTGCCACCTCGAACTTCAGACGTATCTTTGGGGGTCTGTGATGGGCGCCTCTGGCAGCCCTGCTCCCAAAATGCGAACGTCTGCAGATAGCTCGCAGTCAGAAGAGTCTAGCCTGGAAAGCTGTTGCTCAGCCACGTCTGCCCATGGCACTGATCGCACAGAGGCACAGAGACTGGGGCTGCTTGCTTGTCTTGCCACCTCCAACTTCAAACGTAGAATTTGGGTTACGTGCCAGGCCCGTCCAACAGACCTGCTCCAAATATGCGAACGTCTGCAGATAGCTAGCAGGCAGAAAGAGCTAGCCTGGAAAACTGTTGCTCAGCCTCATCTGCCCATGGCACTGCTCGCACAGAGGCACAAAGACTGGTGCTGCTTGCCTTTCTTCCCACCTCCAACTTCAAACGTAGATTTCAGTGTCCGTGCCGGGCGCCTCCGTCAGACATGCTCCAAACATGCAAACGTCTGCACACAGCTCGCAGGCAGAAAGAGCTAGCCTGGAAAGCTGTTGCTCAGCCTCATCTGCCCATGGCACTGCTCGCACAGAGGCACAGAGACTGGGGCTGCTTGCTTCTCTTGCCACCTCAAACTTCAAACGTATCTTCGGGGGTCCGTGCCGTACACCTCTGGCAGCCCTGCTCCCAAAATGCGAACGTCTGCAGATAGCTCGCAGTCAGAAAGAGCTAGCCTGGAAAGCTGTTGCTCAGCCTCATCTGCCCATGGCACTGCTTCCACAGAGGCACATAGACTGGGGCTGCTTGCTTGTCTTGCCACCTCAAACTTCAGAGGTAGCTTTGGGGGTCTGTGAAGGGCGCCTCCAGCAGCCCTGCTCCCAAAATGCGAACGTCTGCAGATAGCTCGCAGCCAGAAGTGTCTAGCCTGGAGAGATGTTGCTCAGCCTCATCTGCCCATGGCACTGCTCGCACATAAGCACAGAGACTGGTACTGCTTGCTTGTCTTGCCACCTCCAACTTCAAACGTAGCTTTCGGGGTCTGTGACAGGCGCCTTCGTCAGACATGCTCCAAAAATGCAAATGTCTGCAGACAGCTCGCAGCCAGAAAGAGCTAGCCTGGAAAACTCTTGCTCAGCCTCATCTGCCCATGGCACTGCTCGCACAGAGGCACAGAGACTGGGGCTGCTTGTTTCTCTTGCCACCTCAAACTCCAAACTTAGCCTGGGAATAAGGGAGGTGCCTGCCAGGCTCCTTTCGCAGCATTGCTCCAAAAGTGGGAACATCTTCAGATAGCTCGCAGCCAGAAAGAGCTAGCCTGGAAAGAAGTTACTCAGCCTCATCTACCCATTGCACTGCTCGCAGAGAGGCACAGAGACTGCGGCTGCTTGCTTGTCTTGCCACCTCCAACTTCAAACATAGATTTCGGGGTCCGTGACAGGCGCCTCCGGCAGCCCTGCTCCCAAAACGCGAACGTCTGCGTGGAGCTCGCAGGCAGAAACAGCTAGCCTGGAAAGCTGTTGCTCAGCCTCATCTGCCCATGGCACTGCTCGCACAGAGGCACAGAGACTGCGGCTGCTTGCTTGTCTTGCCACCTCAAACTTCAAACGTAGATATGGGGGTACGTGGCAGGCGCGTACAACAGACCTGCTCCCAAAATGCGAACGTCTGCAGATAGCTCGCAGTCAGAAAGAGCTAGCCTGGAAAACTGTTGCTCAGCCTCATCTGCCCATGGCAATGCTCACACAGAGGCACAGAGACTGGGGCTGCTTGCTTGTCTTGCCACCTTCAACTTCAAACGTAGTTTTCGGGGTCTGTGACAGGCGCCTCCGTCAGAGATGCTCGAAAAATGCGAACGTCTGCAGATAGCTCGCAGTCAGAAGGGGCTAGCCTGGAAAGCTGTTGCTCAGCCACATCTGCCCATGGCACTGCTCGCACAGAAGCACAGAGACTGGGGCTACTTGCTTGTCCTGCCACCTCTAACGTCAAACGTAGCTTTGGGGGTCCGTGACAGGCGCCTCCAAACATGCAAACGTCTCCAGACAGATCGCAGCCAGAAAGAGCTAGCCTGGAAAGCTCTTGCTCAGCCTCATCTGCCTATGGCACTGCTCGCACAGAGGCACAGAGACTGGGGCTGCTTGTTTCTCTTGCAACCTCAAACTTCAAACGTATCCTGGGAATAAGGGAGGTCCCTGCCAGGCTCCTTTCGCAGCCCTGCTCCCAAAATGGGAACATCTTCAGATAGCTCGCAGCCTGGAAAGAGCTAGCCTCGAAAGACGCTGCTCAGCCTCATCTGCCCATGGCACTGCTCGCACAGAGGCACAGAGACTGGGGCTGCTTGCTTCTCTTGCCACCTCGAACTTCAGAAGTATCTTTGGGGGTCTGTGAAGGGGCCTCTGGCAGCCCTGCTCCCAAAATGCGAACGTCTGCAGATAGCTCGCAGTCAGAAGGGGCTAGCCTGGAAAGCTGTTGCTCAGGCACATCTGCCCATGGCACTGCTCGCACAGAGGCACAGAGACTGGGGCTGCTTGCCTGTCTTGCCACCTCAAACTTAAACGCAGCCTGGGAATAAGGGAGGTCCCTGCCAGGCTCCTTTCGCAGCCCTGCTCCCAAAATGGGAACATCTTCAGATAGCTCGCAGCCAGAAAGAGCTAGCCTGGAAAGATGTTGCTCAGCCTCATCTACCCATTGCACTGCTCGCAGAGAGGCACAGAGACTGGGGCTGCTTGCTTGTCTTGCCACCTCCAACTTCAAACATAGATTTCGGGGTCCGTGACAGGTGTCTCCGGCTGCCCTGCTACAAAAATGCGAACATCTGCAGATAGCTCGCAGGCACAAAGAGCTAGCCTGGAAAGCTGTTGCTCAGCCTCATCTGCCCATGGCACTGCTCGCACACAGGCACAGAGACTGGGGCTGCTTGCTTGTCTTGCCACCTCAAACTTCAAACGTATCTTTCGGGGTCTGTGACAGGCGCCTCCGTCAGACATGCTCCAAAAATGCAAACGTATGCAGATAGCTCACAGCCAGAAGCGGCTAGCCTGGAAAGCTGTTGCTCAGCCACATCTGCCCATGGCACTGCTCGCACAGAGGCACAGAGACTGGGGCTGCTTGCTTGTCCTGCCACCTCGAACTTCAAACGTAGAATTGGGGGTCCGTGGAGGGTGCCTCCGGCAGCCCTGCTCCCAAAATGAGAACGTCTGCAGATAGTTCGCAACCAGAAAAAGCTAGCCTGGAAAGCTGTTGCTCAGCCTCATCTGCCCATGGCACTGCTCGCACAGAGGCACAGAGACTGGGGCTGCTTGCTTGTCTTGCCACCTCAAACTTCAAACGTATATTTGGGGGTGCGTGCCGGGTGCCTCCGGCAGCCCTGCTCTCAAAAAAGCAAACTTCTGCAGATATCTTGCAGCCAGAAAGAGCTAGCCTGGAAAGCTGTTGCTCAGCCTCATCTGCCTATGGCACTGCTCGCACAGAGGCACAAAGACTGGGACCACTTGCTTGTCTTGCCACCTGCAAATTCAAAAGTAGCATTGGGGATCCGTGCAGGGCGCCTCCGGCAGCCCTACTCCCAAAATGCGAACGTATGCAGATAGCTCGCAGCAAGAAAAAGCTAGCCTGGAAAGCTGTTGCTCAGCCTCATCTGCCCATGGCACTGCTCGCACAGAGGCACAGAGACTGGGGCTGCTTGCTTGTCTTGCCACCTCAAACTTCAGACATAGATTTTGGTGGTGCGTGCCGGGTGCCTCGGGCAGCCCGTCTCAAAAGAGCAAACTTCTGCAGATAGCTCGCAGGCAGAAAGAACTAGCCTGGAAAGCTGTTGCTCAGCCTCCTCTGCCCATGGCACTGCTCGCACAGAGGCACAGAGACTGGGACCGCTTGCTTGTCTTGCCACCTCCAAATTCAAACGTAGCATTGGGGATCCGTGCAGGGCGCCTCCGGCAGCCCTGCTACCAAAATGCGAACGTATGGAGATAGATCACAGCCGGAAGGGGCTAGCCTGGAAAGCTGTTGCTCAGCCTCATCTGCCCATGGCACTGCTCGCACAAAGGTACAGAGACTGGGGCTGCTTGCTTGTCTTGCCACCTCAAACTTCAAAACGTAGTTTTGGGGGTCCGTGACAGGCTCCTCCTGCAGCCCTGCTCCAAAAATGCGAACGTCTGCAGATAGCTCGCAGCCAGATGGGGCTAGCCTGGAAAGATGTTGCTCAGGCTCATCTGCCCATGGCACTGCTCGCACAGAGGCACAGAGACTGGGGCTGCTTGCTTGTCTTGCCACCTCAAACTTCAAACGTATATTTGGGGGTGCGTGCCGGGTTCTCCGGCAGCCCTACTCAAAAAAGCAAACTTCAGCAGATAGCTCGCAGTCAGAAAGAGCTAGCCTGGAAACCTGTTGCTCAGCCTCATCTGCCCATGGCACTGCTCGCACAGAGGCACAGAGACTGGGGCTCTTGCTCGTCTTGCCACCACAAACTTCAGAGGTAGCCTTGAATGGGGGGGTCCATGCCGGGCGCCTCCGTCAGCCATGCTCCTAAAATTCAAACGTCTGCAGATAGCTCGCAGCCAGAAGGGGCTACCCAGAAAGCTGTTACTCCGCCTCATCTGCCCATGGCACTGCTCACACAGAGGCACAGAGACTGGGGCCACTTGCTTGTCTTGCCATCTCCAACATCAAACGTAGCTTTCGGGGTCCGTGCCAGATGCCTCCGGCAGCCCTGCTCCCAAAATGCAAACGTCTGCAGACAGCTCGCAGCCAGATGGGGCTAGCCTGGAAAGATGTTGCTCAGCCTCATCTGCCTTTGGCACTGCTCGCTCACAGGCACAGAGACTGGGGCTGCTTGCTTGTCTTGCCACCTCCAACTTCAAACGTAGCCTGGGAATAAGGAAGGTCACTGCCAGGCTCCTTTCGCGGCCCTGCTCCCAAAATGGGAACATCTGCACGTAGCTCGCAGCCAGAAAGAGCTAGCCTGGGAAGCTGTTGCTCAGCCTCATCTGCCCATGGCACTGCTCACTCAGAGGCACAGAGACTGGGCCTCTTACTCGTCTTGCCACCACAAACTTCAAACGTAGCATTGGGGATCCGTGCAGGGCGCCTCCGGCAGCTCTGCTCCAAAAATGCGAACGTATGCAGATAGCTCACAGGCAGAAGGGGCTAGCCTGGAAAGCTGTTGCTCAGCCTCATCTGCCCATGGCACTGCTCGCACAGAGGCACAGAGACTGGGGCTGCTTGCTTGTCTTGCCACCTCAAACTTCAAACGTATATTTCGGGGTCCGTGACAGGCGCCTCTGGCAGCCCTGCTCCAAAAATGCGAACGTCTGCAGATAGTTCGCAGCCAGAAAGAGCTAGCCTGGAAAGCTGTTGCTCAGCCTCATCTGCCTATGGCACTGCTCGCACAGAGGCACAGAGACTGGGGCGGCTTTCCTGTATTACCACCTCCAACTTCAAACGTATCTTTCGGGGTCTGTGACAGGCGCCTCTGGCAGCCCTACTCCAAAAATGCAAACGTATGCAGATAGCTCACAGCCAGAAGGGGCTAGCCTGGAAAGCTGTTGCTCAGCCTCATCTGCCCATGGCACTGCTCGCACAGAGGCACAGAGACTGGGGCTGCTTGCTTCTCTTGCCACCTCAAACTTCAAATGTATATTTGGGGTCTGTGACAGGCGCCTCCGTCAGACATGCTCCAAACATGCAAACGTCTGCAGAGAGCTTGCAGGCAGAAAGAGCTAGCCTGGAAAGCTGTTGCTCAGCCTCATCTGCCCATGGCACTGCTCGCACAGAGGCACAGAGACTGCGGCTGCTTGCTTGTCTTGCCACCTCCAAATTCAAACATAGATTTCGGGGTCTGTGACAGTCGCCTCCGGCAGCCCTGCTCCCAAAATGTGAACGTCTGCAGATAGCTCGCAGGCGGAAAGAGCTCGCCGGGAAAGCTGTTGCTCAGCCTCATCTGCCCATGGCACTGCTCGCACAGAGGCACAGAGACTGGGGCTGCTTGCTTGTCTTGCCACCTTCAACTTCAAACGTAGCATTGGGGTCTGTGACAGGCGCCTCCGTCAGACATGCTCCAAACATGCAAACGTCTGCAGGCAGCTCGCAGCCAGAAAGAGCTAGCCTGGAAAGCTGTTGCTCAGCCTCATCTGCCCATGGCACTGCTCGCACACAGGCACAGAGACTGGGGCTGCTTGTTTCTCTTGCCACCTCAACCTTCAAACGTAGCCTGGGAATAAGGGAGGTCCCTGCCAGGCTCCTTTCGCAGCCCTGCTCCCAAAATGGGAACATCTTCAGATAGCTCGCAGCCAGAAAGAGCTAGCCTGGAAAGATGTTGCTCAGCCTCATCTACCCATTGCACTGCTCGCAGAGAGGCACAGAGACTGCGGCTGCTTGCTTGTCTTGCCACCTCAAACTTCAAACATAGATTTCGGGGTCCGTGACAGGCGCCTCCGGCAGCCATGCTCCCAAAATGTGAACGTCTGCAGATAGCTCGCAGGCAGAAAGAGCTAGCCTGGAAAGCTGTTGCTCAGCCTCATCTGCCCATGGCACTGCTCGCACAGAGGCACAGAGACTGGGGCTGCTTGCTTGTCTTGCCACCTCCAACTTCAAACGTAGCTTTCGAGGTCTGTGAGAGGCACCTCCGTCAGACATGCTCCAAAAATGCAAACGTATGCAGAAAGCTCACAGCCAGATGGGGCTAGCCTGGAAAGCTGTTGCTCAGCCACATCTGCCCATGGCACTGCTCGCACAGAAGCACAGAGACTGGGGCTGCTTGCTTGTCTTGCCACCTCTAACGTCAAACGTAGCTTTGGGGGTCCGTGCCAGGCACGTTCAATAGCCCTGCTCCAAAAATGCGAAAGTGTACAGATAGCTCGCAGCCAGAAAGAGCTAGCCTGGAAAGCTATTGCTCAGCCTCATCTGCACATGGCACTGCTCGCACAGAGGCACAGAGACTGGGGCTGCTTGCTTGTCTTGCCACCTCAAACTTGAAACATATCTTTCGGGGTCTGTGACAGGCACCTCCGGCAGCCCTGCTTCAAAAATGCGAACGTCTGCAGAGAGCTCGCAGGCAGAAAGAGCTAGCCTGGAAAGCTGTTGCTCAGCCTCATCTGCCCATGGCACTGCTCGCACAGAGGCACAGAGACTGGGGCTGATTGCTTGTCTTGCCACCTCCAACTTCAAACGTAGAATTGGGGGTCCGTGGAGGGTGCCTCCGGCAGCCCTGCTCCCAAAATGAGAACGTCTGCAGATAGCTCGCAGGCAGAAAGAGCACGCCGGGAAAGCTGTTGCTCAGCCTCATCTGCCCATGGCACTGCTCGCACAGAGGCACAGAGACTGCGGCTGCTTGCTTGTCTTGCCACCTTCAACTTCAAACGTAGCATTGGGGGTCTGTGACAGGCGCCTCCGTCAGACATGCTCCAAACATGCAAACGTCTGCAGGCAGCTCGCAGCCAGAAAGAGCTAGCCTGGAAAGCTGTTGCTCAGCCTCATCTGCCCATGGCACTGCTCGCACAGAGGCACAGAGACTGGGGCTGCTTGTTTCTCTTGCCACCTCAACCTTCAAACGTAGCCTGGGAATAAGGGAGGTCCCTGCCAGGCTCCTTTCGCAGCCCTGCTCCCAAAATGGGAACGTCTTCAGATAGCTCGCAGCCAGAAAGAGCTAGCCTGGAAAGATGTTGCTCAGCCTCATCTACCCATTGCACTGCTCGCAGAGAGGCACAGAGACTGCGGCTGCTTGCTTGTCTTGCCACCTCAAACTTCAAACATAGATTTCGGGGTCCGTGACAGGCGCCTCCGGCAGCCATGCTCCCAAAATGTGAACGTCTGCAGATAGCTCGCAGGCAGAAAGAGCTAGCCTGGAAAGCTGTTGCTCAGCCTCATCTGCCCATGGCACTGCTCGCACAGAGGCACAGAGACTGGGGCTGCTTGCTTGTCTTGCCACCTCCAACTTCAAACGTAGCTTTCGAGGTCTGTGAGAGGCACCTCCGTCAGACATGCTCCAAAAATGCAAACGTATGCAGAAAGCTCACAGCCAGATGGGGCTAGCCTGGAAAGCTGTTGCTCAGCCACATCTGCCCATGGCACTGCTCGCACAGAAGCACAGAGACTGGGGCTGCTTGCTTGTCTTGCCACCTCTAACGTCAAACGTAGCTTTGGGGGTCCGTGCCAGGCACGTTCAATAGCCCTGCTCCAAAAATGCGAAAGTGTACAGATAGCTCGCAGCCAGAAAGAGCTAGCCTGGAAAGCTATTGCTCAGCCTCATCTGCACATGGCACTGCTCGCACAGAGGCACAGAGACTGGGGCTGCTTGCTTGTCTTGCCACCTCAAACTTGAAACATATCTTTCGGGGTCTGTGACAGGCACCTCCGGCAGCCCTGCTTCAAAAATGCGAACGTCTGCAGAGAGCTCGCAGGCAGAAAGAGCTAGCCTGGAAAGCTGTTGCTCAGCCTCATCTGCCCATGGCACTGCTCGCACAGAGGCACAGAGACTGGGGCTGATTGCTTGTCTTGCCACCTCCAACTTCAAACGTAGAATTGGGGGTCCGTGGAGGGTGCCTCCGGCAGCCCTGCTCCCAAAATGAGAACGTCTGCAGATAGCTCGCAGGCAGAAAGAGCACGCCGGGAAAGCTGTTGCTCAGCCTCATCTGCCCATGGCACTGCTCGCACAGAGGCACAGAGACTGCGGCTGCTTGCTTGTCTTGCCACCTTCAACTTCAAACGTAGCATTGGGGGTCTGTGACAGGCGCCTCCGTCAGACATGCTCCAAACATGCAAACGTCTGCAGGCAGCTCGCAGCCAGAAAGAGCTAGCCTGGAAAGCTGTTGCTCAGCCTCATCTGCCCATGGCACTGCTCGCACAGAGGCACAGAGACTGGGGCTGCTTGTTTCTCTTGCCACCTCAACCTTCAAACGTAGCCTGGGAATAAGGGAGGTCCCTGCCAGGCTCCTTTCGCAGCCCTGCTCCCAAAATGGGAACGTCTGAAGATAGCTCGCAGGCAGAAAGAGCTAGCCTGGAAAGCTGTTGCTCAGCCTCATCTGCCCATGGCACTGCTCGCAGAGAGGCACAGAGACTGCGGCTGCTTGCTTGTCTTGCCACCTCCAACTTCAAACGTAGCTTTCGAGGTCTGTGAGAGGCACCTCCGTCAGACATGCTCCAAAAATGCAAACGTATGCAGAAAGCTCACAGCCAGATGGGGCTAGCCTGGAAAGCTGTTGCTCAGCCACATCTGCCCATGGCACTGCTCGCACAGAAGCACAGAGACTGGGGCTGCTTGCTTGTCTTGCCACCTCTAACGTCAAACGTAGCTTTGGGGGTCCGTGCCAGGCACGTTCAATAGCCCTGCTCCAAAAATGCGAAAGTGTACAGATAGCTCGCAGCCAGAAAGAGCTAGCCTGGAAAGCTATTGCTCAGCCTCATCTGCACATGGCACTGCTCGCACAGAGGCACAGAGACTGGGGCTGCTTGCTTGTCTTGCCACCTCAAACTTGAAACATATCTTTCGGGGTCTGTGACAGGCACCTCCGGCAGCCCTGCTTCAAAAATGCGAACGTCTGCAGAGAGCTCGCAGGCAGAAAGAGCTAGCCTGGAAAGCTGTTGCTCAGCCTCATCTGCCCATGGCACTGCTCGCACAGAGGCACAGAGACTGGGGCTGATTGCTTGTCTTGCCACCTCCAACTTCAAACGTAGAATTGGGGGTCCGTGGAGGGTGCCTCCGGCAGCCCTGCTCCCAAAATGAGAACGTCTGCAGATAGCTCGCAGGCAGAGAGATCTAGCCTGAAAAGCTGTTGCTCAGCCTCATCTGCCCATGGCACTGCTCGCACAGAAGCACAGAGACTGCGGCTGCTTGCTTGTCTTGCCACCTCAAACTTGAAACGTATCTTTCGGGGTCTGTGACAGGCGCCTCTGGCAGCCCTACTCCAAAAATGCGAACGTCTGCAGATAGCTCGCAGCCAGAAAGGGCTAGCCTGGAAAGCTGTTGCTCAGCCTCATCTGCCTATGGCACTGCTCGCACAGAGGCACAGAGACTGGGGCTGCTTGCTTGTCTTGCCACCTCAGACTTCAAACGTAGATTTCAGTGTCCGTCCCGTGCGCCTCCGGCAGCCGTGCTCCCAAAATGCGAACATCTGCAGATATCTTGCAGCCAGAAAGAGCTAGCCTGGAAAGCTGTTGCTCAGCCTCATCTGCCCATGGCACTGCTCGCACAGAGGCACAGAGACTGGGGCTGCTTGCTTCTCTTGCCACCTCAAACTTCAAATGTATATTTGGGGGTCTGTGACAGGCGCCTCCGTCAGACATGCTCCAAACATGCAAACGTCTGCAGACAGCTCGCAGGCAGAAAGAGCTAGCCTGGAAAGCTGTTGCTCAGCCTCATCTGCCCATGGCACTGCTCGCACAGAGGTACAGAGACTGGGCTGCTTGCTTGTCTTGCCACCTCCAACTTCAAACATAGATTTCGGGGTTGGTGACAGGCGCCTCCGGCAGCCATGCTCCCAAAATGTGAACGTCTGCAGATAGCTCGCAGGCAGAAAGAGCTAGCCGGGAAAGCTGTTGCTCAGCCTCATCTGCCCATGGCACTGCTCGCACAGAGGCACAGAGACTGGGGCTGCTTGCTTGTCTTGCCACCTTCAACTTCAAACGTAGCATTGGGGGTCTGTGACAGGCGCCTCCGTCAGACATGCTCCAAACATGCAAACGTCTGCAGATAGCTCGCAGCCAGAAAGAGCTAGCCTGGAAAGCTGTTGCTCAGCCTCATCTGCCCATGGCACTGCTCGCACAGAGGCACAGAGACTGGGGCTGCTTGTTTCTCTTGCCACCTCAAACTTCAAACGTAGCCTGGGAATAAGGGAGGTCCCTGCCATGCTCCTTTCGCAGCCCTGCTCCCAAAATGGGAACATCTTCAGATAGCTCGCAGCCAGAAAGAGCTAGCCTGGAAAGATGTTGCTCAGCCTCATCTACCCATTGCACTGCTCGCAGAGAGGCACAGAGACTGCGGCTGCTTGCTTGTCTTGCCACCTCAAACTTCAAACATAGATTTCGGGGTCCGTGACAGGCGCCTCCGGCAGCCATGCTCCCAAAATGCGAACGTCTGCAGATAGCTCGCAGGCAGAAAGAGCTAGCCTGGAAAGCTGTTGCTCAGCCTCATCTGCCCATGGCACTGCTCGCACAGAGGCACATAGACTGGGGCTGCTTGCTTGTCTTGCCACCTCCAACTTCAAACGTAGCTTTCGAGGTCTGTGAGAGGCACCTCCGTCAGACATGCTCCAAAAATGCAAACGTATGCAGAAAGCTCACAGCCAGAAGGGGCTAGCCTGGAAAGCTGTTGCTCAGCCACATCTGCCCATGGCACTGCTCGCACAGAAGCACAGAGACTGGGGCTGCTTGCTTGTCTTGCCACCTCTAACGTCAAACGTAGCTTTCGGGGTCCGTGCCAGGCACGTTCAATAGCCCTGCTACAAAAATGCGAAAGTGTACAGATAGCTCGCAGGCAGAAAGAGCTAGCCTGGAAAGCTGTTGCTCAGCCTCATGTGCCCATGGCACTGCTCGCACAGAGGCACAGAGACTGGGGCTGCTTGCTTGTCTTGCCACCTCAAACTTGAAACATATCTTTCGGGGTCTGTGACAGGCACCTCCGGCAGCCCTGCTTCAAAAATGCGAACGTCTGCAGAGAGCTCGCAGGCAGAAAGAGCTAGCCTGGAAAGCTGTTGCTCAGCCTCATCTGCCCATGGCACTGCTCGCACAGAGGCACAGAGACTGGGGCGGCTTGCTTGTCTTGCCACCTCAAACTTGAAACGTATCTTTCGGGGTCTGTGACAGGCGCCTCTGGCAGCCCTACTCCAAAAATGCGAACGTCTGCAGATAGCTCGCAGCCAGAAAAGAGCTAGCCTGGAAAGCTGTTGCTCAGCCTCATCTGCCTATGGCACTGCTCGCACAGAGGCACAGAGACTGGGGCTGCTTGCTTGTCTTGCCACCTCAAACTTCAAACGTAGATTTCAGTGTCCGTCCCGGACGTCTCCGGCAGCCGTGCTCCCAAAATGCGAACATCTGCAGATATCTTGCAACCAGAAAGAGCTAGCCTGGAAAGCTGTTGCTCAGCCTCATCTGCCCATGGCACTGCTCGCACAGAGGCACAGAGACTGGGGCTGCTTGCTTGTCTTGCCACCACAAACTTCAAATGTATATTTGGGGGTCTGTGACAGGCGCCTCCGTCAGACATGCTCCAAACATGCAAACGTCTGCAGACAGCTCGCAGCCAGAAAGAGCTAGCCTGGAAAGCTGTTGCTCAGCCTCATCTGCCCATGGCACTGCTCGCACAGAGGCACAGAGACTGCGGCTGCTTGCTTGTCTTGCCACCTCCAACTTCAAACATAGATTTCGGGGTCTGTGACAGGCGCCTCCGGCAGCCCTGCTCCCAAAATGTGAACGTCTGCAGATAGCTCGCAGGCAGAAAGAGCTAGCCTGGAAAGCTGTTGCTCAGCCTCATCTGCCCATGGCACTGCTCGCACAGAGGCACAGAGACCGGGACCGCTTGCTTGTCTTGCCACCTCCAAATTCAAACGTAGCATTGGGGATCCGTGCAGGGCGCCTCCGGCAGCCCTGCTCCCAAAATGCAAACGTATGCAGATAGATCACAGCCGGAAGGGGCTAGCCTGGAAAGCTGTTGCTCAGCCTCATCTGCCCATGGCACTGCTCGCACAGAGGCACAGAGACTGGGGCTGCTTGCTTCTCTTGCCACCTCAAACTTCATACGTAGCTTTGGGGGTCCGTGACAGGCTCCTCCTGCAGCCCTGCTCCAAAAATGCGAACGTCTGCAGATAGTTCGCAGGCAGAAAGAGCTAGCCTGGAAAGCTGTTGCTCAGCCTCATCTGCCCATGGCACTGCTCGCACAGAGGCACAGAGACTGGGGCGGCTTTCCTGTCTTGCCACCTCAAACTTCAAAAGTAGATTTGGGAGTCCGTGCAGGGCGCCTCCGGCAGCCCTGCTCCCAAAATGCGAACATCTGCAGATATCTTGCAACCAGAAAGGGCTAGCTTGGAAAGCTGTTGCTCAGCCTCTTCTACCTTTGGCACTACTTACACAAGGCACAGAGACTGGGGCTGCTTGTTTGTCTTGCCATCTCAAACGTCAAACGTAGCTTTCGGTGTCCGTGCCAGGCGCCTCCGGCAGTCCTGCTCCCAAAATGCAAACGTCTGCAGATAGCTCGCAGCCAGATGGGGCTAGCCTGGAAAGATGTTGCTCAGGCTCATCTGCCCATGGCACTGCTCGCACAGAGGCACAGAGACTGGGGCTGCTTGCTTGTCTTGCCACCTCAAACTTCAAACGTATATTTGGGGGTGCGTGCCGGGTTCTCCGGCAGCCCTACTCAAAAAAGCAAACTTCAGCAGATAGCTCGCAGGCAGAAAGAGCTAGCCTGGAAACCTGTTGCTCAGCCTCATCTGCCCATGGCACTGCTCGCACAGAGGCACAGAGACTGGGGCTCTTGCTCGTCTTGCCACCACAAACTTCAGAGGTAGCCTTGAATGGGGGGGTCCATGCCGGGCGCCTCCGTCAGCCATGCTCCTAAAATTCAAACGTCTGCAGATAGCTCGCAGCCAAAAGGGGCTACCCAGAAAGCTGTTACTCCGCCTCATCTGCCCATGGCACTGCTCACACAGAGGCACAGAGACTGGGGCCACTTGCTTGTCTTGCCATCTCCAACATCAAACGTAGCTTTCGGGGTCCGTGCCAGATGCCTCCGGCAGCCCTGCTCCCAAAATGCAAACGTCTGCAGACAGCTCGCAGCCAGATGGGGCTAGCCTGGAAAGATGTTGCTCAGCCTCATCTGCCTTTGGCACTGCTCGCTCAGAGGCACAGAGACTGGGGCTGCTTGCTTGTCTTGCCACCTCCAACTTCAAACGTAGCCTGGGAATAAGGAAGGTCACTGCCAGGCTCCTTTCGCGGCCCTGCTCCCAAAATGGGAACATCTGCACGTAGCTCGCAGCCAGAAAGAGCTAGCCTGGGAAGCTGTTGCTCAGCCTCATCTGCCCATGGCACTGCTCACTCAGAGGCACAGAGACTGGGCCTCTTACTCGTCTTGCCACCACAAACTTCAAACGTAGCATTGGGGATCCGTGCAGGGCGCCTCCGGCAGCTCTGCTCCAAAAATGCGAACGTATGCAGATAGCTCACAGGCAGAAGGGGCTAGCCTGGAAAGCTGTTGCTCAGCCTCATCTGCCCATGGCACTGCTCACACAGAGGCACAGAGACTGGGGCTGCTTGCTTGTCTTGCCACCTCAAACTTCAAACGTATCTTTCGGGGTCTGTGACAGGCGCCTCTGCCAGCCCTACTCCAAAAATGCAAAAGTATGCAGATAGCTCACAGCCAGAAGGGGCTAGTCTGGAAAGCTGTTGCTCAGCCTCATCTGCCCATGGCACTGCTCGCACAGAGGCACAGAGACTGGGGCTGCTTGCTTCTCTTGCCACCTCAAACTTCAAATGTATTTTTGGGGGTCTGTGACAGGCGCCTCCGTCAGACATGCTCCAAACATGCAAACGTCTGCAGAGAGCTTGCAGGCAGAAAGAGCTAGCCTGGAAAGCTGTTGCTCAGCCTCATCTGCCCATGGCACTGCTCGCACAGAGGCACAGAGACTGCGGCTGCTTGCTTGTCTTGCCACCTCCAACTTCAAACATAGATTTCGGGGTCTGTGACAGTCGCCTCCGGCAGCCCTGCTCCCAAAATGTGAACGTCTGCAGATAGCTCGCAGGCAGAAAGAGCTCGCCGGGAAAGCTGTTGCTCAGCCTCATCTGCCCATGGCACTGCTCGCACAGGGGCACAGAGACTGGGGCTGTTTTCTTGTCTTGCCACCTTCAACTTCAAACGTAGCATTGGGGGTCTGTGACAGGCGCCTCCGTCAGACATGCTCCAAACATGCAAACGTCTGCAGGCAGCTCGCAGCCAGAAACAGCTAGCCTGGAAAGCTGTTGCTCAGCCTCATCTGCCCATGGCACTGCTCGCACAGAGGCACAGAGACTGGGGCTGCTTGTTTCTCTTGCCACCTCAACCTTCAAACGTAGCCTGGGAATAAGGGAGGTCCCTGCCAGGCTCCTTTCGCAGCCCTGCTCCCAAAATGGGAACATCTTCAGATAGCTCGCAGCCAGAAAGAGCTAGCCTGGAAAGATGTTGCTCAGCCTCATCTACCCATTGCACTGCTCGCAGAGAGGCACAGAGACTGCGGCTGCTTGCTTGTCTTGCCACCTCCAACTTCAAACATAGATTTCGGGGTCCGTGACAGGCGCCTCCGGCAGCCATGCTCCCAAAATGTGAACGTCTGCAGATAGCTCGCAGGCAGAAAGAGCTAGCCTGGAAAGCTGTTGCTCAGCCTCATCTGCCCATGGCACTGCTCGCACAGAGGCACAGAGACTGGGGCTGCTTGCTTGTCTTGCCACCTCAAACTTCAAATGTATATTTGGGGGTCTGTGACAGGCGCCTCCGTCAGACATGCTCCAAACATGGAAACGTCTGCAGACAACTCGCAGCCAGAAAGAGCTAGCCTGGAAAGCTGTTGCTCAGCCTCATCTGCCCATGGCACTGCTCGCACAGAGGCACAGAGACTGCGGCTGCTTGCTTGTCTTGCCACCTCCAACTTCAAACATAGATTTCGGGGTCTGTGACAGGCGCCTCCGGCAGCCCTGCTCCCAAAATGTGAACGTCTGCAGATAGCTCGCAGGCAGAAAGAGCTAGCCTGGAAAGCTGTTGCTCAGCCTCATCTGCCCATGGCACTGCTCGCACAGAGGCACAGAGACTGGGACCGCTTGCTTGTCTTGCCACCTCCAAATTCAAACGTAGCATTGGGGATCCGTGCAGGGCGCCTCCGGCAGCCCTGCTCCCAAAATGCAAACGTATGCAGATAGATCGCAGCCGGAAGGGGCTAGCCTGGAAAGCTGTTGCTCAGCCTCATCTGCCCATGGCACTGCTCGCACAAAGGTACAGAGACTGGGGCTGCTTGCTTGTCTTGCCACCTCAAACTTCAAAACGTAGTTTTGGGGGTCCGTGACAGGCTCCTCCTGCAGCCCTGCTCCAAAAATGCGAACGTCTGCAGATAGTTCGCAGGCAGAAAGAGCTAGCCTGGAAAGCTGTTGCTCAGCCTCATCTGCCCATGGCACTGCTCGCACAGAGGCACAGAGACTGGGGCGGCTTTCCTGTCTTGCCACCTCAAACTTCAAAAGTAGATTTGGGAGTCCGTGCAGGGCGCCTCCGGCAGCCCTGCTCCCAAAATGCGAACATCTGCAGATATCTTGCAACCAGAAAGGGCTAGCTTGGAAAGCTGTTGCTCAGCCTCTTCTACCTTTGGCACTACTTACACAAGGCACAGAGACTGGGGCTGCTTGTTTGTCTTGCCATCTCCAACGTCAAACGTAGCTTTCGGTGTCCGTGCCAGGCGCCTCCGGCAGTCCTGCTCCCAAAATGCAAACGTCTGCAGATAGCTCGCAGCCAGATGGGGCTAGCCTGGAAAGATGTTGCTCAGGCTCATCTGCCCATGGCACTGCTCGCACAGAGGCACAGAGACTGGGGCTGCTTGCTTGTCTTGCCACCTCAAACTTCAAACGTATATTTGGGGGTGCGTGCCGGGTTCTCCGGCAGCCCTACTCAAAAAAGCAAACTTCAGCAGATAGCTCGCAGGCAGAAAGAGCTAGCCTGGAAACCTGTTGCTCAGCCTCATCTGCCCATGGCACTGCTCGCACAGAGGCACAGAGACTGGGGCTCTTGCTCGTCTTGCCACCACAAACTTCAGAGGTAGCCTTGAATGGGGGGGTCCATGCCGGGCGCCTCCGTCAGCCATGCTCCTAAAATTCAAACGTCTGCAGATAGCTCGCAGCCAGAAGGGGCTACCCAGAAAGCTGTTACTCCGCCTCATCTGCCCATGGCACTGCTCACACAGAGGCACAGAGACTGGGGCCACTTGCTTGTCTTGCCATCTCCAACATCAAACGTAGCTTTCGGGGTCCGTGCCAGATGCCTCCGGCAGCCCTGCTCCCAAAATGCAAACGTCTGCAGACAGCTCGCAGCCAGATGGGGCTAGCCTGGAAAGATGTTGCTCAGCCTCATCTGCCTTTGGCACTGCTCGCTCACAGGCACAGAGACTGGGGCTGCTTGCTTATCTTGCCACCTCCAACTTCAAACGTAGCCTGGGAATAAGGAAGGTCACTGCCAGGCTCCTTTCGCGGCCCTGCTCCCAAAATGGGAACATCTGCACGTAGCTCGCAGCCAGAAAGAGCTAGCCTGGGAAGCTGTTGCTCAGCCTCATCTGCCCATGGCACTGTTCACTCAGAGGCACAGAGACTGGGCCTCTTACTCGTCTTGCCACCACAAACTTCAAACGTAGCATTGGGGATCCGTGCAGGGCGCCTCCGGCAGCTCTGCTCCAAAAATGCGAACGTATGCAGATAGCTCACAGGCAGAAGGGGCTAGCCTGGAAAGCTGTTGCTCAGCCTCATCTGCCCATGGCACTGCTCACACAGAGGCACAGAGACTGGGGCTGCTTGCTTGTCTTGCCACCTAAAACTTCAAACGTATATTTCGGGGTCCGTGACAGGCGCCTCTGGCAGCCCTGCTCCAAAAATGCGAACGTCTGCAGATAGTTCGCAGCCAGAAAGAGCTAGCCTGGAAAGCTGTTGCTCAGCCTCATCTGCCCATGGCACTGCTCGCACAGAGGCACAGAGACTGGGGCTGCTTGCTTCTCTTGCCACCTCAAACTTCAAATGTATATTTGGGGGTCTGTGACAGGCGCCTCCGTCAGACATGCTCCAAACATGCAAACGTCTGCAGAGAGCTTGCAGGCAGAAAGAGCTAGCCTGGAAAGCTGTTGCTCAGCCTCATCTGCCCATGGCACTGCTCGCACAGAGGCACAGAGACTGCGGCTGCTTGCTTGTCTTGCCACCTCCAACTTCAAACATAGATTTCGGGGTCTGTGACAGTCGCCTCCGGCAGCCCTGCTCCCAAAATGTGAACGTCTGCAGATAGCTCGCAGGCAGAAAGAGCTCGCCGGGAAAGCTGTTGCTCAGCCTCATCTGCCCATGGCACTGCTCGCACAGAGGCACAGAGACTGGGGCTGCTTGCTTGTCTTGCCACCTCAAACTTCAAATGTATATTTGGGGGTCTGTGACAGGCGCCTCCGTCAGACATGCTCCAAACATGGAAACGTCTGCAGACAGCTCGCAGGCAGAAAGAGC
The DNA here is from genome assembly GCF_030867145.1 of Opisthocomus hoazin. Taxonomy (NCBI): domain Eukaryota; kingdom Metazoa; phylum Chordata; class Aves; order Opisthocomiformes; family Opisthocomidae; genus Opisthocomus; species Opisthocomus hoazin. Next base: position 30,916,876 of record NC_134417.1, read on the forward strand.
TAGCCTGGAAACCTGTTGCTCAGCCTCATCTGCCCATGGCACTGCTCGCACAGAGGCACAGAGACTGCGGCTGCTTGCTTGTCTTGCCACCTCAAACTTCAAACGTAGCTTTCGAGGTCTGTGAGAGGCACCTCCGTCAGACATGCTCCAAAAATGCAAACGTATGCAGAAAGCTGACAGCCAGAAGGGGCTAGCCTGGAAAGCTGTTGCTCAGCCACATCTGCCCATGGCACTGCTCGCACAGAAGCACAGAGACTGGGGCTGCTTGCTTGTCTTGCCACCTCTAACGTCAAACGTAGCTTTCGGGGTCCGTGCCAGGCACGTTCAATAGCCCTGCTCCAAAAATGCGAAAGTGTACAGATAGCTCGCAGGCAGAAAGAGCTAGCCTGGAAAGCTGTTGCTCAGCCTCATCTGCACATGGCACTGCTCACACAGAGGCACAGAGACTGGGGCTGCTTGCTTGTCTTGCCACCTCAAACTTGAAAAATATCTTTCGGGGTCTGTGACAGGCACCTCCGGCAGCCCTGCTTCAAAAATGCGAACGTCTGCAGATAGCTCGCAGGCAGAAAGAGCTAGCCGGGAAAGCTGTTGCTCAGCCTCATCTGCCCATGGCACTGCTCGCACAGAGGCACAGAGACTGGGGCTGCTTGCTTGTCTTGCCACCTCCAACTTCAAACGTAGAATTGCGGGTCCGTGAAGGGTGCCTCCGGCAGCCCTGCTCCCAAAATGAGAACGTCCGCAGATAGCTCACAGGCATAAAGATCTAGCCTGGAAAGCTGTTGCTCAGCCTCATCTGCCCATGGCACTGCTCGCACAGAGGCACAAAGACTGTGGCTGCTTGCCTGTCTTGCCACCTCAAACTTCAAACGTAGCCTGGGAATAAGGGAGGTCCCTGCCAGGCTCCTTTCGCAGCCCTGCTCCCAAAATAGGAACATCTTCAGATAGCTCGCAGCCAGAAAAAGCTAGCCTGGAAAGATGTTGCTCAGCCTCATCTACCCATTGCACTGCTCGCAGAGAGGCACAGAGACTGCAGCTGCTTGCTTCTCTTGCCACCTCAAACTTCAAACATAGATTTCGGGGTCCGTGCCAGGCGCCTCCGGCAGCCCTGCTCCCAAAATGCGAACGTCTGCAGGGAGCACGCAGGCAGAAGGGGCTAGCCTGGAAAGCTGTTGCTCAGCCTCATCTGCCCATGGCACTGCTCGCACAGAGGCACAGAGACTGGGGCTGCTTGCTTGTCTTGCCACCTCCAACTTCAAACGTAGAATTGGGGTTCCGTGGAGGGTGCCTCCGACAGCCCTGCTCCCAAAATGAGAACGTCTGCAGATAGCTCGCAGGCAGAAATAGCTAGCCTGGAAAGCTGTTGCTCAGCCTCATCTGCCCATGGCACTGCTCGCACAGAGGCACAGAGACTGGGGCTGCTTGCTTGTCTTGCCACCTCAAACTTCAAACGTATATTTGGGGGTACGTGCCAGGCGCGTCCAACAGACCTGCTCCAAAAATGGGAACATCTTCAGATAGCTCGCAGGCAGAAAGAGCTAGCCTGGAAAGCTGTTGCTCAGCCTCATCTGCCCATGGCACTGCTCGCACAGAGGCACAGTGACTGGGGCTGCTTGCTTTTCTTGCCACCTCAAACTTGAAACGTATATTTCGGGGTCTGTGACAGGCGCCTCTGGCAGCCCTACTCCAAAAATGCGAACGTCTGCAGATAGCTCGCAGCCAGAAAGGGCTAGCCTGGAAAGCTGTTGCTCAGCCTCATCTGCCTATGGCACTGCTCGCACAGAGGCACAGAGACTGGGGCTGCTTGCTTCTCTTGCCACCTCAAACTTCAAATGTATATTTGGGGGTCTGTGACAGGCGCCTCCGTCAGACATGCTCCAAACATGCAAACGTCTGCAGAGAGCTTGCAGGCAGAAAGAGCTAGCCTGGAAAGCTGTTGCTCAGCCTCATCTGCCCATGGCACTGCTCGCACAGAGGCACAGAGACTGCGGCTGCTTGCTTGTCTTGCCACCTCCAACTTCAAACATAGATTTCGGGGTCTGTGACAGGCGCCTCCGGCAGCCCTGCTCCCAAAATGTGAACGTCTGCAGATAGCTCGCAGGCAGAAAGAGCTAGCCGGGAAAGCTGTTGCTCAGCCTCATCTGCCCATGGCACTGCTCGCACAGAGGCACAGAGACTGGGGCTGCTTGCTTGTCTTGCCACCTTCAACTTCAAACGTAGCATTGGGGGTCTGTGACAGGCGCCTCCGTCAGACATGCTCCAAACATGCAAACGTCTGCAGGCAGCTCGCAGCCAGAAAGAGCTAGCCTGGAAAGCTGTTGCTCAGCCTCATCTGCCCATGGCACTGCTCGCACAGAGGCACAGAGACTGGGGCTGCTTGTTTCTCTTGCCACCTCAACCTTCAAACGTAGCCTGGGAATAAGGGAGGTCCCTGCCAGGCTCCTTTCGCAGCCCTGCTCCCAAAATGGGAACATCTTCAGATAGCTCGCAGCCAGAAAGAGCTAGCCTGGAAAGCTGTTGCTCAGCCTCATCTGCCCATGGCACTGCTCGCACAGAGGCACAGAGACTGCGGCTGCTTGCTTGTCTTGCCACCTCCAACTTCAAACATAGATTTCGGGGTCTGTGACAGGCGCCTCCGGCAGCCCTGCTCCCAAAATGTGAACGTCTGCAGATAGCTCGCAGGCAGAAAGAGCTAGCCGGGAAAGCTGTTGCTCAGCCTCATCTGCCCATGGCACTGCTCGCACAGAGGCACAGAGACTGGGGCTGCTTGCTTGTCTTGCCACCTTCAACTTCAAACGTAGCATTGGGGGTCTGTGACAGGCGCCTCCGTCAGACATGCTCCAAACATGCAAACGTCTGCAGGCAGCTCGCAGCCAGAAAGAGCTAGCCTGGAAAGCTGTTGCTCAGCCTCATCTGCCCATGGCACTGCTCGCACAGAGGCACAGAGACTGGGGCTGCTTGTTTCTCTTGCCACCTCAACCTTCAAACGTAGCCTGGGAATAAGGGAGGTCCCTGCCAGGCTCCTTTCGCAGCCCTGCTCCCAAAATGGGAACATCTTCAGATAGCTCGCAGCCAGAAAGAGTTAGCCTGGAAAGCTGTTGCTCAGCCTCATCTGCCCATGGCACTGCTCGCACAGAGGCACAGAGACTGGGGCTGCTTGCTTGTCTTGCCACCTCAAACTTGAAACATATCTTTCGGGGTCTGTGACAGGCACCTCCGGCAGCCCTGCTTCAAAAATGCGAACGTCTGCAGAGAGGTCGCAGGCAGAAAGAGCTAGCTTGGAAAGCTGTTGCTCAGCCTCATCTGCCCATGGCACTGCTCGCACAGAGGCACAGAGACTGGGGCGGCTTGCTTGTCTTGCCACCACCAACTTCAAACGTAGAATTGGGGGTCCGTGGAGGGTGCCTCCGGCAGCCCTGCTCCCAAAATGAGAACGTCTGCAGATAGCTCGCAGGCAGAAATAGCTAGCCTGGAAAGCTGTTGCTCAGCCTCATCTGCCCATGGCACTGCTCGCACAGAGGCACAGAGACTGGGGCTGCTTGCTTGTCTTGCCACCTCAAACTTCAAACGTATATTTGGGGGTACGTGCCAGGCGCGTCCAACAGACCTGCTCCAAAAATGGGAACATCTTCAGATAGCTCGCAGGCAGAAAGAGCTAGCCTGGAAAGCTGTTGCTCAGCCTCATCTGCCCATGGCACTGCTCGCACAGAGGCACAGTGACTGGGGCTGCTTGCTTTTCTTGCCACCTCAAACTTGAAACGTATATTTCGGGGTCTGTGACAGGCGCCTCTGGCAGCCCTACTCCAAAAATGCGAACGTCTGCAGATAGCTCGCAGCCAGAAAGGGCTAGCCTGGAAAGCTGTTGCTCAGCCTCATCTGCCTATGGCACTGCTCGCACAGAGGCACAGAGACTGGGGCTGCTTGCTTCTCTTGCCACCTCAAACTTCAAATGTATATTTGGGGGTCTGTGACAGGCGCCTCCGTCAGACATGCTCCAAACATGCAAACGTCTGCAGAGAGCTTGCAGGCAGAAAGAGCTAGCCTGGAAAGCTGTTGCTCAGCCTCATCTGCCCATGGCACTGCTCGCACAGAGGCACAGAGACTGCGGCTGCTTGCTTGTCTTGCCACCTCCAACTTCAAACATAGATTTCGGGGTCTGTGACAGGCGCCTCCGGCAGCCCTGCTCCCAAAATGTGAACGTCTGCAGATAGCTCGCAGGCAGAAAGAGCTAGCCGGGAAAGCTGTTGCTCAGCCTCATCTGCCCATGGCACTGCTCGCACAGAGGCACAGAGACTGGGGCTGCTTGCTTGTCTTGCCACCTTCAACTTCAAACGTAGCATTGGGGGTCTGTGACAGGCGCCTCCGTCAGACATGCTCCAAACATGCAAACGTCTGCAGGCAGCTCGCAGCCAGAAAGAGCTAGCCTGGAAAGCTGTTGCTCAGCCTCATCTGCCCATGGCACTGCTCGCACAGAGGCACAGAGACTGGGGCTGCTTGTTTCTCTTGCCACCTCAACCTTCAAACGTAGCCTGGGAATAAGGGAGGTCCCTGCCAGGCTCCTTTCGCAGCCCTGCTCCCAAAATGGGAACATCTTCAGATAGCTCGCAGCCAGAAAGAGCTAGCCTGGAAAGCTGTTGCTCAGCCTCATCTGCCCATGGCACTGCTCGCACAGAGGCACAGAGACTGCGGCTGCTTGCTTGTCTTGCCACCTCCAACTTCAAACATAGATTTCGGGGTCTGTGACAGGCGCCTCCGGCAGCCCTGCTCCCAAAATGTGAACGTCTGCAGATAGCTCGCAGGCAGAAAGAGCTAGCCGGGAAAGCTGTTGCTCAGCCTCATCTGTCCATGGCACTGCTCGCACAGAGGCACAGAGACTGGGGCTGCTTGCTTGTCTTGCCACCTTCAACTTCAAACGTAGCATTGGGAGTCTGTGACAGGCGCCTCCGTCAGACATGCTCCAAACATGCAAACGTCTGCAGGCAGCTCGCAGCCAGAAAGAGCTAGCCTGGAAAGCTGTTGCTCAGCCTCATCTGCCCATGGCACTGCTCGCACAGAGGCACAGAGACTGGGGCTGCTTGTTTCTCTTGCCACCTCAACCTTCAAACGTAGCCTGGGAATAAGGGAGGTCCCTGCCAGGCTCCTTTCGCAGCCCTGCTCCCAAAATGGGAACATCTTCAGATAGCTCGCAGCCAGAAAGAGCTAGCCTGGAAAGCTGTTGCTCAGCCTCATCTGCCCATGGCACTGCTCGCACAGAGGCACAGAGACTGGGGCTGCTTGCTTGTCTTGCCACCTCAAACTTGAAACATATCTTTCGGGGTCTGTGACAGGCACCTCCGGCAGCCCTGCTTCAAAAATGCGAACGTCTGCAGAGAGGTCGCAGGCAGAAAGAGCTAGCTTGGAAAGCTGTTGCTCAGCCTCATCTGCCCATGGCACTGCTCGCACAGAGGCACAGAGACTGGGGCGGCTTGCTTGTCTTGCCACCACCAACTTCAAACGTAGAATTGGGGGTCCGTGGAGGGTGCCTCCGGCAGCCCTGCTCCAAAATGAGAACGTCTGCAGATAGCTCGCAGGCAGAAAGATCTAGCCTGAAAAGCTGTTGCTCAGCCACATCTGCCATGGCACTGCTCGCACAGAAGCACAGAGACTGGGGCTGCTTGCTTGTCTTGCCACCTCTAACGTCAAACGTAGCTTTGGGGGTCCGTGCCAGGCACGTCAAATAGCCCTGCTCCAAAAATGCGAAAGTGTACAGATAGCTCGCAGGCAGAAAGAGCTAGCCTGGAAAGCTGTTGCTCAGCCTCATCTGCCCATGGCACTGCTCGCACAGAGGCACAGAGACTGGGGCTGCTTGCTTGTCTTGCCACCTCAAATTTGAAACGTATCTTTCGGGGTCTGTGACAGGCGCCTCTGGCAACCCTACTCCAAAAATGCGAACGTCTGCAGATAGCTCGCAGTCAGAAAGGGCTAGCCTGGAAAGTTGTTGCTCAGCCTCATCTGCCTATGGCACTGCTCGCACAGAGGCACAGAGACTGGGGCTGCTTGCTTCTCTTGCCACCTCAAACTTCAAATGTATATTTGGGGGTCTGTGACAGGCGTCTCCGTCAGACATCCTCCAAACATGCAAACGTCTGCAGACAGCTCGCAGCCAGAAAGAGCTAGCCTGGAAAGTTGTTGCTCAGCCTCATCTGCCCATGGCACTGCTCGCACACAGGCACAGAGACTGGGGCTGCTTGCTTGTCTTGCCACCTTCAACTTCAAACGTAGCATTGGGGGTCTGTGACAGGCGCCTCCGTCAGACATGCTCCAAACATGCAAACGTCTGCAGGCAGCTCGCAGGCAGAAAGAGCTAGCCTGGAAAGCTGTTGCTCAGCCTCATCTGCCCATGGCACTGCTCGCACAGAAGCACAGAGACTGGGGCTGCTTGTTTCTCTTGCCACCTCAAACTTCAAACGTAGCCTGGGAATAAGGGAGGTCCCTGCCATGCTCCTTTCGCAGCCCTGCTCCCAAAATGGGAACATCTTCTAGATAGCTCGCAGGCAGAAAGAGCTAGCCTGGAAAGATGTTGCTCAGCCTCATCTACCCATTGCACTGCTCCCACAGAGGCACAGAGACTGCGGCTGCTTGCTTGTCTTGCCACCTCAAACTTCAAACATAGATTTCGGGGTCCGTGACAGGCGCCTCCGGCAGCCATGCTCCCAAAATGCGAACGTCTGCAGATAGCTCGCAGACAGAAAGAGCTAGCCTGGAAAGCTGTTGCTCAGCCTCATCTGCCCATGGCACTGCTCGCACAGAGGCACATAGACTGGGGCTGCTTGCTTGTCTTGCCACCTCCAACTTCAAACGTAGCTTTCGAGGTCTGTGAGAGGCACCTCCGTCAGACATGCTCCAAAAATGCAAACGTATGCAGAAAGCTCACAGCCAGAAGGGGCTAGCCTGGAAAGCTGTTGCTCAGCCACATCTGCCCATGGCACTGCTCGCACAGAAGCACAGAGACTGGGGCTGCTTGCTTGTCTTGCCACCTCTAACGTCAAACGTAGCTTTCGGGGTCCGTGCCAGGCACGTTCAATAGCCCTGCTACAAAAATGCGAAAGTGTACAGATAGCTCGCAGGCAGAAAGAGCTAGCCTGGAAAGCTGTTGCTCAGCCTCATCTGCCCATGGCACTGCTCGCACAGAGGCACAGAGACTGGGGCTGCTTGCTTGTCTTGCCACCTCAAACTTGAAACATATCTTTCGGGGTCTGTGACAGGCACCTCCGGCAGCCCTGCTTCAAAAATGCGAACGTCTGCAGAGAGCTCGCAGGCAGAAAGAGCTAGCCTGGAAAGCTGTTGCTCAGCCTCATCTGCCCATGGCACTGCTCGCACAGAGGCACAGAGACTGGGGCGGCTTGCTTGTCTTGCCACCTCAAACTTGAAACGTATCTTTCGGGGTCTGTGACAGGCGCCTCTGGCAGCCCTACTCCAAAAATGCGAACGTCTGCAGATAGCTCGCAGCCAGAAAAGGGCTAGCCTGGAAAGCTGTTGCTCAGCCTCATCTGCCTATGGCACTGCTCGCACAGAGGCACAGAGACTGGGGCTGCTTGCTTGTCTTGCCACCTCAAACTTCAAACATAGATTTCAGTGTCCGTCCCGGACGCCTCCGGCAGCCGTGCTCCCAAAATGCGAACATCTGCAGATATCTTGCAGCCAGAAAGAGCTAGCCTGGAAAGCTGTTGCTCAGCCTCATCTGCCCATGGCACTGCTCGCACAGAGGCACAGAGACTGGGGCTGCTTGCTTGTCTTGCCACCTCAAACTTCAAATGTATATTTGGGGGTCTGTGACAGGCGCCTCCGTCAGACATGCTCCAAACATGCAAACGTCTGCAGAGAGCTTGCAGGCAGAAAGAGCTAGCCTGGAAAGCTGTTGCTCAGCCTCATCTGCCCATGGCACTGCTCGCACAGAGGCACAGAGACTGCGGCTGCTTGCTTGTCTTGCCACCTCCAACTTCAAACATAGATTTCGGGGTTGGTGACAGGCGCCTCCGGCAGCCCTGCTCCCAAAATGTGAACGTCTGCAGATAGCTCGCAGGCAGAAAGAGCTAGCCTGGAAAGCTGTTGCTCAGCCTCATCTGCCCATGGCACTGCTCGCACAGAGGCACAGAGACTGGGGCTGCTTGCTTGTCTTGCCACCTTCAACTTCAAACGTAGCATTGGGGGTCTGTGACAGGCGCCTCCGTCAGACATGCTCCAAACATGCAAACGTCTGCAGGCAGCTCGCAGCCAGAAAGAGCTAGCCTGGAAAGCTGTTGCTCAGCCTCATCTGCCCATGGCACTGCTCGCACAGAGGCACAGAGACTGGGGCTGCTTGTTTCTCTTGCCACCTCAAACTTCAAACGTAGCCTGGGAATAAGGGAGGTCCCTGCCATGCTCCTTTCGCAGCCCTTCTCCCAAAATGGGAACATCTTCAGATAGCTCGCAGGCAGAAAGAGCTAGCCTGGAAAGCTGTTGCTCAGCCTCATCTGCCCATGGCACTGCTCGCACAGAGGCACAGAGACTGGGGCTGCTTGCTTGTCTTGCCACCTCAAACTTCATACGTAGCTTTCGAGGTCTGTGAGAGGCACCTCCGTCAGACATGCTCCAAAAATGCAAACGTATGCAGAAAGCTCACAGCCAGAAGTGGCTAGCCTGGAAAGCTGTTGCTCAGCCTCATCTGCCCATGGCACTGCTCGCACAGAAGCACAGAGACTGGGGCTGCTTGCTTGTCTTGCCACCTCTAACGTCAAACGTAGCTTTCGGGGTCCGTGCCAGGCACGTTCAATAGCCCTGCTCCAAAAATGCGAAAGTGTACAGATAGCTCGCAGCCAGAAAGAGCTAGCCTGGAAAGCTGTTGCTCAGCCTCATCTGCACATGGCACTGCTCGCACAGAGGCACAGAGACTGGGGCTGCTTGCTTGTCTTGCCACCTCAAACTTGAAACATATCTTTCGGGGTCTGTGACAGGCACCTCCGGCAGCCCTGCTTCAAAAATGCGAACGTCTGCAGAGAGCTCGCAGGCAGAAAGAGCTAGCCTGGAAAGCTGTTGCTCAGCCTCATCTGCCCATGGCACTGCTCGCACAGAGGCACAGAGACTGGGGCTGCTTGCTTGTCTTGCCACCTCCAACTTCAAACGTAGAATTGGGGGTCCGTGAAGGGTGCCTCCGGCAGCCCTGCTCCCAAAATGAGAACGTCTGCAGATAGCTCGCAGGCAGAAAGATCTAGCCTGAAAAGCTGTTGCTCAGCCTCATCTGCCCATGGCACTGCTCGCACAGAGGCACAGAGACTGGGGCTGCTTGCTTGTCTTGCCACCTCAAACTTGAAACATATCTTTCAGGGTCTGTGACAGGCGCCTCCGGCAGCCCTGCTCCCAAAATGTGAACGTCTGCAGATAGCTCGCAGGCAGAAAGAGCTAGCCTGGAAAGCTGTTGCTCAGCCTCATCTGCCCATGGCACTGCTCGCACAGAGGCACAGAGACTGGGGCTGCTTGCTTGTCTTGCCACCTCCAACTTCAAACGTAGCCTGGGAATAAGGGAGGTCCCTGCCAGGCTCCTTTCGCAGCCCTGCTCCCAAATGGGAACATTTGCACATAGCTCGCAGCCAGAAAGAGCTAGCCTGGAAAACTGTTGCTCAGCCTCATCTGCCCATGGCACTGTTCGCACAGAGTCACAGAGACTTGGGCTGCTTGCTTGTCTTGCCACCTCAAACTTCAAACGTAGATTTGGGGTTCCGTGGAGGGTGTCTCCGGCAGCTATGCTCAAAAAAGCAAACGTCTGCAGATAGCTCGCAGCCAGAAAGGACTAGCTTGGAAAGCTGTTGCTCAGCCTCTTCTACCTTTGGCACTACTCACACAAGGCACAGAGACTGGGGCTGCTTGCTTGTCTTGCCATCTCCAACGTCAAACGTAGATTTGGGAGTCCGTGTCAGGCGCCTCCGGCAGCCCTGCTCTCAAAATGCAAACTTCTGCAGATAGCTCGCAGCCAGTTGGGGCTGGCCTGGAGAGCTGTTGCTCAGCCTCATCTGCCCATGGCACTGCTTGCACAGAGGCACAGAGACTGGGGCCGCTTGCTTCTCTTGCCACCTCAAACTTCAGACGTAGATTTGGGGGTCCGTGACGGGTGCCTCCGGCAACCCTGCTCCCAAAATGCGAACTTCTGCAGATAGCTCTCAGCCAGTTGATGCTAGCCTAGAAAGCTGTTGCTCAGCCTCATCTGCCCATGGCACTGCTCACACAGAGGTACAGAGACTGGGGCTGCTTGCTTGTCTTGCTACCTCAAACTTCAGATGTAGCTTTGTGGGTCTGAGAGGGGCGCCTCCGGCAGCCCTGCTCCCAAAATGTGAACGTCTGCAGATAGCTGGCAGCCAGAAAGAGCTAGCCTGGAAAGCTGTTGCTCAGCCTCATCTGCCCATGGCACTGCTACCACAGAGGCACAGAGACTGGGGCTGCTTGCTTCTCTTGCCACTACAAACTTCAGACGTACCTTTGGGGGTCTGTGAAGAGCGCCTCCGGCAGCCCTGCTCCCCAAATGCGAACGTCTGCAGATAGCTCGCAGCCAGAAAGAGCTAGCCTGGAAAACTGTTGCTCAGCCTCATCTGCCCATGGCACTGCTCGCACAGAGGCACAGAGACTGGGGCTGCTTTTTTCTCTTGCCACCTCAACCTTCAAACGTAGCCTGGGAATAAGGGAGATCCCTGCCAGGCTCCTTTCGCAGCCCCTCTCCCAAAATGGGAACATCTGCACATAGCTCGCAGCCAGAAAGAGCTAGCCTGGAAAGATGTTGCTCAGCCTCATCTACCCATTGCACTGCTCGCAGAGAGGCACAGAGACTGGGGCTGCATGCTTGTCTTGCCACCTCAAACTTCAAACATAGATTTCGGGGTCCGTGACAGGCGCCTATGGCACCCCTGCTCCAAAATTGCGAACGTCTGCAGATAGCTCGCAGCCAGAAAGAGCTAGCCTGGAAAGCTGTTGCTCAGCCTCATCTGCCCGTGGCACTGCTCGCACAGAAGCACAGAGACTGGGGCTCCTTGCTTGTCTTGTCACCTTAAACTTCAAACGAAGAATTGGGGGTCTGTGACAGGCTCCTCCAGCAGCCGTGCTCCAAAAATGCGAACGTCTGCGGAGAGCTCGCAGCCAGAAAGAGCTAGCCTGGAAAGCTGTTGCTCAGCCTCATCTGCCCATGGCACTGCTCGCACAGAGGCACAGAGACTGGGCTGCTTGCTTGTCTTGCCACCTCCAACTTCAAATGTATCTTTCGGGGTCTGTGACAGGCACCTCCGTCAGACATGCTCCAAAAATGCAAACGTATGCAGATAGCTCACAGCCAGAAGGGGCTACCCAGAAAGCTGTTGCTCAGCCTCATCTGCCCATGGCACTGCTCGCACAGAGGCACAGAGACTGGGGCTGCTTGCTTGTCTTGCCACCTCAAACTTCAAACGTAGATTTGGGGTTCCGTGGAGGGTGTCTCCGGCAGCTATGCTCAAAAAAGCAAACGTCTGCAGATAGCTCGCAGCCAGAAAGGACTAGCTTGGAAAGCTGTTGCTCAGCCTCTTCTACCTTTGGCACTACTCACACAAGGCACAGAGACTGGGGCTGCTTGCTTGTCTTGCCATCTCCAACGTCAAACGTAGCTTTCGGGGTCTGTGACAGGCGCCTCCGTCAGACATGCTCCAAAAATGCGAACGTCTGCAGATAGCTCGCAGCCAGAAAGAGCTAGCCTGGAAAGCTGTTGCTCAGCCTCATCTGCCCATGGCACTGCTCGCACAGAGGCACAGAGACTGGGGCGGCTTACTTGTCTTGCCACCTCAAACTTGAAACGTATCTTTCGGGGTCTGTGACAGGCACCTCCTGCAGACCTGCTTCAAAAATGGGAACATCTGCACATAGCTCACAGCCAGAAAGTGCTAGCCTGGAAATATGTTGCTCAGCCTCATCTACCCATTGCTCTGCTCGCAGAGAGACACAGAGACTGGGGCTCCTTCCTTGTCTTGCCACCTTCAACTACAGATGTATCTTTGGGGGTCCGTGCAGGGCGCCTCCGGCAGCCCTGCTCCCAAAATGCGAACGTCTGCAGATAGCTCGCAGGCAGAAAGAGCTAGCCTGGAAAGCTGATGCTCAGCCTCATCTGCCCATGGCACTGCTCGCACAGAGGCACAGAGACTGGGGCTGCTTGCTTCTCTTGCCACCTCAAACTTCAGACGTACCTTTGGGGTTCCGTGTCGTACACCTCTGACAGCCCTGCTCCCAAAATGCGAACGTCTGCAGATAGCTCGCAGCCAGAAAGAGCTAGCCTGGAAAGCTGTTGGTCAGCCTCATTTGCCCATGGCACTGCTCGCACAAAGGCACAGAGACTGGGGCTGCTTGCTTGTCTTGCCACCTTCAACTTCAAACGTAGAATTGGGGGTCCGTGCAGGGCGCCTCCGGCAGCCCTGCTCCCAAAATGTGAACGTCTGCAGATAGCTCGCAGGCAGAAAGAGCTAGCCTGGAAAGCTGTTGCTCAGCCTCATCTGCCCATGGCACTGCTCGCACAGAGGCACAGAGACTGGGGCTGCTTGCTTGTCTTGCCACCTCAAACTTCAAACGTAGCCTGGGAATAAGGGAGGTCACTGCCAGGCTCCTTTTGCAGCCCTGCTCCCAAAATGGGAACGTCTGCACGTCGCTCGCGGGCAGAAAGAGCTAGCCTGGAAAGCTGTTGCTCAGCCTCATCTGCCCATGGCACTGCTCGCACAGAAGCACAGAGACTGGGGCTCCTTCCTTGTCTTGCCACCACAAAATTCATAGGTAGCCTTGAATGGGGAGGTCCATGCCGGGCGCCTCCGGCAGCCATGCTCCCAAAATTCAAACGTCTGCAGATAGCTCGCAGTCAGAAGGGGCTAGCGTGGAAAGCTGTTGCTCAGACTCATCTGCCCATGGCACTGCTCGCACAGAGGCACAGAGACTGGGGCTGCTTTCTTGTCTTGCCACCTCAAACTTCAAACGTAGATTTGGGGTTCCGTGGAGGGTGTCTCCGGCAGCTATGCTCAAAAAAGCAAACGTCTGCAGATAGCTCGCAGCCAGAAAGGACTAGCTTGGAAAGATGTTGCTCAGCCTCTTCTACCTTTGGCACTACTCACACAAGGCACAGAGACTGGGGCTGCTTGCTTGTCTTGCCATCTATAATGTCAAACGTAGCTTTGGTGGTCCGTGCCAGGCGCCTCCGGCAGCCCTGCTCTCAAAATGCAAACTTCTGCAGATAGATCGCAGCCAGTTGGGGCTGGCCTGGAAAGCTGTTGCTCAGCCTCATCTGCCCCTGGCACTGCTCGCACAGAGGCACAGAGACTGGGGCTGCTTCCTTGTCTTGCCATCTCCAACGTCAAACGTAGCTTTGGGGGTCCGTGCCAGGCGCCTCCGGCAGCCCTGCTCTCAAAATGCAAACTTCTGCAGATAGCTCGCAGCCAGTTGGGGCTCGCCTGGAAAGCTGTTGCTCAGCCTCATCTGCCCATGGCACTGCTCGCACAGAGGCACAGAGACTGGGGCTGCTTCCTTGTCTTGCCACCTCAAACTTCAAACGTAGGTTTGGGGGTCCGTGCTAAGTACCTCCCACAGCCCTGCTCAAAAAAGCAAACTTCTGCAGATAGCTCGCAGCCAGAAGCGACTAGCCTGGAAAGCTGTTGCTCAGCCTCATCTGCCCATGGCACTGCTCGCACAGAGGCACAGAGACTGGGGCTGCTTGCTTGTCTTGCCACCTTCAACTTCAAACGTAGAATTGGGGGTCCGTGCAGGGCGCCTCCGGCGGCCCTGCTCCCAAAATGTGAACGTCTGCAGATAGCTCGCAGGCAGAAAGAGCTAGCCTGGAAACCTGTTGCTCAGCCTCATCTGCCCATGGCACTGCTCGCACAGAGGCACAGAGACTGGGGCTGCTTGCTTGTCTTGCCACCTCAAACTTCAAACGTATCTTTCGGAGACTGTGACAGGCACCTCCGTCAGACATGCTCCAAAAATGCAAACGTCTGCAGACAGCCCACAGCCAGAAAGAGCTAGCCTGGAAAGCTGTTGCTCAGCCTCATCTGCCCATGGCACTGCTCGCACAGAAGCACAGAGACTGGGGCTCCTTCCTTGTCTTGCACCACAAAATTCATAGGTAGCCTTGAATGGGGAGGTCCATGCCGGGCGCCTCCGGCAGCCATGCTCCCAAAATTCAAACGTCTGCAGATAGCTCGCAGTCAGAAGGGGCTAGCGTGGAAAGCTGTTGCTCAGACTCATCTGCCCATGGCACTGCTCGCACAGAGGCACAGAGACTGGGGCTGCTTACTTGTCTTGCCACCTCAAACTTCAAACGTAGATTTGGGGTTCCGTGGAGGGTGTCTCCGGCAGCTATGCTCAAAAAAGCAAACGTCTGCAGATAGCTCGCAGCCAGAAAGGACTAGCTTGGAAAGATGTTGCTCAGCCTCTTCTACCTTTGGCACTGCTCACACAAGGCACAGAGACTGGGGCTGCTTGCTTGTCTTGCCATCTCCAACGTCAAACGTAGCTTTGGTGGTCCGTGCCAGGCGCCTCCGGCAGCCCTGCTCTCAAAATGCAAACTTCTGCAGATAGCTCGCAGCCAGTTGGGGCTGGCCTGGAAAGCTGTTGCTCAGCCTCATCTGCCCATGGCACTGCTCGCACAGAGGCACAGAGACTGGGGCTGCTTGCTTGTCTTGCCATCTCCAACGTCAAACGTAGCTTTGGGGGTCCGTGCCAGGCGCCTCCGGCAGCCCTGCTCTCAAAATGCAAACTTCTGCAGATAGCTCGCAGCCAGTTGGGGCTGGCCTGGAAAGCTGTTGCTCAGCCTCATCTGCCCATGGCACTGCTCGCACAGCGGCACAGAGACTGGGGCTGCTTCCTTGTCTTGCCATCTCCAACGTGAAACGTATCTTTGGGGGTCCGTGCTAAGTACCTCCCACAGCCCTGCTCAAAAAAGCAAACTTCTCCAGATAGCTCGCAGCCAGAAGCGACTAGCCTGGAAAGCTGTTGCTCAGCCTCATCTGCCCATGGCACTGCTCGCACAGAGGCACAGAGACTGGGGCTGCTTGCTTGTCTTGCCACCTTCAACTTCAAACGTAGAATTGGGGGTCCGTGCAGGGCGCCTCCGGCAGCCCTGCTCCCAAAATGTGAACGTCTGCAGATAGCTCGCAGGCAGAAAGAGCTAGCCTGGAAACCTGTTGCTCAGCCTCATCTGCCCATGGCACTGCTCGCACAGAGGCACAGAGACTGGGGCTGCTTGCTTGTCTTGCCACCTCCAACTTCAAACGTATCTTTCGGAGACTGTGACAGGCACCTCCGTCAGACATGCTCCAAAAATGCAAACGTCTGCAGACAGCCCGCAGCCAGAAAGAGCTAGCCTGGAAAGCTGTTGCTCAGTCTCATCTATCCATGGCACTACCCGCACAGAGGCACAGAGACTGGGGCTGCTTGCATCTCTTGCCACCTCAAAATTCAGACGTAGATGTGGGGGTCCGTGCCAGGTGCCTCCGGCAGTCCTGCCCTGAAAATGCAAACGTCTGCAGATAGCTCGCAGCCAGAAGGGGCTAGCCTGGAAAGCTGTTGCTCAGCCTCATCTGCCCATGGCACTGCTCGCACAGAGGCACAGAGACTGGGGCTGCTTGCTTGTCTTGCCACCTCAAACTTCAAAAGTATATTTGGGGGTGCGTGCCGGGTGCCTGCGGCATCCCTGCTTCAAAAATGTGAACGTCTGAAGATAGTTCGCAGGCAGAAAGAGCTAGCCTGGAAAGCTGTTGTTCAGCCTCATCTGCCCATGGCACTGCTCGCACAGAGGCACAGAAACTGGGGCGGCTTTCCTGTCTTGCCACCTTCAACTTCAAACGTATCTTTCGGGGTCTGTGACAGGTACCTCCGTCAGACATGCTCCAAAAATGCAAACGTATGCTGATAGCTCGCAGCCAGTTGGGGCTCGCCTGGAAAGCTGTTGCTCAGCCTCATCTGCCCATGGCACTGCTCGCACAGAGGCACAGAGACTGGGGCTGCTTCCTTGTCTTGCCACCTCAAACTTCAAACGTAGGTTTGGGGGTCCGTGCTAAGTACCTCCCACAGCCCTGCTCAAAAAAGCAAACTTCTGCAGATAGCTCGCAGCCAGAAGCGACTAGCCTGGAAAGCTGTTGCTCAGCCTCATCTGCCCATGGCACTGCTCGCACAGAGGCACAGAGACTGGGGCTGCTTGCTTGTCTTGCCACCTTCAACTTCAAACGTAGAATTGGGGGTCCGTGCAGGGCGCCTCCGGCGGCCCTGCTCCCAAAATGTGAACGTCTGCAGATAGCTCGCAGGCAGAAAGAGCTAGCCTGGAAACCTGTTGCTCAGCCTCATCTGCCCATGGCACTGCTCGCACAGAGGCACAGAGACTGGGGCTGCTTGCTTGTCTTGCCACCTCAAACTTCAAACGTATCTTTCGGAGACTGTGACAGGCACCTCCGTCAGACATGCTCCAAAAATGCAAACGTCTGCAGACAGCCCACAGCCAGAAAGAGCTAGCCTGGAAAGCTGTTGCTCAGCCTCATCTGCCCATGGCACTGCTCGCACAGAAGCACAGAGACTGGGGCTCCTTCCTTGTCTTGCACCACAAAATTCATAGGTAGCCTTGAATGGGGAGGTCCATGCCGGGCGCCTCCGGCAGCCATGCTCCCAAAATTCAAACGTCTGCAGATAGCTCGCAGTCAGAAGGGGCTAGCGTGGAAAGCTGTTGCTCAGACTCATCTGCCCATGGCACTGCTCGCACAGAGGCACAGAGACTGGGGCTGCTTACTTGTCTTGCCACCTCAAACTTCAAACGTAGATTTGGGGTTCCGTGGAGGGTGTCTCCGGCAGCTATGCTCAAAAAAGCAAACGTCTGCAGATAGCTCGCAGCCAGAAAGGACTAGCTTGGAAAGATGTTGCTCAGCCTCTTCTACCTTTGGCACTGCTCACACAAGGCACAGAGACTGGGGCTGCTTGCTTGTCTTGCCATCTCCAACGTCAAACGTAGCTTTGGTGGTCCGTGCCAGGCGCCTCCGGCAGCCCTGCTCTCAAAATGCAAACTTCTGCAGATAGCTCGCAGCCAGTTGGGGCTGGCCTGGAAAGCTGTTGCTCAGCCTCATCTGCCCATGGCACTGCTCGCACAGAGGCACAGAGACTGGGGCTGCTTGCTTGTCTTGCCATCTCCAACGTCAAACGTAGCTTTGGGGGTCCGTGCCAGGCGCCTCCGGCAGCCCTGCTCTCAAAATGCAAACTTCTGCAGATAGCTCGCAGCCAGTTGGGGCTGGCCTGGAAAGCTGTTGCTCAGCCTCATCTGCCCATGGCACTGCTCGCACAGCGGCACAGAGACTGGGGCTGCTTCCTTGTCTTGCCATCTCCAACGTGAAACGTATCTTTGGGGGTCCGTGCTAAGTACCTCCCACAGCCCTGCTCAAAAAAGCAAACTTCTCCAGATAGCTCGCAGCCAGAAGCGACTAGCCTGGAAAGCTGTTGCTCAGCCTCATCTGCCCATGGCACTGCTCGCACAGAGGCACAGAGACTGGGGCTGCTTGCTTGTCTTGCCACCTTCAACTTCAAACGTAGAATTGGGGGTCCGTGCAGGGCGCCTCCGGCAGCCCTGCTCCCAAAATGTGAACGTCTGCAGATAGCTCGCAGGCAGAAAGAGCTAGCCTGGAAACCTGTTGCTCAGCCTCATCTGCCCATGGCACTGCTCGCACAGAGGCACAGAGACTGGGGCTGCTTGCTTGTCTTGCCACCTCCAACTTCAAACGTATCTTTCGGAGACTGTGACAGGCACCTCCGTCAGACATGCTCCAAAAATGCAAACGTCTGCAGACAGCCCGCAGCCAGAAAGAGCTAGCCTGGAAAGCTGTTGCTCAGTCTCATCTATCCATGGCACTACCCGCACAGAGGCACAGAGACTGGGGCTGCTTGCATCTCTTGCCACCTCAAAATTCAGACGTAGATGTGGGGGTCCGTGCCAGGTGCCTCCGGCAGTCCTGCCCTGAAAATGCAAACGTCTGCAGATAGCTCGCAGCCAGAAGGGGCTAGCCTGGAAAGCTGTTGCTCAGCCTCATCTGCCCATGGCACTGCTCGCACAGAGGCACAGAGACTGGGGCTGCTTGCTTGTCTTGCCACCTCAAACTTCAAAAGTATATTTGGGGGTGCGTGCCGGGTGCCTGCGGCATCCCTGCTTCAAAAATGTGAACGTCTGAAGATAGTTCGCAGGCAGAAAGAGCTAGCCTGGAAAGCTGTTGTTCAGCCTCATCTGCCCATGGCACTGCTCGCACAGAGGCACAGAAACTGGGGCGGCTTTCCTGTCTTGCCACCTTCAACTTCAAACGTATCTTTCGGGGTCTGTGACAGGTACCTCCGTCAGACATGCTCCAAAAATGCAAACGTATGCTGATAGCTCACAGCCAGAAGAGGCTAGCCTGGAAAGCTGTTGCTCAGCCTCATCTGCCCATGGCACTGCTCGCACAGAGGCACAGAGACTGGGGCTGCTTCCTTGTCTTGCCACCTCAAACTTCAAACGTAGATTTGGGGGTGCGTGCCGGGTGCCTCCGGCAGCCCTACTCAAAAAAGCAAACTTCAGCAGATAGCTCTCAGGCAGAAAGAGCTAGCCTGGAAAGCTGTTGCTCAGCCTCATCTGCCCATGGCACTGCTCGCACAGAGGCACAGAGACTGGCCTCTTGCTCGTCTTGCCACCAAAAACTTCAGAGGTAGCCTTGAATGGGGGGGTCCATGCCGGGCGCCTCCGGCAGCCCTGCTCCCAAAATTCAAACGTCTGCAGATAGCTCGCAGCCAGAAGGGGCTACCCAGAAAGCTGTTACTCAGCCTCATCTGCCCATGGCACTGCTCACACAGAGGCACAGAGACTGGGGCCGCTTGCTTGTCTTGCCATCTCCAACGTCAAACGTAGCTTTCGGGGTTCGTGCCAGACGCCTCCGGCAGCCCTGCTCCCAAAATTCAAACGTCTGCAGACAGCTCGCAGTCACATGGGGCTAGCCTGGAAAGATGTTGCTCAGCCTCATCTGCCTTTGGCACTGCTCGCACAGAGGCACAGAGTCTGGGGCTGCTTGCTTGTCTTGCCACCTCAAACTTCAAACGTAGCCTGGGAATAAGGGAGGTCACTGCCAGGCTCCTTTTGCAGCCCTGCTCCCAAAATGGGAACATCTGCACGTCGCTCGCAGGCAGAAAGAGCTAGCCTGGAAAGCTGTTGCTCAGCCTCATCTGCCCATGGCACTGCTCACACAGAGGCACAGAGAGTGGGGCTCTTACTCGTCTTGCCACCACAAAATTCATAGGTAGCCTTGAATGGGGAGGTCCATGCCGGACGCCTCCGGCAGCCATGCTCCCAAAATTCAAACGTCTGCAGATAGCTCGCAGTCAGAAGGGGCTAGCGTGGAAAGCTGTTGCTCAGACTCATCTGCCCATGGCACTGCTTGCACAGAGGCACAGAGACTGGGGCTGCTTACTTGTCTTGCCACCTCAAACTTCAAACGTAGATTTGGGGTTCCGTGGAGGGTGTCTCCGGCAGCTATGCTCAAAAAAGCAAACGTCTGCAGATAGCTCGCAGCCAGAAAGGACTAGCTTGGAAAGCTGTTGCTCAGCCTCTTCTACCTTTGGCACTACTCACACAAGGCACAGAGACTGGGGCTGCTTGCTTGTCTTGCCATCTCCAACGTGAAACGTATCTTTGGGGGTCCGTGCCAGGCGCCTCCGGCAGCCCTGCTCTCAAAATGCAAACTTCTGCAGATAGCTCGCAGCCAGTTGGGGCTGGCCTGGAAAGCTGTTGCTCAGCCTCATCTGCCCATGGCACTGCTCGCACAGAGGCACAAAGACTGGGGCTGCTTTCTTGTCTTGCCACCTCAAACTTCAAACGTAGGTTTGGGGGTCCGTGCTAAGTACCTCCCACAGCCCTGCTCAAAAAAGCAAACTTCTGCAGATAGCTCGCAGCCAGAAGCGACTAGCCTGGAAAGCTGTTGCTCAGCCTCATCTGCCCATGGCACTGCTCGCACAGAGGCACAGAGACTGGGGCTGCTTGCTTGTCTTGCCACCTCGAACTTCAGACGTATCTTTGGGGCTCTGTGAAGGGCGCCTCTGGCAGCCCTGCTCCCAAAATGCGAATATCTGCAGATAGCTCGCAGTCAGAAGGGGCTAGCCTGGAAAGCTGTTGCTCAGCCTCATCTGCCCATGGCACTGCTCGCACAGAAGCACAGAGACTGGGGCTGCTTGCTTGTCCTGCCACCTCTAAAGTGAAACGGAGCTTTGGGGGTTCTTGCCAGGCGCGTCCAACAGCCCTGCTCCAAAAATGCGAAAGTGTACAGATAGCTCGCAGCCAGAAGGGGCTAGCCTGGAAAGCTGTTGCTCAGCCTCATCTGCCCATGGCACTGCTCACACAGAGGCACAGAGAGTGGGGCTCTTACTCGTCTTGCCACCACAAAATTCATAGGTAGCCTTGAATGGGGAGGTCCATGCCGGACGCCTCCGGCAGCCATGCTCCCAAAATTCAAACGTCTGCAGATAGCTCGCAGTCAGAAGGGGCTAGCGTGGAAAGCTGTTGCTCAGACTCATCTGCCCATGGCACTGCTTGCACAGAGGCACAGAGACTGGGGCTGCTTACTTGTCTTGCCACCTCAAACTTCAAACGTAGATTTGGGGTTCCGTGGAGGGTGTCTCCGGCAGCTATGCTCAAAAAAGCAAACGTCTGCAGATAGCTCGCAGCCAGAAAGGACTAGCTTGGAAAGCTGTTGCTCAGCCTCTTCTACCTTTGGCACTACTCACACAAGGCACAGAGACTGGGGCTGCTTGCTTGTCTTGCCATCTCCAACGTGAAACGTATCTTTGGGGGTCCGTGCCAGGCGCCTCCGGCAGCCCTGCTCTCAAAATGCAAACTTCTGCAGATAGCTCGCAGCCAGTTGGGGCTGGCCTGGAAAGCTGTTGCTCAGCCTCATCTGCCCATGGCACTGCTCGCACAGAGGCACAGAGACTGGGGCTGCTTCCTTGTCTTGCCACCTCAAACTTCAAACGTAGAATTGGGGGTCCGTGCAGGGCGCCTCCGGCAGCCCTGCTCCCAAAATGTGAACGTCTGCAGATAGCTCGCAGGCAGAAAGAGCTAGCCTGGAAAGCTGTTGCTCAGCCTCATCTGCCCATGGCACTGCTCGCACAGAGGCACAGAGACTGGGGCTGCTTGCTTGTCTTGCCACCTCCAACTTCAAACGTATCTTTCGGAGACTGTGACAGGCACCTCCGTCAGACATGCTCCAAAAATGCAAACGTCTGCAGACAGCCCGCAGCCAGAAAGAGCTAGCCTGGAAAGCTGTTGCTCAGTCTCATCTATCCATGGCACTACCCGCACAGAGGCACAGAGACTGGGGCTGCTTGCATCTCTTGCCACCTCAAAATTCAGACGTAGATGTGGGGGTCCGTGCCAGGTGCCTCCGGCAGTCCTGCCCTGAAAATGCAAACGTCTGCAGATAGCTCGCAGCCAGAAGGGGCTAGCCTGGAAAGCTGTTGCTCAGCCTCATCTGCCCATGGCACTGCTCGCACAGAGGCACAGAGACTGGGGCTGCTTGCTTGTCTTGCCACCTCAAACTTCAAAAGTATATTTGGGGGTGCGTGCCGGGTGCCTGCGGCATCCCTGCTTCAAAAATGTGAACGTCTGAAGATAGTTCGCAGGCAGAAAGAGCTAGCCTGGAAAGCTGTTGTTCAGCCTCATCTGCCCATGGCACTGCTCGCACAGAGGCACAGAAACTGGGGCGGCTTTCCTGTCTTGCCACCTTCAACTTCAAACGTATCTTTCGGGGTCTGTGACAGGTACCTCCGTCAGACATGCTCCAAAAATGCAAACGTATGCTGATAGCTCACAGCCAGAAGAGGCTAGCCTGGAAAGCTGTTGCTCAGCCTCATCTGCCCATGGCACTGCTCGCACAGAGGCACAGAGACTGGGGCTGCTTCCTTGTCTTGCCACCTCAAACTTCAAACGTAGATTTGGGGGTGCGTGCCGGGTGCCTCCGGCAGCCCTACTCAAAAAAGCAAACTTCAGCAGATAGCTCTCAGGCAGAAAGAGCTAGCCTGGAAAGCTGTTGCTCAGCCTCATCTGCCCATGGCACTGCTCGCACAGAGGCACAGAGACTGGCCTCTTGCTCGTCTTGCCACCAAAAACTTCAGAGGTAGCCTTGAATGGGGGGGTCCATGCCGGGCGCCTCCGGCAGCCCTGCTCCCAAAATTCAAACGTCTGCAGATAGCTCGCAGCCAGAAGGGGCTACCCAGAAAGCTGTTACTCAGCCTCATCTGCCCATGGCACTGCTCACACAGAGGCACAGAGACTGGGGCCGCTTGCTTGTCTTGCCATCTCCAACGTCAAACGTAGCTTTCGGGGTCCGTGCCAGACGCCTCCGGCAGCCCTGCTCCCAAAATTCAAACGTCTGCAGACAGCTCGCAGTCACATGGGGCTAGCCTGGAAAGATGTTGCTCAGCCTCATCTGCCTTTGGCACTGCTCGCACAGAGGCACAGAGACTGGGGCTGCTTGCTTGTCTTGCCACCTCAAACTTCAAACGTAGCCTGGGAATAAGGGAGGTCACTGCCAGGCTCCTTTTGCAGCCCTGCTCCCAAAATGGGAACATCTGCACGTCGCTCGCAGGCAGAACGAGCTAGCCTGGAAAGCTGTTGCTCAGCCTCATCTGCCCATGGCACTGCTCACACAGAGGCACAGAGAGTGGGGCTCTTACTCGTCTTGCCACCACAAAATTCATAGGTAGCCTTGAATGGGGAGGTCCATGCCGGACGCCTCCGGCAGCCATGCTCCCAAA
This sequence comes from Opisthocomus hoazin, assembly GCF_030867145.1. Taxonomy (NCBI): domain Eukaryota; kingdom Metazoa; phylum Chordata; class Aves; order Opisthocomiformes; family Opisthocomidae; genus Opisthocomus; species Opisthocomus hoazin. The sequence goes on from NC_134417.1 coordinate 30,939,676, forward strand.
ATTCAAACGTCTGCAGATAGCTCGCAGTCAGAAGGGGCTAGCGTGGAAAGCTGTTGCTCAGACTCATCTGCCCATGGCACTGCTTGCACAGAGTCACAGAGACTGGGGCTGCTTACTTGTCTTGCCATCTCAAACTTCAAACGTAGATTTGGGGTTCCGTGGAGGGTGTCTCCGGCAGCTATGCTCAAAAAAGCAAACGTCTGCAGATAGCTCGCAGCCAGAAAGGACTAGCTTGGAAAGCTGTTGCTCAGCCTCTTCTACCTTTGGCACTACTCACACAAGGCACAGAGACTGGGGCTGCTTGCTTGTCTTGCCATCTCCAACGTGAAACGTAGCTTTGGGGGTCCGTGCCAGGCGCCTCCGGCAGCCCTGCTCTCAAAATGCAAACTTCTGCAGATAGCTCGCAGCCAGTTGGGGCTGGCCTGGAAAGCTGTTGCTCAGCCTCATCTGCCCATGGCACTGCTCGCACAGAGGCACAGAGACTGGGGCTGCTTTCTTGTCTTGCCACCTCAAACTTCAAACGTAGGTTTGGGGGTCCGTGCTAAGTACCTCCCACAGCCGTGCTCAAAAAAGCAAACTTCTGCAGATAGCTCGCAGCCAGAAGCGACTAGCCTGGAAAGCTGTTGCCCAGCCTCATCTGCCCATGGCACTGCTCGCACAGAGGCACAGAGACTGGGGCTGCTTGCTTGTCTTGCCACCTCGAACTTCAGACGTATCTTTGGGGCTCTGTGAAGGGCGCCTCCGGCAGCCCTGCTCCCAAAATGCGAATATCTGCAGATAGCTCGCAGTCAGAAGGGGCTAGCCTGGAAAGCTGTTGCTCAGCCTCATCTGCCCATGGCACTGCTCGCACAGAAGCACAGAGACTGGGGCTGCTTGCTTGTCCTGCCACCTCTAAAGTGAAACGGAGCTTTGGGGGTTCTTGCCAGGCGCGTCCAACAGCCCTGCTCCAAAAATGCGAAAGTGTACAGATAGCTCGCAGGCAGAAAGAGCTAGCCTGGAAAGCTGTTGCTCAGCCTCATCTGCCCATGGCACTGCTCGCACAGAGGCACAGAGACTGGGGCTGCTTGCTTCTCTTGCAACCTCAAACTTGAAACGTATCTTTCGGGGTCTGTGACAGGCACCTCCGGCAGACCTGCTTCAAAAATGCTAACGTCTGAAGAGAGCTTGCAGGCAGAAAGAGCTAGCCTGGAAAGCTGTTGCTCAGCCACATCTGCCCATGGCACTGCTCGCAGAGAGGCACAGAGACTGGGGCTGCTTGCTTCTCTTGCCACTTCAAACTTCAAAATGTAGTTTTTGGGGTCCATGCCTGTCAACTCCGGCAACCCTGCTCCCAAAATGCAAACGTCTGCCGATAGCTCGCAGGCAGAAAGAGCTAGCCTGGAAAGCTGTTGCTCAGCTTCATCTGCCCATGCACTGCTCGCACAGAGGCACAGAGACTGGGGCTGCTTTTTTCTCTTGCCACCTCAACCTTCAAACGTAGCCTGGGAATAAGGGAGTTCACTGCCAGACTCCTTTCGCAGCCCTGCTCCCAAGATGGGAACATCTACACATAGCTCGCAGCCAGAAAGAGCTAGCCTGGAAAGCTGTTGCTCAGCCTCATCTGCCCATGGCACTGCTCGCACAGAGGCACAGAGACTGGGGATGCTTACTTGTCTTGCCACCTCAAACTTCAAACGTAGATTTGGGGTTCCGTGGAGGGTGCCTCCGGCAGCTATGCTCAAAAAAGCAAACGTCTGCAGATAGCTCGCAGCCAGAAAGTGCTAGCTTGGAAAGCTCTTGCTCAACCTCTTCTAACTTTGGCACTACTCACACAAGGCACAGAGACTGGGGCTGCTTGCTTGTCTTGCCATCTACAAAGTCAAACGTAGCTTTCGGGGTCTGTGACAGGCGTCTCCGTCAGACATGCTCCAAATATGTAAATGTCTGCAGACAGCTCGCAGCCAGAAAGAGCTAGCCTGGAAAGCTGTTGCTCCGCCTCATCTGCCCATGGCACTGCTCGCACAGAGGCACAGAGACTGGGGCTGCTTGCCTGTCTTGCCACCTCAAACTTCAGACGTACCTTTGGGGTTCCGTGCCGTACACCTCTGACAGCCCTGCTCCCAAAATGCGAACGTCTGCAGAGAGCTCGCAGCCAGAAAGAGCTAGCCTGGAAAGCTGTTTCTCAGCCTCATTTGCCCATGGCACTGCTCGCACAGAGGTACAGAGATTGGGCTGCTTGCTTGTCTTGCCACCTTCAACTTCAAACGTAGAATTGGGGGTCTGCGAAGTGCGCATCTGGCAGACCTGCTCCCAAAATGCGAACATCTGCAGATAGCTCGCAGCCAGTTGGGGCTGGCCTGGAAAGCTGTTGCTCAGCCTCATCTGCCCATGGCACTGCTCGCACAGAAGCACAGAGACTGGGGCTGCTTGATTGTCCTGCCACCTCTAAAGTCAAACGTAGCTTTGGGGGCCCGTGCCAGGCGCGTCCAACAGCCCTACTCCAAAAATGCGAAAGTGTACAGATAGCTCGCAGGCAGAAAGAGCTAGCCTGGAAAGCTGTTGCTCAGCCTCATCTGCCCATGGCACTGCTCGCACAGCGGCACAGAGACTGGGGCGGCTTGCTTGTCTTGTTCCCTCAAACTTCAAACGTATCTTTCGGGGTCTGTGACAGGCACCTCCGGCAGCCCTGCTATAAAAATGCGAACGTCTGCAGAGAGCTCGCAGCCAGATGGGGCTAGCCTGGAAAGCTGTTGCTCTGCCTCATCTGCCCATGGCACTGCTCGCACAGAGGCACAGAGACTGGCGCTGCTTGCTTATCTTGCCACCTCAAACTTCAAATGTAGATTTGGGGGTGCGTGCCGGGTGCCTCCGGCAGCCCGTCTCAAAAAAGCAAACTTCTGCAGATAGCTCGCAGGCAGAAAGAACTAGCCTAGAAAGCTGTTGCTCAGCCTCATCTGCCCATGGCACTGCTCGCACAGAGGCACGGAGACTGGGACCGCTTGCTTGTCGTGCCACCTCAAACTTCAAAGGTGGCATTGGGGGTCCATGCAGGGTGCCTCCAGCAGCCCTGCTCCCAAAATGCGAACGTCTGCAGATAGCTCGCAACCAGAAGGGGCTAGCCTGGAAAGCTGTTGCTCAGCCTCATCTGCCCATGGCACTGCTCGCACAGAGGCACAGAGACTGGGGCGGCTTTCCTGTCTTGCCACCTCCAACTTCAAATGTATCTCTCGGGGTCTGTGACAGGCACCTCCGTCAGACATGCTCCAAAAATGCAAACGTATGCAGATAGCTCACAGCCAGAAGGGGCTACCCAGAAAGCTGTTGCTCAGCCTCATCTGCCCATGGCACTGCTCGCACAGAGGCACAGAGACTGGGGCTGCTTGCTTGTCTTGCCACCTCAAACTTCAAACGTAGCATGGGAATAATGGAAGTCACTGCCAGGCTCCTTTCGCAGCCCTGCTCCCAAAATGGGAACATCTGCACATAGCTCGCAGCCAGAAAGAGCTAGCCTGGAAAGCTGTTGCTCAGCCTCATCTGCCCATGGCACTGCTCGCACAGAAGCACAGAGACTGGGGCGGCTTGCTTGTCTTGCCACCTCCAACGTCAAACGTAGCTTTGGGGGTCCGTGCCAGGCGCGTCCAACAGCCCTACTCCAAAAATGCGAAAGTGTACAGATAGCTCGCAGGCAGAAAGAGCTAGCCTGGAAAGCTGTTGCTCAGCCTCATCTGCCCATGCACTGCTCGCACAGAGACACAGAGACTAGGGCAGGTTTTTTCTCTTCCCACCTCAAACTTCAAACGTAGCCTGGGAATAAGGGAGATCCCTGCCAGGCTCCTTTCGCAGCCCTGCTCCCAAAATGGGAACATCTGCACATAGCTCGCAGCCAGAAAGAGCTAGCCTGGAAAGATGTTGCTCAGCCTCATCTACCCATTGCACTGCTCGCAGAGAGGCACAGAGACTGGGGCCGCTTGCTTGTCTTGCCACCTCAAACTTCAAACATAGATTTCGGGGTCCGTGACAGGCGCCTCCGGCAGCCCTGCTCCCAAAATGCGAACGTCTGCAGGGAGCTCGCAGGCAGAAAGAGCTAGCCTGGAAAGCTGTTGCTCAGCCTCATCTGCCCGTGGCACTGCTCGCACAGAAGCACAGAGACTGGGGCTGCTTGCTTATCTTCAAACTTCAGACGTACCTTTGGGGTTCCGTGCCGTACACCTCTGACAGCCCTGCTCCCAAAATGCGAACGTCTGCAGAGAGCTCGCAGCCAGAAAGAGCTAGCCTGGAAAGCTGTTTCTCAGCCTCATTTGCCCATGGCAATGCTCGCACAGAGTTACAGAGACTGGGCTGCTTGCTTGTCTTGCCACCTTCAACTTCAAACGTAGAACTGGGGGTCCGTGCAGGGCGCCTCCGGCACCCCTGCTCCCAAAATGCGAACGTCTGCAGGGAGCTCGCAGGCAGAAAGAGCTAGCCTGGAAAACTGTTGCTCAGCCTCATCTGCCCATGGCACTGCTCGCACAGAGGCACAGAGACTGGGGCTGCTTTTTTCTCTTGCCACCTCAACCTTCAAACGTAGCCTGGGAATAAGGGAGATCCCTGCCAGGCTCCTTTCGCAGCCCTGCTCACAAAATGGGAACATCTGCACATAGCTCGCAGCCAGAAAGAGCTAGCCTGGAAAGATGTTGCTCAGCCTCATCTACCCATTGCACTGCTCGCACAGAGGCACAGAGACTGGGGCTGCATGCTTGTCTTGCCACCTCAAACTTCAAACATAGATTTCGGGGTCCGTGACAGGCGCCTCCGGCACCCCTGCTCCAAAACTGCGAACGTCTGCAGGGAGCTCGCAGGCAGAAAGAGCTAGCCTGGAAAGCTGTTGCTCAGCCTCATCTGCCCATGGCACTGCTCGCACAGAAGCACAGAGACTGGGGCTCCTTGCTTGTCTTGCCACCTTCAACTTCAAACGTAGAATTGGGGGTCCGTGCAGGGCGCCTCCGGCAGCCCGTCTCAAAAAAGCAAACTTCTGTAGATAGCTCGCAGGCAGAAAGAACTAGCCTAGAAAGCTGTTGCTCAGCCTCATCTGCCCATGGCACTGCTCGCACAGAGGCACGGAGACTGGGACCGCTTGCTTGTCGTGCCACCTCAAATTTCAAACGTGGCATTGGGGGTCCGTGAAGGGCGCCTCCGGCAGCCCTGCTCCCAAAATGCGAACGTCTGCAGATAGCTCGCAACCAGAAGGGGCTAGCCTGGAAAGCTGTTGCTCAGCCTCATCTGCCCATGGCACTGCTCGCACAGAGGCACAGAGACTGGGGCTGCTTGCTTGTCTTGCCACCTCAAACTTCAAAACGTAGTTTTGGGGGTCCGTTACAGGCTCCTCCAGCAGACGTGCTCCAAAAATGCGAACGTCTGCAGAGAGCTCGCAGCCAGAAAGAGCTAGCCTGGAAAGCTGTTGCTCAGCCTCATTTGCCCATGGCACTGCTCGTACAGAGGCACAGAGACTGGGGCTGCTTGCTTGTCTTGCCACCTCGAACTTCAGACGTATCTTTGGGGCTCTGTGAAGGGCGCCTCTGGCAGCCCTGCTCACAAAATGCGAACATCTGCAGATAGCTCGCAGTCAGAAGGGGCTAGCCTGGAAAGCTGTTGCTCAGCCTCATCTGCCCATGGCACTGCTCGCACAGAAGCACAGAAACTGAGGCTGCTTGCTTGTCTTGCCACCTCCAACGTCAAACGTAGCTTTCGGGGTCTGTGACAGGCGCCTCCGTCAGACATGCTCCAAAAATGCAAATGTCTGCAGACAGCTCGCAGCCAGAAAGAGCTAGCCTGGAAAACTGTTGCTCAGCCTCATCTGCCCATGGCACTGCTCACACAGAGGCACAGACACTGGGGCTGCTTTTTTCTCTTGACACCTCAACCTTCAAACGTAGCCTGGGAATAAGGGAGATCCCTGCCAGGCTCCTTTCGCAGCCCTGCTCCCAAAATGGGAACATCTGCACATAGCTCGCAGCCAGAAAGAGCTAGCCTGGAAAGCTGTTGCTCAGCCTCATCTGCCCGTGGCACTGCTCGCACAGAAGCACAGAGACTGGGGCTGCTTGCTTATCTTGCCACCTCAAACTTCAGTCGTACCTTTGGGGTTCCGTGCCGTACACCTCTGACAGCCCTGCTCCCAAAATGCGAACGTCTGCAGAGAGCTCGCAGCCAGAAAGAGCTAGCCTGGAAAGCTGTTTCTCAGCCTCATTTGCCCATGGCACTGCTCGCACAGAGGTACAGAGACTGGGCTGCTTGCTTGTCTTGCCACCTTCAACTTCAAACGTAGAACTGGGGGTCCGTGCAGGGCGCCTCCGGCACCCCTGCTCCCAAAATGCGAACGTCTGCAGGGAGCTCGCAGGCAGAAAGAGCTAGCCTGGAAAACTGTTGCTCAGCCTCATCTGCCCATGGCACTGCTCGCACAGAGGCACAGAGACTGGGGCTGCTTTTTTCTCTTGCCACCTCAAACTTAAAACGTAGCCTGGGAATAAGGGAGATCCCTGCCAGGCTTCTTTCGCAGCCCTGCTCCCAAAATGGGAACATCTGCACATAGCTCGCAGCCAGAAAGAGCTAGCCTGGAAAGATGTTGCTCAGCCTCATCTACCCATTGCACTGCTCGCACAGAGGCACAGAGACTGGGGCTGCATGCTTGTCTTGCCACCTCAAACTTCAAACATAGATTTCGGGGTCCGTGACAGGCGCCTCCGGCACCCCTGCTCCAAAACTGCGAACGTCTGCAGGGAGCTCGCAGGCAGAAAGAGCTAGCCTGGAAAGCTGTTGCTCAGCCTCATCTGCCCATGGCACTGCTCGCACAGAAGCACAGAGACTGGGGCTCCTTGCTTGTCTTGCCACCTTCAACTTCAAACGTAGAATTGGTTGTCCGTGCAGGGCGCCTCCGGCAGCCCATCTCAAAAAAGCAAACTTCTGTAGATAGCTCGCAGGCAGAAAGAACTAGCCTAGAAAGCTGTTGCTCAGCCTCATCTGCCCATGGCACTGCTCGCACAGAGGCACGGAGACTGGGACCGCTTGCTTGTCGTGCCACTTCAAACTTCAAACGTGGCATTGGGGGTCCGTGCAGGGCGCCTCCGGCAGCCCTGCTCCCAAAATGCGTAAGTCTGCAGATAGCTCGCAACCAGAAGGGGCTAGCCTGGAAAGCTGTTGCTCAGCCTCATCTGCCCATGGCACTGCTCGCACAGAGGCACAGAGACTGGGGCTGCATGCTTGTCTTGCCACCTCAAACTTCAAACATAGATTTCGGGGTCCGTGACAGGCGCCTCCGGCACCCCTGCTCCAAAACTGCGAACGTCTGCAGGGAGCTCGCACGCAGAAAGAGCTAGCCTGGAAAGCTGTTGCTCAGCCTCATCTGCCCATGGCACTGCTCGCACAGAAGCACAGAGACTGGGGCTCCTTGCTTGTCTTGCCACCTTCAACTTCAAACGTAGAATTGGGGGTCCGTGTAGGGCGCCTCCGGCAGCCCGTCTCAAAAAAGCAAACTTCTGTAGATAGCTCGCAGGCAGAAAGAACTAGCCTACAAAGCTGATGCTCAGCCTCATCTGCCCATGGCACTGCTCGCACAGAGGCACGGAGACTGGGACCGCTTGCTTGTCGTGCCACCTCAAACTTCAAACGTGGCATTTGGGGTCCGTGCAGGGCGCCTCCGGCAGCCCTGCTCCCAAAATGCGAACGTCTGCAGATAGCTCGCAACCAGAAGGGGCTAGCCTGGAAAGCTGTTGCTCAGCCTCATCTGCCCATGGCACTGCTCGCACAGAGGCACAGAGACTGGGGCTGCTTGCTTGTCTTGCCACCTCAAACTTCAAAACGTAGTTTTGGGGGTCCGTTACAGGCTCCTCCAGCAGCCGTGCTCCAAAAATGCGAACGTCTGCAGAGAGCTCGCAGCCAGAAAGAGCTAGCCTGGAAAGCTGTTGCTCAGCCTCATTTGCCCATGGCACTGCTCGCACAGAGGCACAGAGACTGGGGCTGCTTGCTTGTCTTGCCACCTCGAACTTCAGACGTATCTTTGGGGCTCTGTGAAGGGCGCCTCTGGCAGCCCTGCTCCCAAAATGCGAACATCTGCAGATAGCTCGCAGTCAGAAGGGGCTAGCCTGGAAAGCTGTTGCTCAGCCTCATCTGCCCATGGCACTGCTCGCACAGAAGCACAGAAACTGGGGCTGCTTGCTTGTCTTGCCACCTCCAACGTCAAACGTAGCTTTCGGGGTCTGTGACAGGCGCCTCCGTCAGACATGCTCCAAAAATGCAAATGTCTGCAGACAGCTCGCAGCCAGAAAGAGCTAGCCTGGAAAACTGTTGCTCAGCCTCATCTGCCCATGGCACTGCTCGCACAGAGGCACAGAGACTGGGGCTGCTTTTTTCTCTTGCCACCTCAAACTTAAAACGTAGCCTGGGAATAAGGGAGATCCCTGCCAGGCTCCTTTCGCAGCCCTGCTCACAAAATGGGAACATCTGCACATAGCTCGCAGCCAGAAAGAGCTAGCCTGGAAAGATGTTGCTCAGCCTCATCTGCCCATGGCACTGCTCGCACAGAGGCACAGAGACTGGGGCTGCATGCTTGTCTTGCCACCTCAAACTTCAAACATAGATTTCGGGGTCCGTGACAGGCGCCTCCGGCACCCCTGCTCCAAAACTGCGAACGTCTGCAGGGAGCTCACAGGCAGAAAGAGCTAGCCTGGAAAGCTGTTGCTCAGCCTCATCTGCCCATGGCACTGCTCGCACAGAAGCACAGAGACTGGGGCTCCTTGCTTGTCTTGCCACCTTCAACTTCAAACGTAGAATTGGGGGTCCGTGCAGGGCGCCTCCGGCAGCCCGTCTCAAAAAAGCAAACTTCTGTAGATAGCTCGCAGGCAGAAAGAACTAGCCTAGAAAGCTGTTGCTCAGCCTCATCTGCCCATGGCACTGCTCGCACAGAGGCACGGAGACTGGGGCGGCTTGCTTGTCGTGCCACCTCAAACTTCAAACGTGGCATTGGGGGTCCGTGCAGGGCGCCTCCGGCAGCCCTGCTCCCAAAATGCGAACGTCTGCAGATAGCTCGCAACCAGAAGGGGCTAGCCTGGAAAGCTGTTGCTCAGCCTCATCTGCCCATGGCACTGCTCGCACAGAGGCACAGAGACTGGGGCTGCTTGCTTGTCTTGCCACCTCAAACTTCAAAACGTAGTTTTGGGGGTCCGTTACAGGCTCCTCCAGCAGCCGTGCTCCAAAAATGCGAACGTCTGCAGAGAGCTCGCAGCCAGAAAGAGCTAGCCTGGAAAGCTGTTGCTCAGCCTCATTTGCCCATGGCACTGCTTGCACAGAGGCACAGAGACTGGGGCTGCTTGCTTGTCTTGCCACCTCGAACTTCAGACGTATCTTTGGGGCTCTGTGTAGGGCGCCTCTGGCAGCCCTGCTCCCAAAATGCGAACATCTGCAGATAGCTCGCAGTCAGAAGGGGCTAGCCTGGAAACCTGTTGCTCAGCCTCATCTACCCATGGCACTGCTCGCACAGAAGCACAGAAACTGGGGCTGCTTGCTTGTCTTGCCACCTCCAACGTCAAACGTAGCTTTCGGGGTCTGTGACAGGCGCCTCCGTCAGACATGCTCCAAAAATGCAAATGTCTGCAGACAGCTCGCAGACAGAAAGAGCTAGCCTGGAAAACTGTTGCTCAGCCTCATCTGCCCATGGCACTGCTCGCACAGAGGCACAGAGACTGGGGCTGCTTTTTTCTCTTGACACCTCAACCTTCAAACGTAGCCTGGGAATAAGGGAGATCCCTGCCAGGCTCCTTTCGCAGCCCTGCTCCCAAAATGGGAACATCTGCACATAGCTCGCAGCCAGAAAGAGCTAGCCTGGAAAGATGTTGCTCAGCCTCATCTACCCATTGCACTGCTCGCAGAGAGGCACAGAGACTGGGGCTGCTTGCTTGTCTTGCCACCTCAAACTTCAAACATAGATTTCGGGGTCCGTGACAGGCGCCTCCGGCAGCCCTGCTCCCAAAATGCGATCGTCTGCAGGGAGCTCGCAGGCAGAAAGAGCTAGCCTGGAAAGCTGTTGCTCAGCCTCATCTGCCCGTGGCACTGCTCGCACAGAAGCACAGAGACTGGGGCTTCTTGCTTCTCTTGCCACCTCAAACTTCAGACGTACCTTTGGGGTTCCGTGCCGTACACCTCTGACAGCCCTGCTCCCAAAATGCGAACGTCTGCAGAGAGCTCGCAGCCAGAAAGAGCTAGCCTGGAAAGCTGTTTCTCAGCCTCATTTGCCCATGGCACTGCTCGCACAGAGGTACAGAGACTGGGCTGCTTGCTTGTCTTGCCACCTTCAACTTCAAACGTAGAACTGGGGGTCCATGCAGGGCGCCTCCGGCACCCCTGCTCCCAAAATGCGAACATCTGCAGGGAGCTCGCAGGCAGAAAGAGCTAGCCTGGAAAACTGTTGCTCAGCCTCATCTGCCCATGGCACTGCTCGCACAGAGGCACAGAGACTGGGGCTGCTTTTTTCTCTTGCCACCTCAAACTTAAAACGTAGCCTGGGAATAAGGGAGATCCCTGCCAGGCTCCTTTCGCAGCCCTGCTCCCAAAATGGGAACATCTGCACATAGCTCGCAGCCAGAAAGAGCTAGCCTGGAAAGATGTTGCTCAGCCTCATCTACCCATTTCACTGCTCGCACAGAGGCACAGAGACTGGGGCTGCATGCTTGTCTTGCTACCTCAAACTTCAAACATAGATTTCGGGGTCCGTGACAGGCGCCTCCGGCACCCCTGCTCCAAAACTGCGAACGTCTGCAGGGAGCTCGCAGGCAGAAAGAGCTAGCCTGGAAAGCTGTTGCTCAGCCTCATCTGCCCATGGCACTGCTCGCACAGAAGCACAGAGACTGGGGCTGCTTGCTTGTCTTGCCACCTTCAACTTCAAACGTAGAATTGGGGGTCCGTGCAGGGCGCCTTCGGCAGCCCGTCTCAAAAAAGCAAACTTCTGTAGATAGCTCGCAGGCAGAAAGAACTAGCCTAGAAAGCTGTTGCTCAGCCTCATCTGCCCATGGCACTGCTCGCACAGAGGCACGGAGACTGGGACCGCTTGCTTGTCGTGCCACCTCAAACTTCAAACGTGGCATTGGGGGTCCGTGCAGGGCGCCACCGGCAGCCCTGCTCCCAAAATGCGAACGTCTGCAGATAGCTCGCAACCAGAAGGGGCTAGCCTGGAAAGCTGTTGCTCAGCCTCATCTGCCCATGGCACTGCTCGCACAGAGGCACAGAGACTGGGGCTGCTTGCTTGTCTTGCCACCTCAAACTTCAAAACGTAGTTTTGGGGGTCCGTTACAGGCTCCTCCAGCAGCCGTGCTCCAAAAATGCGAACGTCTGCAGAGAGCTCGCAACCAGAAGGGGCTAGCCTGGAAAGCTGTTGCTCAGCCTCATTTGCCCATGGCACTGCTCGCACAGAGGCACAGAGACTGGGGCTGCTTGCTTGTCTTGCCACCTCGAACTTCAGACGTATCTTTGGGGCTCTGTGAACAGCGCCTCTGGCAGCCCTGCTCCCAAAATGCGAACATCTGCAGATAGCTCGCAGTCAGAAGGGGCTAGCCTGGAAAGCTGTTGCTCAGCCTCATCTGCCCATGGCACTGCTCGCACAGAAGCACAGAAACTGGGGCTGCTTGCTTGTCTTGGCACCTCCAGCGTCAAACGTATCTTTCGGGGTCTGTGACAGGCGCCTCCGTCAGACATGCTCCAAAAATGCAAATGTCTGCAGACAGCTCGCAGCCAGAAAGAGCTAGCCTGGAAAACTGTTGCTCAGCCTCATCTGCCCATGGCACTGCTCGCACAGAGGCACAGAGACTGGGGCTGCTTTTTTCTCTTGCCACCTCAACCTTCAAACGTAGCCTGGGAATAAGGGAGACCCCTGCCAGGCTCCTTTCGCAGCCCTGCTCCCAAAATGGGAACATCTGCAGATAGCTCGCAGGCAGAAAGAACTAGCCTGGAAAGATGTTGCTCAGCCTCATCTACCCATTGCACTGCTCACACAGAGGCACAGAGACTGGGGCTGCTTGCTTGTCTTGCCACCTCAAACTTCAAACATAGATTTCGGGGTCCATGACAGGCGCCTCCGGTAGCCCTGCTCCCAAAATGCGAACGTCTGCAGGGAGCTCGCAGGCAGAAAGAGCTAGCCTGGAAAGCTGTTGCTCAGCCTCATCTGCCCGTGGCACTGCTCGCACAGAAGCACAGAGACTGGGGCTGCTTGCTTCTCTTGCCACCTCAAACTTCAGACATACCTTTGGGGTTCCGTGCCGTACACCTCTGACAGCCCTGCTCCCAAAATGCGAACGTCTGCAGAGAGCTCGCAGGCAGAAAGAGCTAGCCTGGAAAGCTGTTTCTCAGCCTCATTTGCCCATGGCACTGCTCGCACAGAGGTACAGAGACTGGGCTACTTGCTTGTCTTGCCACCTTCAACTTCAAACGTAGAATTGGGGGTCCGTGCAGGGCGCCTCCGGCAGCCCTGCTCCCAAAATGTGAACGTCTGCAGATAGCTCGCAGGCAGAAATAGCTAGCCTGGAAAGCTGTTGCTCAGCCTCATCTGCCCATGGCACTGCTCGCACAGAGGCACAGAGACTGGGGCTGCTTGCTTGTCTTGCCACCTTCAACTTGAAACGTATCTTTCGGAGTCTGTGACAGGCACCTCCGTCAGACATGCTCCAAAAATGCAAACGTCTGCAGACAGCCCGCAGCCAGAAAGTGCTAGCCTGGAAAGCTGTTGCTCAGCCTCTTCTGCCCATGGCACTGCTCGCACAGAGGCACAGAGACTGGGGCTGCTTACTTGTCTTGCTACCTCAAAGTTCAAACGTAGATTTAAGTATTCGTGCCGTGCGCCTCCGTCAGACATGCTCCGAAAATGAGAACGGCTGCAGATAGCTCGCAGTCAGAAAGAGCTAGCCGGGAAAGCTGTTGCTCAGCCTCATCTGCCCATGGCACTGCTCGCACAGAGGCACAGAGACTGGGGCTGCTTGCTTCTCTTGCCACCTCAAACTTCAGACGTACCTTTGGGGTTCCGTGCCGTACACCTCTGACAGCCCTGCTCCCAAAATGCGAACGTCTGCAGATAGCTCGCAGCCAGAAAGAGCTAGCCTGGAAAGCTGTTGCTCAGCCTCATCTGCCCATGGCACTGCTCACACAGAGGCACAGAGACTGGGGCTGCTTGCTTGTCTTGCCACCTCGAACTTCAGACGTATCTTTGGGGGTCTGTGAAGGGCGCCTCTGGCAGCCCTGCTCCCAAAATGCGAACATCTGCAGATAGCTCGCAGTCAGAAGGGGCTAGCCTGGAAAGCTGTTGCTCAGCCTCATCTGCCCATGGCACTGCTCGCACATAAGCACAGAGACTGGGGCGGCTTGCTTGTCCTGCCACCTTTAAAGTCAAACGTAGCTTTGGGGGTCCGTGCCAGGCGCGTCCAACAGCCCTACTCCAAAAATGCGAAAGTGTACAGATAGCTCGCAGGCAGAAAGAGCTAGCCTGGAAAGCTGTTGCTCAGCCTCATCTGCCCATGGCACTGCTCGCACAGAGGCACAGAGACTGGGGCGGCTTGCTTGTCTTGTTCCCTCAAACTTCAAACGTATCTTTCGGGGTCTGTGACAGGCACCTCCGGCAGCCCTGCTATAAAAATGCGAACGTCTGCAGATAGCTCGCAGCCAGATGGGGCTAGCCTGGAAAGCTGTTGCTCTGCCTCATCTGCCCATGGCACTGCTCGCACAGAGGCACAGAGACTGGGGCTGCTTGCTTGTCTTGCCACTTCAAACTTCAAATGTATATTTGGGGGTGCGTGCCGGGTGCCTCCGGCAGCCCGTCTCAAAAAAGCAAACTTCTGCAGATAGCTCGCAGGCAGAAAGAACTAGCCTAGAAAGCTGTTGCTCAGCCTCATCTGCCCATGGCACTGCTCGCACAGAGGCACGGAGACTGGGACCGCTTGCTTTTCGTTCCACCTCAAACTTCAAACGTGGCATTGGGGGTCCGTGCAGGGCGACTCTGGCAGCCCTGCTCCCAAAATGCGAACGTCTGCAGATAGCTCGCAACCAGAAGGAGCTAGCCTGGAAAGCTGTTGCTCAGCCTCATTTGCCCATGGCACTGCTCGCACAGAGGTACAGAGACTGGGCTGCTTGCTTGTCTTGCCACCTTCAACTTCAAACGTAGAACTGGGGGTCCGTGCAGGGCGCATCCGGCACCCCTGCTCCCAAAATGCGAACGTCTGCAGGGAGCTCGCAGGCAGAAAGAGCTAGCCTGGAAAACTGTTGCTCAGCCTCATCTGCCCATGGCACTGCTCGCACAGAGGCACAGAGACTGGGGCTGCTTTTTTCTCTTGCCACCTCAACCTTCAAACGTAGCCTGGGAATAAGGGAGATCCCTGCCAGGCTCCTTTCGCAGCCCTGCTCCCAAAATGGGAACATCTGCACATAGCTCGCAGCCAGAAAGAGCTAGCCTGGAAAGATGTTGCTCAGCCTCATCTACCCATTGCACTGCTCGCACAGAGGCACAGAGACTGGGGCTGCATGCTTGTCTTGCCACCTCAAAATTCAAACATAGATTTCGGGGTCCGTGACAGGCGCCTCCGGCACCCCTGCTCCAAAACTGCGAAAGTCTGCAGGGAGCTCGCAGGCAGAAAGAGCTAGCCTGGAAAGCTGTTGCTCAGCCTCATCTGCCCATGGCACTGCTCACACAGAGGCACAGAGACTGGGGCTGCTTGCTTGTCTTGCCACCTCAAACTTCAAACATAGATTTCGGGGTCCATGACAGGCGCCTCCGGTAGCCCTGCTCCCAAAATGCGAACATCTGCAGATAGCTCGCAGTCAGAAGGGGCTAGCCTGGAAAGCTGTTGCTCAGCCTCATCTGCCCATGGCACTGCTCGCACAGAAGCACAGAAACTGGGGCTGCTTGCTTGTCTTGCCACCTCCAACGTCAAACGTAGCTTTCGGGGTCTGTGACAGGCGCCTCCGTCAGACATGCTCCAAAAATGCAAATGTCTGCAGACAGCTCGCAGACAGAAAGAGCTAGCCTGGAAAACTGTTGCTCAGCCTCATCTGCCCATGGCACTGCTCGAACAGAGGCACAGAGACTGGGGCTGCTTTTTTCTCTTGCCACCTCAACCTTCAAACGTAGCCTGGGAATAAGGGAGATCCCTGCCAGGCTCCTTTCGCAGCCCTGCTCCCAAAATGGGAACATCTGCACATAGCTCACAGCCAGAAAGAGCTAGCCTGGAAAGATGTTGCTCAGCCTCATCTACCCATTGCACTGCTCGCAGAGAGGCACAGAGACTGGGGCTGCTTGCTTGTCTTGCCACCTCAAACTTCAAACATAGATTTCGGGGTCCATGACAGGCGCCTCCGGCAGCCCTGCTCCCAAAATGCGAACGTCTGCAGGGAGCTCGCAGGCAGAAAGAGCTAGCCTGGAAAGCTGTTGCTCAGCCTCATCTGCCCGTGGCACTGCTCGCACAGAAGCACAGAGACTGGGGCTGCATGCTTCTCTTGCCAAATCAAACTTCAGACGTACCTTTGGGGTTCCGTGCCGTACAACTCTGACAGCCCTGCTCCCAAAATGCGAACGTCTGCAGAGAGCTCGCAGCCAGAAAGAGCTAGCCTGGAAAGCTGTTTCTCAGCCTCATTTGCCCATGGCACTGCTCGCACAGAGGTACAGAGACTGGGCTGCTTGCTTGTCTTGCCACCTTCAACTTCAAACGTAGAATTGGGGGTCCGTGCAGGGCGCCTCTGGCAGCCCTGCTCCCAAAATGTGAACGTCTGCAGATAGCTCGCAGGCAGAAAGAGCTAGCCTGGAAAGCTGTTGCTCAGCCTCATCTGCCCATGGCACTGCTCGCACAGAGGCACAGAGACTGGAGCTGCTTGCTTGTCTTGCCACCTCCAACTTGAAACGTATCTTTCGGAGTCTGTGACAGGCACCTCCGTCAGACATGCTCCAAAAATGCAAACGTCTGCAGACAGCCCGCAGCCAGAAAGTGCTAGCCTGGAAAGCTGTTGCTCAGCCTCATCTGCCCATGGCACTGCTCCCACAGAGGCACAGAGACTGGGGCTGCTTACTTGTCTTGCTACCTCAAAGTTCAAACGTAGATTTAAGTATCCGTGCCGTGCGCCTCCGGCAGCCCTGCTCCGAAAATGAGAACGGCTGCAGATAGCTCGCAGTCAGAAAGAGCTAGCCGGGAAAGCTGTTGCTCAGCCTCATCTGCCCATGGCACTGCTCGCACAGAGGCACAGAGACTGGGGCTGCTTGCTTGTCTTGCCACCTCGAACTTCAGACGTATCTTTGGGGGTCTGTGAAGGGCGCCTCTGGCAGCCCTGCTCCCAAAATGCGAACATCTGCAGATAGCTCGCAGTCAGAAGGGGCTAGCCTGGAAAGCTGTTGCTCAGCCTCATCTGCCCATGGCACTGCTCGCACATAAGCACAGAGACTGGGGCGGCTTGCTTGTCCTGCCACCTTTAAAGTCAAACGTAGCTTTGGGGGTCCGTGCCAGGCGCGTCCAACAGCCCTACTCCAAAAATGCGAAAGTGTACAGATAGCTCGCAGGCAGAAAGAGCTAGCCTGGAAAGCTGTTGCTCAGCCTCATCTGCCCATGGCACTGCTCGCACAGAGGCACAGAGACTGGGGCGGCTTGCTTGTCTTGTTCCCTCAAACTTCAAACGTATCTTTCGGGGTCTGTGACAGGCACCTCCGGCAGCCCTGCTATAAAAATGCGAACGTCTGCAGATAGCTCGCAGCCAGATGGGGCTAGCCTGGAAAGCTGTTGCTCTGCCTCATCTGCCCATGGCACTGCTCGCACAGAGGCACAGAGACTGGGGCTGCTTGCTTGTCTTGCCACTTCAAACTTCAAATGTATATTTGGGGGTGCGTGCCGGGTGCCTCCGGCAGCCCGTCTCAAAAAAGCAAACTTCTGCAGATAGCTCGCAGGCAGAAAGAACTAGCCTAGAAAGCTGTTGCTCAGCCTCATCTGCCCATGGCACTGCTCGCACAGAGGCACGGAGACTGGGACCGCTTGCTTTTCGTTCCACCTCAAACTTCAAACGTGGCATTGGGGGTCCGTGCAGGGCGACTCTGGCAGCCCTGCTCCCAAAATGCGAACGTCTGCAGATAGCTCGCAACCAGAAGGAGCTAGCCTGGAAAGCTGTTGCTCAGCCTCATTTGCCCATGGCACTGCTCGCACAGAGGTACAGAGACTGGGCTGCTTGCTTGTCTTGCCACCTTCAACTTCAAACGTAGAACTGGGGGTCCGTGCAGGGCGCATCCGGCACCCCTGCTCCCAAAATGCGAACGTCTGCAGGGAGCTCGCAGGCAGAAAGAGCTAGCCTGGAAAACTGTTGCTCAGCCTCATCTGCCCATGGCACTGCTCGCACAGAGGCACAGAGACTGGGGCTGCTTTTTTCTCTTGCCACCTCAACCTTCAAACGTAGCCTGGGAATAAGGGAGATCCCTGCCAGGCTCCTTTCGCAGCCCTGCTCCCAAAATGGGAACATCTGCACATAGCTCGCAGCCAGAAAGAGCTAGCCTGGAAAGATGTTGCTCAGCCTCATCTACCCATTGCACTGCTCGCACAGAGGCACAGAGACTGGGGCTGCATGCTTGTCTTGCCACCTCAAAATTCAAACATAGATTTCGGGGTCCGTGACAGGCGCCTCCGGCACCCCTGCTCCAAAACTGCGAAAGTCTGCAGGGAGCTCGCAGGCAGAAAGAGCTAGCCTGGAAAGCTGTTGCTCAGCCTCATCTGCCCATGGCACTGCTCACACAGAGGCACAGAGACTGGGGCTGCTTGCTTGTCTTGCCACCTCAAACTTCAAACATAGATTTCGGGGTCCATGACAGGCGCCTCCGGTAGCCCTGCTCCCAAAATGCGAACATCTGCAGATAGCTCGCAGTCAGAAGGGGCTAGCCTGGAAAGCTGTTGCTCAGCCTCATCTGCCCATGGCACTGCTCGCACAGAAGCACAGAAACTGGGGCTGCTTGCTTGTCTTGCCACCTCCAACGTCAAACGTAGCTTTCGGGGTCTGTGACAGGCGCCTCCGTCAGACATGCTCCAAAAATGCAAATGTCTGCAGACAGCTCGCAGACAGAAAGAGCTAGCCTGGAAAACTGTTGCTCAGCCTCATCTGCCCATGGCACTGCTCGAACAGAGGCACAGAGACTGGGGCTGCTTTTTTCTCTTGCCACCTCAACCTTCAAACGTAGCCTGGGAATAAGGGAGATCCCTGCCAGGCTCCTTTCGCAGCCCTGCTCCCAAAATGGGAACATCTGCACATAGCTCACAGCCAGAAAGAGCTAGCCTGGAAAGATGTTGCTCAGCCTCATCTACCCATTGCACTGCTCGCAGAGAGGCACAGAGACTGGGGCTGCTTGCTTGTCTTGCCACCTCAAACTTCAAACATAGATTTCGGGGTCCATGACAGGCGCCTCCGGCAGCCCTGCTCCCAAAATGCGAACGTCTGCAGGGAGCTCGCAGGCAGAAAGAGCTAGCCTGGAAAGCTGTTGCTCAGCCTCATCTGCCCGTGGCACTGCTCGCACAGAAGCACAGAGACTGGGGCTGCATGCTTCTCTTGCCAAATCAAACTTCAGACGTACCTTTGGGGTTCCGTGCCGTACAACTCTGACAGCCCTGCTCCCAAAATGCGAACGTCTGCAGAGAGCTCGCAGCCAGAAAGAGCTAGCCTGGAAAGCTGTTTCTCAGCCTCATTTGCCCATGGCACTGCTCGCACAGAGGTACAGAGACTGGGCTGCTTGCTTGTCTTGCCACCTTCAACTTCAAACGTAGAATTGGGGGTCCGTGCAGGGCGCCTCTGGCAGCCCTGCTCCCAAAATGTGAACGTCTGCAGATAGCTCGCAGGCAGAAAGAGCTAGCCTGGAAAGCTGTTGCTCAGCCTCATCTGCCCATGGCACTGCTCGCACAGAGGCACAGAGACTGGAGCTGCTTGCTTGTCTTGCCACCTCCAACTTGAAACGTATCTTTCGGAGTCTGTGACAGGCACCTCCGTCAGACATGCTCCAAAAATGCAAACGTCTGCAGACAGCCCGCAGCCAGAAAGTGCTAGCCTGGAAAGCTGTTGCTCAGCCTCATCTGCCCATGGCACTGCTCCCACAGAGGCACAGAGACTGGGGCTGCTTACTTGTCTTGCTACCTCAAAGTTCAAACGTAGATTTAAGTATCCGTGCCGTGCGCCTCCGGCAGCCCTGCTCCGAAAATGAGAACGGCTGCAGATAGCTCGCAGTCAGAAAGAGCTAGCCGGGAAAGCTGTTGCTCAGCCTCATCTGCCCATGGCACTGCTCGCACAGAGGCACAGAGACTGGGGCTGCTTGCTTGTCTTGCCACCTCGAACTTCAGACGTATCTTTGGGGGTCTGTGAAGGGCGCTTCTGGCAGCACTGCTCCCAAAATGCGAACATCTGCAGATAGCTCGCAGTCAGAAGAGGCTAGCCTGGAAAGCTGTTGCTCAGCCTCATCTGCCCATGGCACTGCTCGCACATAAGCACAGAGACTGGGGCGGCTTGCTTGTCCTGCCACCTCTAAAGTCAAACGTAGCTTTGGGGGTCCGTGCCAGGCGCGTCCAACAGCCCTACTCCAAAAATGCGAAAGTGTACAGATAGCTCGCAGGCAGAAAGAGCTAGCCTGGAAAGCTGTTGCTCAGCCTCATCTGCCCATGGCACTGCTCGCACAGAGGCACAGAGACTGGGGCGGCTTGCTTGTCTTGTTCCCTCAAACTTCAAACGTATCTTTCGGGGTCTGTGACAGGCACCTCCGGCAGCCCTGCTATAAAAATGCGAACGTCTGCAGATAGCTCGCAGCCAGATGGGGCTAGCCTGGAAAGCTGTTGCTCTGCCTCATCTGCCCATGGCACTGCTCGCACAGAGGCACAGAGACTGGGGCTGCTTGCTTGTCTTGCCACCTCAAACTTCAAATGTATATTTGGGGGTGCGTGCCGGGTGCCTCCGGCAGCCCGTCTCAAAAAAGCAAACTTCTGCAGATAGCTCGCAGGCAGAAAGAACTAGCCTAGAAAGCTGTTGCTCAGCCTCATCTGCCCATGGCACTGCTCGCACAGAGGCACGGAGACTGGGACCGCTTGCTTTTCGTTCCACCTCA